>NW_028234444.1:14863722-14871222 GCF_977035675.1 Penaeus japonicus | reverse complement strand
GTTGGAGACAAGCGCAGACTGCAGGATGATGGGTATGTTGGAGGTGTAAAACAACTTGATTGGGTATGAGGAATACTGTCCACGGTAACGGGCAGACTTTATGGGTAGGTCCACACGGAAGCCCTGGGGAGGGAGAGAATTGGTTAGGTGCAGCCAAAAGATACGAAAAATAATAATGGAAGGATTCTGTCAACATTCGGAGGGTGGAGGCACTTCCCTGAGAGAAACAAGTCAAGAAACCTAATACATCCTTTCCAACAATTCATATACAACTAAAAATAAGCATATAGTCAAAATAAAGGATATGTAAATATATCATGACCAAAAAAATAAATGCAATGAGTTCAGGTAATGCTTTCCCTAATGAATTCAAACAAAAAGGCAGGCATACCTGGAAGTATATGACTATTGCAAAGATGAGGACTGTGGCCAAGAGGTTGGTGAGATTAGGGAGGTTCTGGCGGTAGAAGGCTTCGCGGAGAGCTCGGACCTGAAAACCATCAAGACCATTAAACACTTACGTGAGACAAAAATACTCATCATTAACCCTCTCTGGTTGGGTGGTACACTACGGTACCGTGCATTCAAGGCCCGTTTGCTGGGTGACGTCATACAGCGTCGTTTATTTAACTGATTTAGGCCTATGCGTTCGAGAGCCCCGGCATTGTAACATGCAAGGCTGGAATGCCCCCGTCGTGACTGGGTTAATGCATCAGCAGCTAAAACCATGAATATGTTTCATCAGTGATGAATTTTCTCACTTATAAATATTCACTATTCATGGTTACAATTTCACATTTTCAGTGAGGAAAGCTGAACATTCATACTAAATGATTATTATTTCATAATAACCAAAATAAGATACTTATCTTAATGTATCAGCAGATAATAAAAGAGAGGACTGCTGTTGGTGTGCAAATAGAGGCATCGTACCAATTGTTAGTAAAGTAAACTAACCAATATGTTTTTGTTCTTGTTTTTGTCAGCCAATACATGTGACTTTTGGTGGTCTAACAGCTTAATAACTTGACACACTAATGAAAGGAATGCAAGCATATTTGCACTGTCCAGTGTGGTTTTGTCAATACTTTTTTGCACACAGATGGCTCTACAAGGGCTTAGTCATCAAAAGTGTGATGTAGGCCTGATTGACATCACCCATTTAACCCTTTTTAAAAAAAAAAAAAAAAAAAAAAAAAAAAAAAAAATATAAATATATATATATATATATATATATATATATATATATATATATATATATATATTATATATATATATTATATATATATATATATATTAAATATATATATATATATATATATATATTATACATATATACATATATATATATACTGTTACATGTTACATGTTATATATTATATACATTATATATTATATATTATATATATATATATATATACATATATATATATATATATATATTATATATATATATATATATATATATATATATATATATATATATATATATATATATTATATATTATATATTATATATTATATATCATATATTATATATCATATATTATATATCATATATTATATATCATTATATATATATCATTATATATATATATATATATATATATATATATATAATATATAAATAATATATATAAATATATTATTAACATTGGCTTGTTACCCCTATCATAATAATGGTAGTAATGATAGTAATATTAACATTTGCAACAGTAATATGAATCTTTGTACCATTTGTTCTTTATGTCGGGAAGAAGCAATACAGTGGAAAGATTCTGGCAGATTTACATGTGTTGTCCAGTTGTGGCCAGGTAGACCCAGTAATTGAATCCTCGGTAACAAGTGCCCGTGGAGCCACCACCAAGTTCATGGCTTAACAAGATTATGGACTCCAAAATTTATTTGTAATGCCCAGAGTAGAATGCATTGTTCACAAAAGCATCAGATACAGCTCACTGCTTTTACCTTGTCTTGTCTAGTAGCAAGCAGGTGGAAAAGAGCGATGACTGCACCTTCGAATTCTGTGCCACGACCAGTGTTGACAGTTGCGGGTGAAAACGCCTTCCACACAATGGTCTCACAGATGTTGGTGGCAATGAAGAGGGAGATACCAGAGCCAAGACCATAGCCCTGAAAAACACAAAAACAAAAGATTATTGTACCCATTTGCAAACCCAACCATCTCTAATTCAAAACATGTTGTTCAGTTTGTGCATTCCTTCAGATACTCAAGGAGGGCAAATTGGGGTTCAAGGCTTCCTCACCTTCTGCAGGAGTTCATCAAGGAGCAACACGATGAGACCGGCCACAAACAGCTGGATGATAATGAGGAGGCAGACTCCAGCACCCAGGTCCGAGGGGTCTCCGTACATGCCCGTCATCACATAGAGAATGGCTTGGCCCACTGTTATCATCATGCCAAACAGCTTCTGTGCACCATTGAACAGTGCTCTGTCTTTTGGGGTGTCCCCAACCTGAAATAAAGGCGCATAATCTTGAAAATAAAACTAATAATAATAAAAAAAGGAAAAAAAAAAAAAAAAAAAACATAGATAGTACATCTGTAAACTATTAACCTGTTTTTAAAAATCACCTTCCTAATGCTGCATCATCTAACTAGCTACTTGTGACTAGGAATGGATCTGACTGGCAGGATTTTGCAAGGGACAAATCATTTGACCAGAAAATTCCACTTGCTTCAAGGGGATTGTGAAATAAACAAAGGCAAGGAATAGAATAAATTTTCATTTGTGAACTAACTTTCCATGCCCATTCTATAGCAACATAAATCTCTAACCACAGTGCACACTGTGCAGTGATCCAAAAAGATTTTTAGAATAAATAAATACATTTCCAAGAAGATCCCAAATTTTCTTAACCCATTGGCACCAGATAACGTGATATGTGATATCATGGCACGGGAATATTTTGCTCCCACCAGATGATGTCCAATAACATCATTATTTCTCCCTCAAAATAAACATTTCCGATTATGAATATATTAACCCAATGACGACACGGTGTCGCACCCAAGTGACACAGCAAAAAGCGAGTAATGATCAGGCAACACACCAGTGTGACATCCCCGAAAATAGAGATTTGCATGAGACTGCAGCAGATACTGTTATAAGATATAAGGTATAGATTAAGCAGCTTGATAACATATATCAATTTCTATTACCTGTGTGCAGAAAAGGAAAATGTGCATTCACACGTGATACTTCAGTGGCATATACATAATAGTGGTGCAGGCAACTTCATTGTCTATTTTTTTTCCAAAGCAAGATTAGAAAAATGGGGTGAAAAAGATCACACTTCAAACTTTCTTCAGCCTCATTATCTCATTTGCAATTTTGCACAGAAAAAAACAATTGTGCAGACGCTATAGACAAGCCATATTACTATTGAGTAAAAAGCTCACCATTTGATATGAACAAAGATTAAGGCTTCTTTGTCCCACTACAATTCAAGATTGGAATGGCTCTCTGGTTGGAAGAGAGATGAAGATATTTGAAAAATGGTTTGCTGGAAAGATGGCCTGCTCTTCTGACTTTATTATAATTAATAACAATAATAATAACTGCAATTGATGACTGCTGACTGATGATTGTGATAAATATCTGTTTGTTCCTCATAGTTTTGCAGGTAGTTGGTAGTATACTGATGCAGAGTATTTTGTACACAATATCTGTTGAACATCTTTCACCCTCTTATTGTGCAGTAGTGTTCTAGCAATCAAAAGGAATTCTATCAATTATGGTCGAGAGAATGGTCTGCATTTACACAGCCAACTATCAACAAAAGGTCCCCTATCAGTATCACTTCATGATACATGAAGTGACTTTAGGTTATGAACAACTTGCTCTCATGCATAGGGTATTATCTAGTATGGTCTCAGAAGAACCATACAAACTGAAAAGAACCTCTGACAGACTGCCATATATAAGCAAGGTTTTAAGATTCAGTTGCAGTTTATTTCCTATCAGGTGATTTTCTTGTTTAGTATTTCAAAACAAGGATTCTGATAACATTACAAGCAGCAAAGTAAAAAACAGAAATATATTATTCTAAACAAGGTTTCAGATTATGGAGTTCCATTCACCAACAGGTCTCCTCAAATTCAATTATTCAAAAAACTAAAAACTTTGTTTCCATAAATTCCCAAGAAAATAAGTTTTTAAACATTAAGAATTCCTTATTAGACCTAAGACTTTAATCCTTCCAAAATGAGCCACATCTTATAGCATTCAAGCCTGGGTCTGACATCTTAACCCATTCACGCCGGTTGACGTGATAGCACGTATTGTGGTTTTCACGTCAGACGCCCTGGACGAGCTATGAGCGGGCAACCCAGGCTCACGGCTTGTGCGCCCGAGAATCTCGAGGCGTTAGGCTTATGCGTTCAAGAACCCTGCTATTGCGACCGCGCAAAGCTGGAACGGCCCAGGCGTGAATGGGTTAAGATGGGTTTTCAATTAATTTCTAGGCTTACAGTATGAAACCCCACGAAAATGCCCGTCTGGGAAGGGTTCAGAGACAAGACTGTATGTGTTATCATGTAAACTGTACAATAAGAAGTGAAAAATGTCTCCATTCACCTCAATGATCTTGGCTCCTGCGAGGAGCTGCATGATGAGACTGGATGTGACGATGGGCGAGATACCCAGCTCCATTAGCGTGCCCCGGTTGCTGGCCAGGATCACACGGATCCAGTAGAAGGGGTCAGCCGAGTCTGAGCTCATGATGCCAAACAGAGGGATCTGTGAGGAGAAAATAACACTTGAAATCCTGCTGACCAAACCTCCTTGTTGCTGGTCATACATCCTTCCAAGGATCTCTGGTCAGTTGCATCTGTATAAAAGAAGGCGATCACGAAGATGTTCCAATTGGCCCAGATGCTTTTCTACAACAGGCAGTATCAATTCTCATACTTACGAACAGATGGTTATGAAATTCTGCTGTCTCTGGCCTGAGAATGCTCTCCTAGACATTTTATACACATTGTGTGTTTCTTAAATCATTCCTGATATCTAGGTAGCAACATGAAAACCTTTCTGTACTATTTATATATATATATATATATATATATATAATATATATATATATATATATATATATATATATATATATATATATATATATATATAAAAATTAAGTTTTGTTTCATTTCAATCCAACTTTAATGGTCTAATCCTTCAAGTATATTCAAAAGATTAATAACTTTCCTTATAAGTAAAGATAATCAAGAGGTCAAAAAGCACTGAATACTCAAAATGGTTTGCATTATTCCAATATTCACAACTCTTAAAACAATGAAACATGCAAACAGGACTAGAATCAAAAGCATCGATCACTTCTGTAAATAAATGTTACCAATTCTAGAAGTTAATATGAACATATAACTTACAAGCAATAAACCTTCAAACCTTAAATTACTAAATACAAACATTACCTGGCAACAGACAAGGAAGATGAAGAGTGTGATGGCTGTCCATAGCACCTTCTCTCTGAACTGGATCCTGCGCTCCGGCTTTTGGATTTCAGGTAAAACCGCACAGAACGGCTTTATCACCTCTAGGAACTTGACTGAAACGGAGACGAGAAACAAAAGTTAGTATTTCAAGTCACATTAACATTAATGATTCTTTCCTAATGCTAAATTCAAACTATGCCATCTTGCAAGATAGTGGATATTTTACAATATCTACGTTTACACCTTACAAACATACATGTCTTGTTTTAGTAGGAAGACCAATGCATGTACATTTAGAAAATATATTCCAAAGTGTCTTTCAGAATGGGACTTGACTACTGTTTGTATTGGCTGTGTTATGACGACAGCCAGTTCAAATTTGCCATGATCTGTGCCGAAGTCCAACCCAATAGTGACATACTGTCAACTGGTTACCATGACCCCTATACACCTTGCTCAACCCGAGGCCAACAAATCTCCACCATCACATTCTGGAGAAACAATGCTAGAAATGGTTACTCACTTGAAAATAGAAAGCTAGGGATGTCTACAAGCTGTAACTTCCCATATCATATGTGGTGGAGGTTTAATGGTTTTTGCCAAAACACCAACATGCGTGGAGGCCATTTAACATTTAGCTGAAAAATTTTCCCCCATTCTAATTTAGAATTCTTTTCTAACAATCTCCTGATGAAACCTTTTTTTCATCCTAAATACCGAGCAATCTCTTCCTGACAGTGACAACTACAGACGATAGTTTTGACGGCTGAAAGAGGTCTCAGATGCCAGGCGGAGGCATTGAAATCACTGGTACATACGTACATAAGCTTACCTAGAATCAAAGGATAGTTGGAAAACGCTTAATATGAGTACCAATCCATGCATGAAATATGCTCTTTAGGTTTCATAACATTCTTTACCATATCAAAAACACTAATGTGTTTATAGATTGCAACTTGTCATACTCTCTATTCATATCGCATAAAGGAAAGATTGTCTGTGGTACATTTCTGCCCTGCTCTTTTCAAAAAAGGCCACAATAGAAAGCAATGTCACCTCAAGGACTTTCATTTTCCATAAAAAATAATATGCAGACAGTCATCCAGCACTCAAATCTTAGAGACAAATCTAAAGTAAACCAAGGGTCATGGCTGCATTGTTAAAGGCAACAAACCTCTGCAGTTCTCTCTGACCTATTGCAGACGGGTGTCACGGCATACATGACGATAGTCATCATGGCCTTTTTGATGGGGTAGAGAGGATCACTGTTTCTTTCTTGTACTTTGAGTGATAACTATTCAGCGATTAATGACAATTGCTATTATTTAAACTATAAGATCAACACCATTCTTCTTTCACTGTGTTCTTGCATTTTATGATGATTATCTTGCTTGTTGGAATACACATGAAGGAGGTTGGCCTTTGCTAGAGTGCCAATGGCAAGGCAAGTAGGTCAAAGTAATCAAGATTTACCTTTGTTCCCAACTCACAGCAGCTTTCAAGAGCGAATTTTCTTCCACAACCTCATAAAAATATTGTGTTTATCCGAATCCACTTGAACCTTTCCGTGATCCATGGTGGAAGGCCTTCAATGCTAAGCCCTCCCTAAGTGTCCCAGTGCCAAGCCATCTCAAATTATGATCCTGTGAACACTACATCAATAATCTATGACATGAGTTACTCCTACTTCAGTCCCATTTAACAGCAGCTATTTAAACAGGGAACAAATGATCACAAGAGAACAGGTGCAGACTGAGAACAGCTGTTCGTGTTCACCTTAAGTGGAAGCCGAGATTAATGTTCACAAAAGGGGAAAATGAACAGATGAAAAGCCCTGTCAGGGACTATTTGCTTTTCGCCTTCTTCTTTGGCGCAACAGATATGTAATCCCTAAATATCAAGGCGAATCATGGCGTAAAAATAAACTACAAGGTTAAGGTTAAATGAACACGGTTTCCATCCGCCACAAGCTGTAACTTTCTCTTTACTTTCGAGGTGATAACAACCGTATTTCTCCGGGGTCT
>NW_028234444.1:14853722-14856222 GCF_977035675.1 Penaeus japonicus | reverse complement strand
GGTAAATGGAAAGGATGACCATTGGTTTCATGAGCATTAGCGTGACCTATTGTGCTAGGCAGCGGCACTCCATGGGGGGATGGGGGGGGGGCATTGAAGCAATCTGAGATTATAGAAATCAGGCTTTCGCTCATATCGTTGCTTTCGGCAGCTCTGAGTGCCATTATTCCTATCTTGTCCCTCCACTCAAATGGCCACGCCCTTGGTCCCGGATCTGAAAGGCGCGGGTGCCATCTAACCAGTGTACATGGGTGTGTATCTATTTTGGTTACAATTTAATTTTCTTATTAAGTAATCGAGTTTAAATATTGGTTACAGGAGCAGGACACCATGGAAACGAAATTTGCGGTAAGGTAATTAGGTAAACGTCAAATATGATATTTTACATGTCTTTTAATATATTAATATATTACATGAATCTGTCTGTTACAATCACAAAGACAGATAAATGATACATTCTCAATATTCACAACAAAAGTAAACAAATGATGATAAACTCTTAACAGTAACTGACAGCAAAATTAAACAAAACATTCCGTTTCTTTAACATTTTTGTTGTCACTAAGGCCCCGTACGACACATGCAAACATGGTTCACCATCAGTCAGACTGCTTCACTGTTATGCACACTTGCGAGTATATAAAGAATAGTCTGCATAAGTGAAGAGAAACTCTCCTTTTACCGGACTGAGAGTTTGCTTGATGGTCTGGAGTCAGGAGTAATTCTTGTGTACCTTTTTCTTCCCGACTGCCATGTTTCTACTTCCTTGGCGTCCGTTCTGCGAACTTTGGGAAACTTTTTTTCTTGTACATTTCATTAGCATAATCGAATGTGTCTGCTCCATGTTTGCTTTTATCCCTTGTTTCATTGAGATCATCTGTAGACGAAAATAAAGTTTATACCAAAGCGCTCAACATCTATTGGAGAATAGTCGGTATTTTTCGCTACGTTTGGCATCTCAGATTTGGGAACAAAACACAGATAACTTGTAAATCTACATACATACACGCGCGCGCGTAAGTGTGTGTGTGTGTGTGTGTGTGTGTGTGTGTGTGTGTGTGTGTGTGTGTGTGTGTGTGTGTGTGTGTGTGTGTGTGTGTATGTGTGTGTGTGTGTCCACATATTCCTCAACTCATCCAAAAGACAAGAGATGAAGAGGGAGATGCGCCTTTCCACGCAGCCTTTTCTCGACCACTTTCTTTAAATCACTACATTAGAGGTTTCCTCTGTAGTCGATTCAAGCGAAGGACAAGACCTGGCCGCAGTCACGGCTCGGAAGAGGCGGCGGCCCCTTCGGCAGGCGTCCTGCACAGGTCCTCCTAATAGTGGAGTGCGAAGCCCACCTGGTTGAACATGTCCGGGGATTTGCGGCCTCCCTTCCGCGCTGGAATGCTGCGGCGCCGCGCGTTGCCGTTCGCCCCTGCAAAGAACACGAAGAGAGGCGTTAGTCATCTGCATGGGCGGCCTCTGGCGCTGACGGCGACCTCGGAAGGAGGGTTTTCGTCGACCAAAAAAGCAATGAAGAAATCTAGTCCCCTTTAACAATACAGTCGCATATAATGAAATGCCTAGTCTTTTTTCTTTCCTTCTATATTAACACTAATTTTCTCTTCCTTCCTACTACTCTCTCCTTCTTTCTTTCCTGCCTTCCCTCCTTCTCTCCATACCTCTATCCTTCGCTATTTCCCTCATTCCTTTCTGCCTTCCGTCCTTTCTTCCCTCTCTCTCTCCTTCCCTCACTCCTCTTCTCCCTCCCTCTCTCCTTCCCTCCCTCCTCTCCTCCCTCCCTCCTCCCTTCCCTCCCTCCTTTCTCTCTTCGTTTTGCTTCCCTTCCTTATTTCCCTCGCTCATTTCTCTCTTCCACGTCTCCCTCCTTCCTCTCTTGCTTGCTTCTTCCCTTCCTTCCTCACTTTCCTCCCTCTCTCCTTCATTCCCTCCTTACCTCCTTCCCTCCATCTTTTCCTCCTTCATCCCTCCGTCTTCCTTTTCTCATTTCGTCTCTCCCTGTTTCCCTCCTTCCGTCCTCCCCCCTTCCCCCTCTTTCTTTCCTTCTTTCATTACTTCCTTCCCTCCCTCCCCCCTCCCCCCTCTCCTCCTTCCGTCCCTGTCCCTCCCTCCCCCTCCCCCTCTCCTCCTTCCGTCCCTGTCCCTCCCTCCCCCTCCCCCTCTCCTCCTTCCGTCCCTGCCCCCCCCCCCTGTCCCCTGCCCCGTGCCTGACCTGCATTGAGCCTAGTGAGGCTGTTGCCTCTCCTCCGCAGGGGCGGGGCGGCGAGGTCTCTGCGATGGTGCTTGTTGGAGGCGCGGGAAGGGGAGTCTCCTTCGCTGGACGAGGCCGATCCTCCGCGCCTCCTTCGCAGCTGTGCCGGCTGCAGGAGAGCGAGGCTGCCACGCCGGCTGAGGGGCTTTTGGCGGGACCTGGGGGTGAGCGTCATGGTTATCGTGGCTTGAAATGACTTCCCTTATCAGACTACATTGGAAGATCATTCTGAGTTTAGTCATG
>NW_028234444.1:14820352-14831122 GCF_977035675.1 Penaeus japonicus | reverse complement strand
TTGAGGTATCTGGTTCTGTAACTGTTATACTTGGTGATTTTTGTTGAGGAACGGGTATTGTTGACTCTGGCCCAGCAACCATCGGTGATGAAGAGGAAGAGGAGGATGAAGAGGAGGTGGAGGACGATGAGGCTCCCAAGGGCTTCTGTGAGGAGGTGATGGAGGGCGATGTTGGGGGTTCAGGCGTTCTGGGGTTGGGTGGATGCGGGAGAGCTGATGGCGTGGTGGAGGACGTGATGGCTGCCAAGGTTCCCGCACTGGGGGGTGGCACACTGGACTGGCTGGCATTGGGCGTGCTATTGATGCCTTCCGATCCTCCCGATCCTGCAGGAGTCTTAGTAGGCGTGGAGGTGAGAGGGGTCGCAGTGGGCGGCCCCGACGATGTGGATGACTTAGTGGATGAGGTGGGCTTGCCGCTCGACTGACTGACTGCGAGCACTGCGGCTGACGGTGAAGGTGATGATGAGGATGACGATGAGGGGGGTAACTTGCTGGTTGACGATGGCTTATTTAACGAGGATGACTTGGCAGAGGTGGACGTGGATGACTTTGTCGATGAGGATGAGTTCTGCAACGAGCCCCCCTTGGTGGGTGTGGACTGTGGCTGGGAGGAGGGCGGGCTGCTTGGGGGCGGTGAGGGAGAGTGGTGCCTGCCACGGCCACCTGTTTTGGCTAGGGGGGAGCTGGCTGCAGACGAGGGGCTCTTGTCACTTGTCACAGTTGGTGAGGGCACCTCAGGAGACTTGGAGGAGCCAGCCAGGGGAGGAGGGATGTTCAGGACACGTGCCTTGTAACGGCTGCTTGGAGGGCCCCCTACAAATGTCAAAGAAAGCAATTCAAATCAGTAGATACATAAAGTACACTATACAGATCACTGCACCAGCAGCTTTAAACATACACTAAGACATATTACAGATATGTCTGTACCTGTGTATGAAACATTTCATCTACTAAAAAAAAGTAAAACAATATATATTTAGCATTTGCCAACTCACTAAATCCCTCAGCAAAATAGTACAAAAGAAGAAGCAAAGACACTCACACATTTGGCCAGGGGGCTGAAGGGGATGCCCTGACATGGCGCACCAACCCACAGGGAATATGTCTCTTGAATCATAACGGCACCAGTAGTCAAATGCTCCTCTCCAGCCATCAAACGTCACATGGATCATGTCTCCATTCACGGCACCTGAGGGTTGGGTAGGGAGTTGCACAAGTGTGAAAAACATACAGAATTATCAATATAATTGTCTATGTGAATCCAGAAGAAATAGACATTAACAGACTAACCAAGTTTTTTTTATGGTTTATAAAAAAAAAAGATAATTTTTTTTCAGCTAATATATTCAACTAGTAACAAAATCCTCACATCACAAACTTTATTGAAAATCCCTTTTGCTAGATAATGAAAAGATATCAACATTTCTTCCAAGGTTAAAGGCAAGTGGGAGCTTCTCCCCATGACTCACCAACAGTTGCAGCGCAAATGAGCTGAGGATTCTTCTTGTCAACAGCCTCAAGCTTCATGCCGACCTCAAAGTAGTTCTTGGCAGGCGTGGGAGGCTCTGTGCGGAATATGTGTGGGGGCGAAACCTCTGCATTCTGCAGCGTCTTCAGAAGGAACATCGGCCAGGATGATGCGTTCATGCGGAAACCTAGAAGAGGCATTAACACAGATTCACATTATTGCTTCATCCAAGGATATCTACTTAATGATGTATCACTAGCAAAATAAAAATTGGACAATTGACATTACTTTTAATCTGAAACTCCTTTTTTTTTTTTAACCCATTCACGACGGGGCTTATATATGGGTAATGATGCTCCCGCCAGCTAGATAACAAAAGCGTGCAGTGACTAAACACGAGACCTCTCCCTGTGTAACGCCGCGCTGCGCCTCTCATTGCACTTTTCACCCGCCCCATTGAACGGGGTGATAATTGGAGGTTTTTGTATTTCTTTACATTATTTTCACAAGTGAATAAAAATCTGTCAATACAATGGAACTCTGATGATTATGTGCATATGTAATGATGTAAAGCATACATTTTGAGGATGAGATCTTAACATTCTAGGACGTCATCCGGGGAGAGCGAGATATTACATTAACGTGATAACACGTCAACCAGCACAAAAGGATTAAGACTGAAAAAGACAATGTCAACAGCCTTACCAAGGGGCGGCTGCAGCATTCCTCCGTGCTCTTCACAATGTCCAATGGGGTGGATCTCATTGTTGCAGTCAACCAAGCGCCAGAAGTCGTTCTTGTTGTCAGAACCATCAAGCCTGAGTCTCAGTCTGGGACCTAGAGTACCTACCACCGTGGCAATGCAGGTGGAAGTCAGGTTGCGTGGGTCCAGCGCCTCTAGCTTCATGCCGATCTTGAACTCATTCTTGGGGGGTATTTTGTGCTGTGGAAGAGAAGGAGACAGAAGGGAAAGCAGGGATGAGACTCAGACATATAATGTCATAGTAATACTTGCTCCAATGTTTAGGAGTAATTACAGCAATGGGAAAGGAGAGAAAAAGGAGGGAAATAGATGAGGAGAAGAGCAGATGCAAGAAGAAAAGACATAATAGTGAAGAGATCAAAAGAGAGAAGTGGCAGATAAAAAGGAAAAACAGAGAAAGAAAAGAAGAGGGAGGAAAGTAGACAAGAAAAGGAAGCAACAGAGAACAAATAAAACAATGAGAATGGAAGGTAAAAGAAAAAAAGGCAGAAAAAAAGAGTCAAACAGAAACAAAGACTACAGATCTTCAAAGGTAATGTAACAGAATTGTGACTGTTACCTGTTTGAAGCATTTGGCAGGTGAGGGTATGGAGTTGGTTTCCCTGAGGTAGTCTTCCCAATTGAACTCTGCAGCAGCCTCTATCTGTGCTAAGGCTGCAGCACTCAGCCCACGGCCTGCAAAGGAAGATTCATTTAACAAATTCTTAACTCCTTCATGGTAACTTCACTTACGTGACACGAGTTCATATAGTTATCCTCATTTTTTAGTTTGAGAATCATACTTAATATATCCACCAATAATCTAAGTCACTTATGATAAGAGAACAGAAACATGATTTTCTTTATGAATTCACATCATATAAAAATATGAGAAAGAAGTTCATGCCTTGCACTTTAGTATGCCAACCCATGTATGAAGCATCAAAGGGAAACATAAAGAACCAGTAATGATATTCTCTAACCACAAAAACATATCTTATACAATACAACATGCACCGATTTCAGACTACATCTAAAACAGCACTTAGATCTTTGCATCATGGGCATCAAAAAGGTTACATTTCCATTTCAACCCAAAGTCAGGCCACTCCAAATTCAAACTCAAAGCCATCTGTATATAAAGCAAATGAATCAAGGTAATTTCAGAACAGGCAGAACCTGCACTGATAGTAGCAAGTGCAAATATTTCCACCTTCACTAAAGCCAAATATCTATCTCTGGTTCAGAATCTGGATTAATTTCAACTCACGCATTTTACACACTCTTCTCCTTCCCTACAACTTTTGTGAATTTTTTATTTTGACAACGGAAAAAAGTGAAGAAAGCAATGCATTTTCTTCACAAACTAATAAATACGACTAACTTCAACTTCTGCTCTTCAGACACTGGTCTTTCCTACAACTTTTGTATATTTTTGCTTGACTATGGAAAAATAGTGAAGAGAGTACAACAAGCATAGTGATGCACTTTCCACATCAACTGTAAATCACTGTAATTAAATAATTTCATACAAAATCCTTGAGCAACAATCTAAGGCAAGCATGGATGACAAGTTTCCAATACTCTGATCAGGTACATCAAGAAAAGAAACTAAAAGTCCAACCTCCTTGTCACTTGAACAAAATATTATACTCATTTCTACCATATAATAGGGCTTTCCATTTTATCTTCCCAGAAAATCAATAATAAAAACTGCCCATGATATCAAAATCAGTTGAGCTCTCCACCTCAAAATGTCCAAAGGCCTCTGCCCTAGTTCTACAGGAGAAAGCCTTTCTACCAGTTACAGAGACAGATACTATCAAAGCTTACATTTAGAAAAGTTCTAACTCAAAGTAAAAGCAACAATGAACACCATTCAGACATGCAACATTCATACCTCGATTCTAAACTATTTTCTCTTTTCTTTTCATTTCTTTTACCATGCGATTTAGAAAGAACTTTTGAAGAAAGTTTTTCTCTCCACTTTCTCCTAACTGCTGTTAGGCATTGCATCTACTTCCTTACCCATGGACAGATGTTGGCAAATCATATCAGCGCAGGTGTAGCAGAGATGCCAAACACTTGGCATACACTTGCCACCATCTATTTCCCTTCTCAATGAAGTAAGAGAAGAGAAACCATCAGCCTAACTATCCCCTACCCTCCCCTAGAGATACTGCAAGCCCTACCGGCCCCTGGTGTCTCCCTCGCCCCGCAACGGAGTCCTGGCCGGGAGGTCCCCACTGCCAACCTTTCTTCCTTTCACACTAGCAAATGGCCTCCAATCTACCTTTCCTACCCGCAGCTGCTTCCAGGCCAAGGGAGGCCTTCTCGTTGGGCGACACACCGTTGCCCGAGGAGGGGGACATGCTGGAAGGCGGACTCGTCACCGAGGAAAAGGACGAAGAGGCCACGCCCGCCTCCTCCTCTGTGTCCGCCTGCTGCTCCTTATCCTTCTCTTTCTTGGCCCAGGCCTTAAGGCACTCATTGCTGCACAGCTCTCGCCGACGGCCTGATGATGTCTCGCACTTGACTGGTGTCGAGCGGATGACATTGTCACAGTTGGCACAAGTGCCCTGAGGGTGGAGAAAAGGGGGGCTAGCATACCCAGCTCACAGCCATTGTACCAATAAGGTACAATAATAATGATTGGTCTTTCATATTCCCAGAAAAGGTACAAAGTATATATTTCATAATACATATAACATAAACACAAATTAATAACTCAAAGCCCAATTTCCTTGTGCTGCATTCCCACCTTCCGAAGAGCTTTTCTGTACTCCGAGAGGCACGTTTCCGAGCAGAATTCTCGTTTTCCTGAGCTCGTTGGGAACACATATTTCAATTGTGACTTCACCTCCGAACACCACGTGCAAGTGCGTGGGTTCTTTGGAGGTCTGCCTGGACCTGGAAGCAAGCACTGGTGTTTACATCTGTTTATGGTGAGAGATAATAATAAAAATGATGAAGGCAACAAGAGGCAAGGAGAGAAAGGGATAAGAAGAGGGAAAGAGATGGAGAGAGAGAGAAGATAGATGAACAGAGATGAAGAACTGGAGAGGTCATCTTCAGGATAAGACCACATGGGCATCATCATGGCCTCTGCACTTCATAATCCAGCAAAGGCAATATGTACCTCCCGCATGTATTTTCAGAAGGATAAGAGCTTGGTCTGGTTCCTGTCCTGACAATAAATTGCCACAAAGGTCAACAAGCTCTGTCTAGCAAATGTACAAAGTGGAGGTGAGTCTTGTCTTTGCCAGAGTGTAAAGCACAGAAAGAGGCAAAGGCATCCCTAAACTTAGTCAAGAAAACAGACATGGACTCCAATAATCAATTACAGTCATACCTTTACTTTTAGCTGATTATCTTCTATAGATAATAAGAGTGTTTACATATATTCTTTGGGGATATTACCCGACTTTTCACAGTTTCATGTCCTATTTTGAACATTTTCTGTTGGAGAGTGGTAAAGGAGAGGGAGACGGAAGATAAAGCAGAAGAGGAGGGAGAGGAAAGCACCCAGGCAAAGAAACAAACGGTAATGACAATGAAAACGGTAATAATAACAACAAAAATATCAATCTAATCATACAACTGCAACATCATCTAACCTCTCCCCGGTGTTGGCATCTTCTTGCAAGATTTGTCAACACTTCACCATCACTGCATCTGTAAAAACAGAAAACAATAATTTACCTTACAGAAAAGCAAACAAAAATTATAATCAAATTAATACAAAACAAGTCTGAGTAGAAATACAACAGATAAGGATTTTCAAAAAGATGACACTTCATCTACGTGTATTTATTGGTGAAATATGAATTGTAATCACAGCATTAAAAAGAAACAAAGGCCTATATCTGATAAATGCTAACATGACACCTAATCTTGTTTTAACAGAGGACTTTTTTCACTTAAAAGGTCTGTGATTTATCCAAATCCACTTGAAACTTGCTGTGATTTCTGTCAGATGGCTTATAGTCTGAAGTCTTATACAATAGTGGCACAGTGCCTTTGATGTTCAGGAAAAGGACAACTAACCCCTTTGTTGGCAGACACAAAGTTGTGGCACATAATCTAGTGGCAGACACATAGGTGAGTTTTCATAATTACTGGAACATGTAGGAGTAATAATGATAGTAATAATAATTCATACACTACCAAGCCAAGTTCTTTACAACGATAAAAACTTTACAAATACATATATTTTTTAATTTTGAATTTACAATTAAATATTTTTCTTTCTTTCTCTAAAAGCTATATTAATAATGAAACAATACAATCCTGAAGATTTTAAAAAATTAATTACTTGTTCTTTGCAATATGCATGCTGGTGCCAACCACATACTTCACAAGTGGAGTAAGCACAATGAATTAATATATCCTTGCACACTGCTATGAAATGCAAATCACTTTCACAATAATACAAAGCAACCAGATAGATGATATGGTTATTTTTAGTTAATAACCAACCTTTTCATAACTCACTAGAACACCTCTCCAATGGCTTTTAAAAGGGAACCTTTTCCTCACATCTGAACCTTGCAGTAACCCGTGATAGAAAGTCTACAATCTTACATCAGTTCGATAGTGGCAGCTTCCACGCAAACGCTCTGGCATAAGCCAATGAAATCCTTCATGTATATTCTGGCAAGAGCTTGGACTGGTTCCTTACTTGACAGGCAATTACCAGGGGCATCTACATCATGCCAGAATCTGAGTTGAAGCTTTGGTGGCCTTCCTGTAATGCTGAACGGCTTAGAGGCTATCCTGATTGACAAATTGCTAGTAGCCCAGCCGCAGACCTCTTCCAAACATTTAATGATAATGATAATGATAATGATAATGATAATTATAATAATGACAACAATAATAATAATGAGCTTTTTATAAAGTTGTAGTTACATACACAAAACTGTCAGTTCACAGTATTGGCATTTGAGTGCTTAACCCTTCTGCAACGGGTGTTTTCATGTGGTCGGATCACTGTTGTACTGCATTTTTCCTTTTATTGAAATTACAAGCTACTTATTCCCTGTTATGATTGACTACCAATGCTTATTAGAATAACTTTGGTAATGTCACATATAAAGACTGATATTTCATCTCTAAGTATAGGAAGTAACAGAAAAATACATCTTAACCCATTGGCAGCAGATGGCATGATTTGCTGCAAAGGCAGAGTCGGTCATAGACACAGATGGCAACGTGCCAGACATGTAAACCAGCCATCCTACTGCACAAACATCTTTTAACACCGCGACCAATGGGTTAAGATGCTAAACCCAGACTGAACACCTGAAAATGTGGCCGTCTCGGTAGAGTTTATATGGTGAGGGTGCACTTGACATCACATTTTGGCTCACAGGTTTTAGCATTGACATCTTCCCGCAGGTGTTTCCTGGACTTGGAAATCCAGACCATGTCTTGTGGATGTTATAACACAAGGCTGATTCCATTTGTAAACATGGGTAGCAGGGGGCCAAAACAAAAAGGAGGGTAATGATATGAAACTATGAATGTCTGAGACAAAAATGTTGATGTTTAGTTAACAAACAAACAGGTATCAATTAATATTTAGCCCACCAATCATTTCTATACCTGACGTTGCAGCAATGTTCTCTACAGTGCTCCAACTGGTTCTTTATTTGACAATAAACAGCCAAAGACGTTCACTCACACAAACCATGAACATTAAGTTTGGTCTCACTTAAAACTGATTTTCTTAATTTCATAATTCTTTTCAATTTTCCACTAGCAAACAATGCAGTAAATGTTGTATGCATATCTGATTTACGGGCAATAATCACTAAACTATGTCATCACTGTTAGTTTAGCCATGTAAACACGAATGAATTCCTTGAGTCATTCCCTTGAAGTGAAGAGTCAGTCACACCGTGAGAGCGAGTTTTCCTTGCCTTCTCGAGCGGCCTACTTGACGGAGGGAGGAAACCCCAAGCAACCCAAGAGAGAAAGAAGGAAGCGAGCGAAGAGGAAGAGGAGGAGGAGGAGGAGAAAGCAACTCGACGATAAAGTGGACGAAGAAGCGAGCGGAGAGCCTGGGCCTCACGCCTGATTTCCTTCCCTGGCCTGGCTGCCCCTGCCTCCCCTGCCCTTGCCCACCGCCCTACCTTCCCTGGGCCAGCTGCCCTGCCGCAGGACCCCAGAAACCCCTGAAACCCCTGAAGCCCCCTGGAAGCCTCCAAATTCGAATGTTGGTTTCCCGCTCCTGCAGCTCGTCTCGGGGCTGCCTTCCCTCCCTGGTCCAAATGTCACTTCTCGGCGCCTTTCGGGCCTCTCCCGCGCCTTCTGCTGCCTGCGAGAGCCCCCTCGGCCGCGAGGGAGGGCTGGCGGCCACGCCTGCCAGGGCCACGAGGCCACGGAATCAGGCGGAACGTGACGAAAAGGCCATAAAGCTTGCCTTAAGGATAAAAACAATCTCACTCACCGCCATTGTTGTTCTCGCGTCTGATGCTTCTTCCGTCACAGAAAACGCGTCCCTTCGCCGCCACAGAAAACGGGTCTCGGCGCCCGGCAGAGGGACGTTTTAGGGGAAGCCTCACTAATAATTTAAAGTTTTTATAAAGAAATTAACTAGGAGATAGAAGTTTACCTTTGGTCTCGTGCGATGTACTTTGGTGTTTGCGTTCGTTAGTTTGATAAACTACTTTTCCGTGTTGATTTTCAAAAAGGATGTGCGATTTTCATTTATAAGCAGAAATAGAATCATATTCTGGACTTAATTTCTATACCAAAATTAAACCATGTTTTTCAGCACGTGAAGGCATACAATGCGATATGATGCCACATCCAATCTGACATTATCTGATCACCACTCGCTCTTTAGTCAAGAGAAATAATGAAAGTCTCTGCGAAGATTCCAGTTGATAAATCATCTCTCCATAAGTACAGCACTGTGATCACTGTGACGCTCGTGTTGCAACTGACTGGCCTGACGGTATTTTGAAAAAGGGTTGGGACACCACGACACCATCTGTAGGGCTCCTGCTTGCCTTGCTTCTTCTTTCCTCCATCAATTTCTTCTTCTTCTTCTTCTTCTTCTTCTTCTCTCTCTCTCTCTCTCTCTCTCTCTCTCTCTCTCTCTCTCTCTCTCTCTCTCTCTCTCTCTATCTATCTATCTATCTATCTTTCTCTAACTATCTATCTATCTATCTCTCTGCTTCTGTTGCACGTACCTGCCTGATGTTGCTGGTCATCCCAGCCTTGCAGGAGAGAAAAGGTGACCGTCGTTGCTCAGGATGAGTCCGACTTGTCCCGTGGCGCTCGCTCGCTCGCTCGCTCGCTCGGCCTCTCCTGGAATCCCCCTGTGTCATCCGGCCGCTAATCCCGACTGTTGTTCCCGTCAGATGCAGGGGGTTTCCCTCTGCAGGCCGACACCGTTGCCCCCTCCCCTGCCCCCGCCCTCCTCTCCCAGCTCCCTCCCCCCACCGTGAGAATACGAGGAACCAAGAATGACCATCGCACTGGCCACGCGGTCATCAGCTGGTCAAGGGACAGGCTCTGCTACCTCATACCTTGGTAACAGCCACATCGCCGCACATGCTCTCCTTTCGCTCTCGCTCTCTGTTGCTCTTGTTCTCCTCTCGCTCTCTGTTGCTCTTGTTCTCCTCTCGCTCTCTGTTGCTCTTGTTCTCCTCTCGCTCTCTGTTGCTCTTGTTCTCCTCTCGCTCTCTGTTGCTCTTGTTCTCCTCTCGCTCTCTGTTGCTCTTGTTCTCCTCTCGCTCACTGTTGCTCTTGTTCTGGCTTTTAGGATCTGCCACTCGGCTCCGTCGCTGTTGCTCTTGGTTTCTCACTCGGCTTGCGCTGCTCTGGATGTATGCTTGTTCTCCTCACCTCTCGCTCTCGTGTTGCTTCGTTGGTTCTATCGTTCAACCTCTCGCTCTCCTGTTGAGCTTGTTCTCTCTCCCACTCGCTATTCCTGTTGCTGCTTGTTCTCTCTGTTCCTCCTCATCGAGGCTCAGCACTGTGTTGCATTGCTCAGCATTTGTTCTCGTTGCTCCTCATCCACCTCCTCCTCGCTCTGCTTCTCTTTTTGTTGCTCTTGGGTTTGTTCCTCCTCCCCTCTCCTGCTCTCGCCTCCCTCCTACTCGTCGCTCCTCCTGTTTGAGGCAACGTTGTCTTGTTCTCCCGCTCTCTGGACGCTATCCTGTTTGCTACTTGTTTCACCTCAGTACACACTGCGCCTCGCTCAAGCTGTTGCTCTTTGCTTTGCTCTTGTTCTCGTTCTCCTCGGCCGGGCTTCCATTGTTTTGTTCACCCCTCTCGACTCGCTCGATCTGCTCGACCTCGTCTCGCTCCTCATGTTGCCTCTAGTTCTCGGCTCGCCCTCGTCACGTCTGGGTCCGCTGCATGGTTTTGCCGTACTAACACCAAGCCCCCAACCACACCCCCCCCCTACCACCCCATTATGCCTATGCATCTCTCTTTATCTATCTATCTATCTTTATCTATCGAATTTCTATCTCTAGAGATTCATTGTATCTATATTTCCTCTATATCTTTCGTCTGCTTTTTATCCTACTTGTTTCGACGG
>NW_028234444.1:14795352-14810352 GCF_977035675.1 Penaeus japonicus | reverse complement strand
CATAATGTTAATGATGAGGATAACTATTATCATTACAATAATCATGATAAAAATAATATTGATGGTTATGATAAGAATGGTAATAATCATGATAATTATGGTTATTCCTTTATTTTCACTATCATCATTATGATAATCATTATTATCATTATCATTATTGTTATCATTATGGTTACAATTCTTGTCATCATTGTTATTGCCGTCATTATCATCATCATTATCATTACTATCATCATCATTATTATAATCATTATCATTATAATAATTATCATCATTATGATCATGTTTATTATTATTACTTTTATTATTGTATTTTTATCGCAAACGATAACAATGATTAAAAACTGATAATGATAATACTGAAAATAGTGGTAATAAAAACAATGATGATAATGATGATGAAAATAATTATAATAATGATGATAATGATAATGATGATAGCGATAGGGATTATAGTAAACGTGATGATAATAATACTAATAACTATTATCATTATTATCATAATGATAATGTTATAATAACAATAATAATAATAATGATGATAGAAGTGATGATAGTAGAAATAATGATGATGATGATGATGATAAAAATAACAATAATAATAATAATAATAATTATAATAATGATAATGATAATTATAATAATGATAATAATAATTATAATAATGGTAATAACAATTATAATAATGAATTGAATAATAACAACAATACAAACAATAACAATAATAACAATAAGGATAATCATGATAATGATAAGCATGATGATAAAGATAATTATCATCATCATCATGAAGATAATGAAAACAACAACAATGATAACATTACTAATAATGACAATCATTATTATGATAACGATGATAAAAAAACATTAATAACAAAAACAACAACGAACAATATTGAGACGCAGGAAAAAGACGTACAGTCGCAAACACAAATATACAGAACAGATGGAAAAACAACAAAAACAAACACATTGACAAGAAGAATCTTTCTACATGTTGCAAATCATCACAGGATAATAAGGATCATGATGAAGATGATGATGATATTGGTAGTGATAACAAAATAGTGATAGTAATAGTGATAATTATAATATTGATACTGATGATAATGGTAACAATCACGCTTATAGTGATAATGCTGGAGATAATCAGTAATGCCATACATGATAATGGTGATTAACACGAGATAATGATGATGTTAACAATGGTATTGATAATGTCAATAGTGATTATGATAGCAATAATGATAGGCACGATCATAATGATAGTGACGATGATGGCAATACTGTTATTATTAATGATGATAACAATTTTAGTAATAATGATAATAATGATGATGATAATGATAATACTTCTGATACGATAAATGGTTCTAGATCCCACAATAAAATCGATAAAAGAAATTCAAAATACAAAGATTCCATTGACACGCAATTTCCATTTTATTTTCCCTTTTTCAACCTTAGAATTTGGTATTTGTGATTCCATTTCCTTTCCTGTACATTTTTTAGCAATGTGCGGAGATGCCGAACTCGAAACCTCATTATCCTCATAGTCGCAAATATTGTCATTATCATAATCCTCGTAATGACCCTTCGTCACCATTTCCCAGTGGCTCGTTTGCGCGGAATTGGCTTGGTCGGACCTACTCGCCGTCGCCATTTTCCTTCCGCAAATCCAGATTGGATTGGTTCAAAATAAAGGTCGTTTGCGCGACCTCCTGTTATCTTTTTTTAGTGTGGTTGTTTGCTATTTATTCTAAACTTATTGTACTATAACATAACAACAGGAACAGGAACTGCGCTCGTATCTCCCGACTCCATGTGTAATTTACATCTAGTTATTAATCTATCCACCTATTTATTACGGATTTTTACTTTATTATCCATTTTTTTTAAAGAAAAGAAGAAAAGTGACAGTGCCATACCAAACCGATAGTCCGAACACGTGGGACACATGATGATAGGAATGGGAACAGGATTGAGAAAGGGAATGAGAAGAAAAACAAGAGAGAAAGAGAAATAAAGAAAGACCGACTTGATAGAGAGCGAATGTGAGAGGAAGGAAAAAAGGATTGAACGGGAAACAACATCAGAATAAACAACGAATAAAATACAGAACAAAAAGAAGAAAAACGCAACATAACGGATGTTTGAGAGAAGACGAAAAGGTAAGCAAGGAAATATTATATTCAAAAGGGGTGAAAACAAGATAAATACCGACAAAATGAGAAAAACTCAAAATATATGTTTAAAAATCAAAAGAACGTCAAAACAAAGAAAAAAGAAGAAATGCGATATAGAATGGAAAACGAAGAAAAAACAAAAGCACATCAAAAGCAAAGAAAAAACAAAGGAAAGAATATAACAAGAACTTCAACACTGCAGAGAGATCAGGAAATTGTAGAAAAGAAAGAAGTTGAAAGTTTAAAAGGAAGAAAAAGAAGAAGGTGAAAGGCCATCAACACCCCAAGAAAGGGGAGGAGAAAGAAAGAAAGAAAAAAAAAAAGACTGAAGAAAACGTAAAACAAAGGAACATCAACGAAGGATTAAGAAACAGCATAGTAGTAACAGTGAATAAAAAAAAAACGAAAAAAGGATTATAGAAAAAAAAATCCCTTTAACCTACAATGCGATTAGTCTTGCTTATCTGCTTTCGAACAGTGCTTGCAAAGACAACGAAAATTGCTTGTGTGTTACGGATCTCGTTGCAGTGTTCTCGTTCATGTTTTTGTGTACGCGTGATTGCTTGTGTGCATGGGTGTCGTGGGGGGGGGGGTTATGGGGAAGGGAAGGGGAGGTCAGTGCTTGGTTTTATGCTTTGACAAGGTTTTGCGTTCGTCCGTGTGCGCATTTGTGGGTTATGTGCGCGATCGTTCGTTCGTGTGTGTGTGTGTGTGTGTGCAATCATTATCATAATCTTTGTTTGCATCTGTCTTCATCATCATTATTACCTTTATCAATATAAAACCATTATTATCATTGTCATTACTATCATCTTTCTTATTAACATTATTATCGTTATTGCTATTGTTATTAAGATTTTCATTACCAATATTAGTATCCTTATTACCTTTATCATTATCATCACTACTCCTTTTATTATTGCAGTATATCCCATTCATTATTAAAGTCATTATTCTTATGAGCAATATCATCATTTTGAGGGAAAAGAAACAAAGATATTATTGTCGCTACTGGTCATGGAAGTGCCTGTGTGTGTGTGTGTGTTTGCGTGCGTGTGTGTGTGTTTGCGGGTGTCTGTGTGCGTATCCGCGTGTGCAACTCTTGCCATGCTAACTCACATTTCTAAGTCTTCTAATAAATACTCCCTGAATCAACGACTTTGATTCCCCGACGTTGCAGAATGCAATAGAAGTGCATATTAGTGTTGCAGCCGTTATACGCGTTGCATCCCATCCCTAATTACAACAATAAACCGGGTCGAGGCATTAATTAAAATATCCCATTACAAAAACGGACAAAATGAGAAATCCACGAAGGACCACAAGCGATGACAACGCCTACCCGAGCGAGGCCAGCGACCGGTTGCAGCAATGATTACAGCAGATACAAAAAAAAAAAAAAAAAAAAAAAAACATCAGATACAGCAGCAATAAAACATTGCAACAACTCCAACCGAAATATAAGGACATCAATTACAAATCCACCTACAGCATATTTAGCAACTATCATACTTACGACGTTAGAAAGAGGAAAGGAAGTAGCCGTGCAAGCGAGGAGCAACAGCAATTGCAAGGAACAAATGCATCACCAGAACGACACCAGCACCAACAGCGCGGCCACAAGCACTCAACAACAACAACAGCAAAAGGATCTACACAGCCGCCAACACCACTCGTAACCACAATTGCAAAACTTACTTACTGCAACTTCAGTAGCTAGACCATCTCTCCTACTACCATCAACACAAACAAACAGAACTAGCAACATTACCACTCAAAACGACAACAACAACAGCACGAAAAGCAGCTACATTCAAAGCCACCACCACTCCCACTGACAACAAAAGTATTTGCCTCACCTCTGACAACAGCAATGACAGGGCGGCCTACACCATAGCCCTCGCGACTGACAACAACAGCATCTACCAACGACTGACAACAACAACGACAGCAACAGCGGCCAAAAGAGAAACGCACAAGTTGCAGATAGTAATATCAACAATGCAACGAGACATAGCATTGGAAGAGACTTTTTTGTGAGAGCAGAAGGGTTACCCTCCCCCATCCCCCCCCCTGCTCTCTCCCTCACCCCCCCTCTTAACAGCTGGGATGGAAAAGGGGGGGGAGGGAGAGAAGGAAGGAAGAAGGGAGAGAAAGACAGAGATGGAGCGATAGAAGGAAGGAAGGAGGGGAAGGGGGAGGGGAGAGGGAGCTAGGAAGGATGTCAGGGGGAGAGACAGAAAAAGAGAGGAAGGATGAAAATGAGAGAAGGGAGGATGGAGAGGGAGAGAAGGAATAATGGAAGAAGGATGGAGAAGAAAGAATAAGGAAACATAAAAGGGGGAAGGAAGGACGGAGAGAGGAGAAGAAAAGAAGGAAAACTAGCTGGAGGTAGAGAGGGAGAGATAAATAGGCGGAAGGATGGAAAGGGAGGAGTAGAAGGAATGAGGGAAAGGGAAGGATGGAAGGAAAGGAGAAAAGGGAGAAAGGAGGAAAATAAAAGAGAGACGAGTGAGAGAGAGAGAGAAAGAGAGAAAGAAGGGGCGAAGGGGTGGAGCAAAGAGGGGGGGAGAAGAAAAGAAAGGGGTAAGTGGGAGGGAGGGCGAGAGCGCGGGCAGGGCAAGAACGGCCGTCATTCATTTCGTCAACGTCTCCCCCCCCCCCCCCCCCGGGCGGCGCGGACGTCCCGAGCAACCCCGAGGGCGCCGACACCTGGCCCCGCCTTCGCCGCCGCCGGTCGGGATGCCATTGTCAGTTACATTACTGTTATTTATCATCATCAGAGTTTTCGTCTTTACTGTTATCGTTATTTATCATCATCAGAGTTTTCGTCTTTACTGTTATCGTTATTTATCATCATCAGAGTTTTCGTCTTTACTGTTATCGTTATTTATCATCAGCAGAGTTTTCGTCTTTACTGTTATCGTTATTTATCATCATCAATGTTGCCTTTATCATCATGACTATTGTGATCATCATTATTACTATTCTCATTATCATCATCCTTGTTATCACTGTCCTCCGCATGGACATATTTTCAAATGCCACTATCTTTGTCATTATTATTATCATTAACATTGATAATATTATATAGCTGTTATCATTATTATGAGTATGAATATTGATATGATTTTGTTGTTATGATTATCATTATTGATAGCGTCAATAAGGATTATAATAACGCTGATGATAATAATCATAGCCATTATAATTACATTACATTGATGTTCATAATCTTGATCATGTTAGGAATAGCATGTATCATATTGACAATAATTTTGATAGTGATGATTATGACAATCATCAATTTTAACGATATTGTGACCATCATTGTATCGTTATTTCATCACTGCGATAAGTATCATCACTATTATCATTCTAATTTTGCTCTAATCATAAACTTCATTATTTGCATCATTAACACTTTATCACCATAACCTTCATCACCCTTCTTATCATTATAATTTTCACCACATTCTTACCACACGTGGTGTTGGTATATTGCATCACCATCTGCAATATGATTCACAATGGTACCTTAATCTGGGTTATCATTTCCCTCGTTGTCATAGTTATCATCATGATTAATAATTGATGCAACTAATGATGATGTGTGATGATAGTCGTTATATTAATGAGAGTGATGATATTAAAAATGGCAAGAAAGCAATGCTCGTGTGAGAGAGTAATAATAGGAACAGTAATAATGATGATGATAACAGTATCAATGTTACCAGTCATATTATTATCATTGTTATCATCATCATTAGCATTACCATCACTGTCATTACTACGAGTGCGACTATTTCTATCAATACCATTGCAATAGCAGTGAAAATTATTAGAATCATTATAATAAGATTAATGATAATGATATATGTATCAACAATGATAGTTATAATGAAAAGAATGATAATAATAATGCTAAAACAAGTGACAAGTGTAACAACAATGGTCAATTATGATAACTATCATTCTGTTAATACTAATGATGATAACAGCGATGATAACAACCATGATAAAAGATATGTAGGATAAAACACTGACGAAGGTAATGACAAAAGAATAATAGTAATGGTAATCCTCATCATCACCAGAGTTATAAAGGTGATGCTGATGACAAAGAGACTCATAATAATAATGATTATAATGATCATCCTCATAATAATGATAGAAAATACAACATTAACAACAGCAGTTATGATGATAGTAACAGTGATGATGGTGATAATCATAATAATAGTGTACTGATAATGATAATGATAATAGTGATATAATAACAACAAGAAATACTAATGATGATAAAGATAATTATAATAATAATGATAACGACAGTAGCAATGATGATGACAATAATTAAATCACGATAATGACAATGATAATCCTAATACTGATACACAGTATATGAAATTATAATCATGATAATAACTGCAATAATCTATGTTTAACATAATCATATTTGTAATCATAAAAACAATGACAATGATAACAAGTGCAATAATAGAAATTTAAATTACGATTTTTAAAATCATAATGATTTTGATGAAAATAATGATGATGAAAATGATGATAATGATAACTTGATGTAAACAATGCGAATGATAATCATGATAATGATAGTAATAGTGACGATAAATAAAATATTAATAATGATAAGGATTATGATTGCAATAATGATGATAATAAGGGTAAGGGTAAAAATAACAAAAGTACTATTGATGATAATCCGTTGATAATAAAGATGAACATAAAAAAGTAGTTTTAAAGGCGTTAATAATAATGATAAAAATTATAATAATGACAATACCTAAAATAGGCAAACGATATTGAATTTAAAAACGGTTATGATAATAGCAGTAATGAAAGTCATGTTATTCTCACTATTTCTTGCTCTGATTCCACCTCCTACTTTGTTATTATTACTATTATTAATATAAGCTTCATCTGAAATTCTAAAAAAATGAAGGAGAGCTGTTTAGGCCTTTGCCAAACGAAAAGGATATAGACTTCGGTCAATTTGAGGCAAGACAGGCCTCCCTTATTTTCGACGATCGCACGCAACACGGCGACGGAAAATAAACTGTTTTTTAGGCCAAATATACCAACCATACCACTCTGACAACGGTAAGCGATGCTGACACACCCGAGAGCGAATGCAGAGAATCTGTGGGATTCTTGTTTCCTCGGACCCACTCAATCACTCAACTAAATACCTCTGCCTGTTCAGTGGCAGAGCTGACAGGGGGCGGGGTTGCGCGGACATCGAATAGGGATGATCAGAATGATTATTATCGTTTTTTTATATTATCGTCATTAGCAATACTAGAAGTAACTATCATCTTTATCAATATTGCCATTATCATCATTGTCAGTATTATTATCATTGTTTTTTTTTTTTAATATCATCGTCATTAGCAATAGTAGCAGTAGCTATCATCTTTATCAATACTGCCATTATCATCATTATTCTCATTGTTATTATTACCACTATTATCATCATTATTACTATTATCATTACCATCATTGTCATCATCATCTACATATCACTGCAATCCTTAACAGTTCCAATTTTAATACCGGGAATACAAGTTATGCTCCTGTTGCTCCTTTTGAACTTAATTGTAATCACTGATTTAAATACTGCTTTGCCACTGCATACCAAATGAATAAGGATTATGATAATGTCAATAACAATATCTATCATTACTTGTATTGTAATAGTAATAATAGTAATTATAATGATGATAACACCACTAACGATATAATGATGATAATAATAACGATAACAACAAAAGCGATAATGATGATGATATTGGAAGTAACAACAAAAACAACAGAACGAAAATAATAGTAAAAGTATGATTGAAAACAGTAAGAACAGTAATAACGGTAACTACTCAACCAATAATATTGATGAAAGAAACAGTAGTGATGATTGTACCAAGTAATGTGATAATAAAGGTGATCGCAATAATAATGATGATAATGACAACAATAATGATGATGATGATGAGGCTACTAATATTGATAATTATAACAATAATAATAATCATCATGATAACAATATCGATGATAATAACATCATCAGTTGTAAAAATATTATAGCAATGATAATAATAACAACGGCCCTTAGAGTATATATGCCATTGCTAAGTATAAGTGAGGCTGACTGAACGAGAGAGGCAGTGGGCACGGAAGGCGTAGCTGAAACACGCCAATTACACCTTAATAATTTCCTTTAGACCTTTCTTCCATTTCCTACAAATGGACTCCGGCAGACTGTCGGTTCGCCGGAGGTTGGCCTTTTTGCGTTACTGGTGGAAATATTCCCCTTTATAAGCTTTATTAGAAGATTACGCGTGTTGTGTGTGTACACGCACGCACGCATGGACACATACACACACACACACACACACACACACACACACACACACACACACACGACGCACATATACATATATATATATATATATATATATATATATATATATATATATATATATACATATATATAATAATATAATAATATATATATATTATATATAATATATATATACATATATATATAATATATATATATGTATATATATATGTATACATGCATATATATATATATATATATATATATATATATATATATATATATATGTGTGTGTGTGTGTGTGTGTGTGTGTGTGTGTGTGTCTGTGTGTGTGTATATGTATAAGAAACTCACCCAATTTTTGGTTATTCTGCCGGACGAAAAACGAGCCTTTTTGCACATGGCTGGCCGCGTTTACGCGGACAAGGAACAAGTCTCCGGTTGTTTCCAGCGGCCTTCGCAGTCCGCCCGATTTCTTGTAATACTTTTACTTTTATGCTTTACCATGTCCTTTTTTCTCGTCATTAGAATATCTTGGGCGGAGCTTTCAAAACATAATATACTGATAATTCGAAGGAGGCGTCATCAAAATACATAGTTTTTTTTTATTTATCTGAATTCCTTGAAAATATTAAAGGAAAAAGTAGAAGCCAGAAAAAAAGTCAAGACTGCAAAACAGCAAATTCCGAGATAAGAAGGCAGGCCTATCCCCAGGCTCAAAATACCTTGCTTGAAATAGGCCTACCTGAATAACCTCACCCTTGGCCTACATAATATCTAGTAACTTTGGCCGGGTTCCAAAACTCCTTTTGTTTTTCGCTCAAAAGGAGATTCTCGTGTTGTGTGACCGACCGCCTTCTTGAAGTGCCTCTGCGGCCGATGCTCCTCCGACCATCGGCACTACGAATCCCAAAATGGCATTGGTGATCTCGCGGGATGATCATGATGGTCGGTTCCAGTGTTGACACTGGAAAATTCCCGCGAATCTGCGGGGAAAATCACCTTATTTAGAAAGGTTTGTGGGAGGATTTTTTTAACGCATTAAATCTGTGGTGGGATTCTTGTGTAGGTATTTTATCTTATCACGTGTGGATATTTTTGTCATGGTAAGGAATGTACGAGTTTCCGAGCGAAATGCCGTATGTATCAACAATAAAGATAATTTTGATGACAATCACGGTTATAACAATGATAAAACAATAGCATCACAGTAACAACAATAACTACAATGATAACAATCATAATGATCATAACAATGACATTGATAATGATGATAAGACAAGAACAACAACAGTAATGTTCAGGCTGAGGGTAATGAGACTATTTCAATAAATGGCAATAAAGAAAAATGATAATAATAAACGAGCAGGAAATCATTACTGGAAACTGTAACGCCAATACGCATGACAGATGTTCGATAACAAAATTATCTCCAGATAAAAGTCATTTGAACTGATAATTGTTATTTAGCGATTTAGATTAGTGATAAAATGTTGATAATGCTGACAAAATGAATCATAATGTTTTAAACGCCTGTAATTACATAATGCATCCCAACACTGATTATAGCATTAATAATAATTACGAACATAAAGCTGAACTATAATACCTGCAAATTGATCATCATGAATGCCATGATATTTACTGATTTCAGGTAATGTTTAACACGTTTAGGAATACGAATACGTATTCAGGAAATGATGCCTGGCCGCATAATCAGCATTCAAACTGATTAAATTGATGCCACTTATGAAGATGGCATCCGTGATAAATTGAAGATATTTAGTTTAAAACGAACGACAATAAATTATAAAGAGATCACCACTAAAGCATCATAATACTGCTACTAGAATTCTAGTACTACTACTATTGCTCCTACACTTGCTACTACTACTACTATTACTACTACTAATGATATAGTAATATCTCTAGTAGCGCAGTTCGATGGGATACACGTATTTATCCACGTACCCTTGCATGTGCATTTTGCACATGCTGTTGGATGCCTGTTGTGCAATCGGCCTTATACTGTGTATTTGCTTGCGTGTGTGCGTGAGAGAGCTCGCGTGTATGTATGTGTGTGTGCACCTTTTCAACTGTAAGTTCATAAGTACAAATGGGATGCGCATGTCCACCTACTGTTGTGCGCGCATGTATGTGTGAGAATGTGCGCGTGCGTGTACACGTTCACACTTAGGCGCATGCGTGTGCGTGCGTGCGTGTGTGTGTGCGCATGTATGCTCCCGTGAGTATGTACGTGTAGTCAGGTGTATGTATGTACATGGATATGTGAGCGCAAAATTTTATATAATTATTATGTTTAATCTTTGATATCTTAGGAATACATTTTGGCCAATTTATCCAACTGTATTTGCTATTGATTTTATTCTACAGGAAATGAGGCTCTGAAATTTCCCCTGATCCCTTGGTAAGAGAATACGGTCACCAAATATCAAGCCGCTATTCCATCTCCAAGACGAGTTACTTTTCGCCTTCTGGTCTTTTCGTCCATGAGTAAATTCACTCACTGTCGAGTCATTCATTCATCCAGCCTCTCCGCACAGTAATTCGCGCAATAGAGGCGAGTTTCCCTTGCGCTCCCCGGGCTATAAGGAACACGACGGCATCACTCTCAGCCGCCGATAGGTGGCGCGGCGACGAACCTAAAACAAAAGGCGATCGGGCGAAGCTGCTTATAAGGCATCGAATATTCTTTTTGCCGCCCGTACACGACCCGATTCTCCGGCGGAAAGCAAGCTCTCCCGGAGTGCAATAATCATTACGTCGAGTCTTCGTCCTTATGAGTGCTGGGAGTCGTTGGTTCTCAAAAGTGTAAAATTATAAGAAATTTTCCCAAGAGTTGCTGGCGTAAATGACCATTGAAAACGTGAACATGGGGTGAGTAGCGAGTCCGTCTTCGTGTGTGTGTGTGAGTTGGGGCCGTGGAAGGGGCGGGCGGGTGTGGAAAGGGAGATTTCCTACGAAGAGCCCATCCCCCTTTCGGGTTTGGGCCAAGATTCTGTCAATAAAAAGGATGCTGTGACGGGAACCCCGGGAAATTATCCTGCTTTCCCCTCTGGTTGTTGCCGTAGGATGCGATTTTTCGATGGGACGACGTTTTATCTATCCTGACATATAGATCCATGTGTGTCTTTCAACACTTGTGTGAATGTCACTTCGGGAAAAAAGACGAGCGGACAGACCCTCTCGTCACTCGACATGTTTCAGTCAAGTTTTGGGGTTTTCTGTCGCCTTTTCCCCCGAATTCCCGTCGATTCTCGTCGATTTCCGAGGCTTTTGTGATTGTGTGGATGACAAAGGGACATTTTTTTGTCAATCGGTTGGATAACAGACAAGTAAACAGTGACATCAGCTCAGGAATCGTCTAGGAAATTAGAGACATTTCTTTGCTTTTTATGAATGGAAAATATTGGTGTAAGTGATATAGTGAAGTGAGATAGAGGTTTGCACTAAGGAACCCACCTGCATTTAAAAATCATAATTAATCATAATCTTTTGAATGATAAGAACACTTTTTGGCAATGGCTAGAGGGTAAATGTTACTAAAATACTTGTGTGTTCACCACTGGCCTATGTGTTGAATGCTGCAGCCTCCCCACCTAATGGCACTTGGGATAAGACTGACAAACCTCCACTTCTTAGATATACAACATATATTCATGCAAGATGGAGATTCATTGTCAAGGAGGTTCTGCCAGAATGAACGTGGTAGAGGTTTGTCTGGCTCTGATGAGACGTTGAAGGTGTGGAGGCTGCGGTGATCACTTGATACTATCGGGTTGAAGACCTTCCACCACAGGTCACAGCAAGTTTCAAGTGGATTTGGAAATTACTGAGAGAAAGAATTCGCATTTATTACCGACGGCAGTAATATCAGCTGTAGTCTTTTCTTTTTCCTTCCATTTGCTTCCGTGTTCCTTTCCTGCCGGTATAGAAATCAAACCTTAGCCTTCCCATTTTGTTCTAGGGTGATGTGGGATGAAACAGTTGTGGTATGATGGAGAGACGGGCTTTTGGATATTCTTGTGTCAAGTTTATGACCATATAAATTCCCGTCTATATGGGAATTTGAATTTAATTAATGTTCTTTATCATTCATTGATATTGGTGAATTTACAATGTTGGAAAATGTTATGATGAAGTCTCGGGAGGTGTATTGGACAACACAGGTGATGCAAAGGAATAACAAGAAATTTCAAAGCAATTACAAATCCAGTTTTAACACTTGATTTTACTTAAAGCAAGAAGTCAAATATGTCTTGGGCAGATTACAGAAGGTAGTTTGCTTAAAGCAGATGTAAATCACTGGTTAGGTCCAGTGTCTGACCCTGAAATTTAACTAGTTACGAGTAATGTGTTGGGCAAATTATTATTTTTTCCCTTGGCCAAAAATGGTGCAGCAAATGCAGTGAAGCAGTTAGCAACAGGATATTTCTGGTAGTAGGTAATTGAGGTGAAAAGTGGTGAAGTAAGATTTATTGAGGAGGTTGTTAATATTGCGAGATTCCATTGTTTTTTTGTTTTGGGAAGTCACAATTTTAGTTAAAATTTGATTAAAAGATGTCTTTTAAGACAATCATCTCCATAAAAAGAAGAATATAAATATTTTGCATTGCAACAAAGAAGTTAATATCACTATAAGGAATGTTAATTAGAGATTATGCCCCATCACAGTGATGTTCAGAACAAAAAAATACTTTTTTTCTATTAACATTCATCCTATAAAAATCAAGGAAGATACAATTTACCACATCCCTTGAATACACAAGCTGAAGAATTAGGTGGTGTTTATTCCCGTAACTTGCAAGAGCTGCATTATCCGTCATAAATGTTGATAAGACGTGATTACGGCTGTGGTACATGCATGCAGAGGATTTGCCTGAAACCTTCCCTTATTGGTTGGGACAGTGAGTCAGGTTGTCTTTCCTTCCCTCTTTTTCATTTTGAATATCTCTCCTGCTTCTTTTTTCCGCTCTTTTCATTTTGGCTATTTGTATTACCTTTCTGCTTTCCCATTTTGTGTCTGTGGATCTGTCTCTTTGGGTTGTTCTTCTGCCTTCTCTTTTCCTCCTATTCCTCTTCCTTTTCCTTCATCCTCCATTTCCTCTGTCTCCAGTTATTTCCTCCCATACTAGTCTGTTTCCTCTTCGTGTTCCTATTATTATTCCTCTTCTTCCTCTTCCTAATGTTCTTCATCCTCATTACCCCTTCCTCCCTGCCTCCCCTTCCACTTGTTTTTCTTCCTCTACATCTACTGTATATCCTCTTCCTTCTCCTCCTTCTTTTCCTCCTCCTCTTTTATCTTCCTACTCCTCCCCTGGCCCTTCCCCTTCCCCTGGCCCTTCCCCTTCCCCTTCCCCTTCCCCTTCCCCTTCCCCTTCCCCTTCCCCTTCCCCTTCCCCTTCCCCTTCCCCTTCCCCTTCCCCTTCCCCTTCCCCTTCCCCTTCCCCATCCCCATCCCCTTCCTCCCTCCCCTCCCTTCATCATCCCCCCTCTTCTTCCTCCACCTCCTCATCCTCTTCCTCCATCTTCTCCTTCCTCTTCCTCCACCTTCTCCATCCTCTTCCTCTACCTCGTCCTTCCTCTTCCTTCTCCCCTCCTCCCCTTCCTCCTCTCCCTCCCCTCCTTCCCCTCCTCTGCTTCTCCTCCTCCTCCTCCTCATCATCATCAGCCACACCATGAAAGTTTTTGTTTAATGTTCTCAAGCTTTTTGTGAGTTGCTTGCAATTGCAAAGGAAGCCACATCCTTTGCTCAGCTGATTGCCATGGCCACACAGACCCTTTCTCTCCACATGCTTGTTACTCAAGCAAAATTAGTTGGTGCATTTTTAGTATTCATATCAGTTATTTTGGGCTGTTAGTGTCTTTTTTTATACATTTTGTTACCTTGTTTTGTCATGCCTCTGCTGATTCTACTAATTATAGTAATAGTTTTGATGATAATAATAGTGAAGTTAATATTGACAGTGGTATTAATTGTAATAATGATAATGCTTTTAGTGATAGTAGAAATAATGGTAATAATGCTGATGATGATAATGATTCTCAAGATAATGATATGAGGATAATTATTGATAGTGATAGTAAATGATGATATCACAGCACAACAGAAAAGCAATGATGATTATCTTTTTTTTTTTTTGCTTCTGTGTAAACTTTGAACAAAATGAAGAAAAGAACAAAAAGAAAAGTGGTTTGGCCTATCTTGTGAGCATGATGGAATTGCGCTGCATTTTTAACGTTATGCAAAGCAGCAGTGGTGGAAGAGTGAGCCCACGGCTGGAGGGAGCCATGTTTGATTTGTTATTAATTAACGGTACCCAATGGCACCAGCTCCCAGGGGCCTCCCTGCCCATGATTGGTAGGGGGGTGGGCAGAGCCCATTCTCTTCCCTGACAATCCCCCCCCCCCCATAGGGCCTCCACTGCTTAC
>NW_028234444.1:14750352-14777852 GCF_977035675.1 Penaeus japonicus | reverse complement strand
TTTGTTCTTCGTTTGCCCCCTCCCCCCTCCACCCCCTTTCTCCCCTGCCCCCATTGTGCCCTCCCCTTCGCTGCCTCTTCCTTTCGCTTCCTTTCTCTGTCCGAGCTCGTGTTGTCCGACCGCTTGGCGGGTTGGCCTTTATTTTCTCGTCCTTTTATTTTGAGCCACGGACCTACTTACGCCTTCGCTCGACCTATTGGCCGTGACTTGCCGCTTCCTTCTCTCTACTCTCACCCTCCTCTCTCTCTCTCTCTTTCTCTCTCTCTCTCACTCTCTCTCCCTCTCTCTCTCTCTCTCCCTCTCTCTCTCTCTCTCTCTCTCTCTCTTCTCTCTCTCTCTCTCTCTCTCTCTCTCTCTCTCTCTCTCTCTCTCTCCCCTCCCTCTCTCTCTCTTCTCTCTCTCTCTCTCTCTCTCTCTCTCTCTCTCTCTCTCTCTCTCTCTCTCTCTCTCTCTCTCTCTCTCCGTCTCTCCCTCCATCTCTCCGTCTCTCCCTCCATCTCTCCCTCTCTCCCTTCCTACCTCTTTTCCTCTCTTCCCCCTCCTCCTCCTCCTCCTCGTTCTCCTCCCCCCTTAACAATCCTTAATCCTTCCGCCTCATCCTCCCTGCCCATTTTTCGTTATCTCCCTCCCTCCCTCCCTCATTCTCTCCCACACCATCTCCCAAGACTTCGGCAGTTAAGACGTCCGACACTTAAAAGAAGAAAAAGAAAAATGGAAACAAGTGTATAATCCAACCTTTATGAGGAAGAGGAAGAGGAGTGAGAGGAAGAGGGCAAACAGGGAAGGAGGAGAAGGCGTGTGGGGCGCTCGCCCAGTGAGAGAGAGAGAAGGGGAGAGTAAACATGACGTGGAGGGAGGAGAGGAGACCGATTAGGAAGTGGCGAGAGAGGGGTCCGGACCAAAGGGTAGGAGGGAGAGGGAGAGGGAGAGGGAGGGAGAGAGAGAGAGAGGCAGGCAGGCATAAAAACACGTTTGAAAGCAAGGAGGTTACCTGGGTAGCCCAGCCCGCAAGCAGGCAAGCGGCTCCTGTTCTCCCCGAAACCGGTTTGCAAGCAGCCGATGTGGGAGGCGCGCGTGGGCAAGCAAGCTCCGGTTTTGCCTTTTTGCCGTATCAGTCGGGCGGTTGTTAGTTTAGGCTTTTGTTTAGTATTATTGGAAGGGGTATTGCTGTTGCCACTTTTTGTATTTATTTTTTATTTTTATTTTTCTGTATTTGTGTGTCCACCCGTGCGTGCGCGGGGAACTGATTTGGGCCGTGTGGGGAAAAAGCGTGCGGGGGATGGAGATAAGAGAGGGGGTGGGGGAGGGGGGAGCGGGTGAGGAGGAGAGGGAATGGGCAGAGGGGGATAGAGCGAGGGAGGACCCGGGCTGAAGAAGAAAGTTAGAGAGTGCTAAAGAAAGCAGTAGAGTCGAAATTGAATAGAACAAATCGTAATGAACCGCAAAAGAATGCGATAAGAGGAGGGAGGGAGGGGAAGAGCAGTGTTTGGGAAAAGGAACAGGCAGAAATGAGAGCCTCGAGGATAATCAGGACGATGATTATCATCAACATTCACCATCGTCGCCCCGCCGTAATGATCATCATTATTTCTGTGACGATGACCATGGCAATACAAATGCTTACGTTTTCGCTCTCATCCTCGCGTCAGACATCACCGGAATCCTGCCAAGGGCGACCTTCGCCTCCCTCCGCCATCGCGGCTTTGTCGTTGGCGCAGTCTTCTCTTTCAGGATTGGCTCTGGCAGACAGGTGTTCCTCTTTTCGTAGATTTTTTGTACGTTCACTTCTATTTCCCTTTGAATTTTCTTTCATGCCTTCTTCCTCTCCCACTTTCCTTTATCTGCCTCGTCTTCCCCCTCCCATCCACTTCTCTTTATCTACCCTTTTCTTATCTCTCTGTCTCTCTATCTTCCTTCCTATTACCTCTTTCTCCCACTTCATTCTACCTCCCTACACTACCATCCCCATTCCTCCCTCCCCGCCATCCCCTTTCCCTTCCCGTTTCCCCGCCTACTCTCTCTCCTCTGTCTCCTCTCTCTCCCTCTCTCTCCCTCTCTCTCCCTCTCTCCCTTCTCTTTACCACCTCCTGCATTCTTCCCTCCCACTACCCTCCGCCCCGCCCCGCCAAGCCCACTGCTGCTCCTGTGATTATCCGCACACTTAGCACGAGCACCCTAATAGCGCCTAATATCACATAATAGCTGCGTCTGAGACGTCGACTCCATTAGATACTGCCAATTGCAAGGCCTTTTAGGTTCCGGTTTTGGAAAACAAGTGAATAAAAAATGGAGGCCTGTAGTGGGCGGAGGCCTCGGGAATATAACAAAGTGTCGAGCTTATGAATTTAGCTCTTGATCTCTTGCTGCGAGAGCAGTGAAAGCAAAAAGAGTAGCAATGAAATCAACAACACTGATAGTAACAATAATAGTAAAAACATCGAGAGAGAGAGAAAGAAAGAAAGAGAAAATCTTAAATACGGGCGTCCGATTTTTCTGATTCATAAAAATAAATCTTGCTATTACTTTATATAACATTTCTTTCTTCTTTGCGAAGCTCCACCTAGCGTTATTGGAAATTAAGCCGTAGAAAAAGTCCTCCGAGGTGTCTCTCGAAAGGCCATATTTTGAAAATGTGTTTCTGATAAGAAGGCGTCGGATTATTTTCTCAGATTTCAAATATATCCCTTCACAGAATCTATCAAAAATGGTAAACAATATATGAAACCTCTTAATGGAAATTACGATAAGTTTCTTAAAATATCTCCCTTAAGTTTGAACTTCAAAAATAAAGTTTCCCTTGACGTTGTCTCCTTTAAAACTTACCCATCTTAAGTCCTGTGTTGGCCTGCCATTTCCCCTCTTGCAGCCTCTTTAAAGGCGGGCGTTTTCCCCCTGGCCGGGGAGCAGAACGGCGCCGCGCCAGCAGCACCTGTCGGGAAAATACACCTGAGGAACGTATCTTGTCCGCTCTTCCTGCCGATGACATTTATACGCGGGCCTGCGTGCTTATGGGACGCTGCTGTTATGAGGCGCTTTACACGAGCCATAATTGCTGTCAACACTCGGGCTAGGAATCGTATCTGCTGACAGCTCGTGGTGGAGATTCGGTATTTGTTTACAACACGGCTTATGGAATCTGTTTAAGCTTAAAGCACTTCACTTTTGCAGAATCCGTCTCTACTCGACAACGCATGATTTGTGACTCGTACCCAATGACAGCACTTGATGTAAAGGCTATATTTAATGTTAGTAGTTTAATCTGTCTGTATTAACAGCACTAGGTAATTGAATCCGCATCTGCTAGAGTACTTGATATAGAGGCCGCACCAGCTGACAAGTACGAAACCCTAATCATTTGACAACATGTTTGAAATTTCTACTCGCAACCCACATTTGCGACTAATATCTAATATCTAATGACGGATACATTTAATTGTAGCCCGCACCTTCTTCCCACCCCATGCTCGTGTTGGTTGCTGGAGCCTTTTTTTAAGATTCAGGAAAAACGATTTGGAAAAAGGATAAGGACAAGGCTTCGGGAAGGATCCAGAGAGAGGGAAAGTGGAAACATAGAGAGATGGAGGACGGAAGGAAGTGGGGGGGACATCTATTGTTAATGCGGAAAAACGCAGGGCAAATATTATCTTAATGTATAAAAAGTGGGCGTGCTTATCGCGCCAAGCTAGCGCGATAAGCAGGAAGTACAGAGTATTTGAAGGGAAGAAAGACATCCCAGCGAACCATTAGATAAGGAGAAATGTGAAGTAATCAGTTATGAATAAGTTACGTGTCTGTGTCTTTCGTCCCTGATCTTTTCTGGATTTGCATTTTGTGGTCACGTTTTTCGGTCTTGTATTCCGTTTTGTTCTCTCTTTTTTTTCCTTCCCCCTTCCTCCTACCTCTCCCTCTACCAATCCCCTTCTCCCTTCTTCTTCTTCTTCTTCTTCTTCTTCTTCTTCTTCTTCTTCTTCTTCTTCCATCTCCTCCTCCTGCTCCTCTTCCATCTCGTTCTCCTCCTCTTCCTCCCCCCCCTCCCTGCCCTTGACGTACCCTTCCTTGCCCGTTTTAAATGCTCCGTTCCATTCGGTATCTCATTGTAACCTCTCCTTCCCTCCTCCTACACCCCTTCAGCACCTCCCCCTCTCCTTCCCCCCCCTCCTCCTCCTCCTCCTCCTCCTCCTCCTCCTCCTCCTCCTCCTCCTCCTCCTCCTCCTCCTCCCCCCCTTTGTTGCATCGTTGTCAGCGGCGGAGTATGGATTCCTCGCCGTTTCCCCTCGTTTCTCTCATTTGTCTGTGTTCCTTTCCCCTCGCTCTCTCTGCCTCTACTCGATTGCGCTGAGCGGTGGAGGGGGGGGGTAGCGGGCGGGGTAGAAAGACACAGAAAGGAGGATGGGGAGGGGGGGGGATATAGCTTGAGAGAGATAGAGAGGGAGAGAGAAACCTAGTCTCTTATTATCTCTTGATTACTTTCTTTTCCCCCTTTCTCTCTCTGTGCCTCCTCTGCCCTTCTCTTCCGACGCTCCAGTTCTTGTCGATATTCTGCCCTTTTGTGTCTCTCAAGGATAATTGCCTCCCCCTTCCCTCCCTCTCTCCTTCTCCCTCTCTCCCTCTCTCTCTCCTTCTCCCTCTCTCCCTCTCCCTCTCCCTCTCCCTCTCTCTCTCTCTCTCTCTCTCTCTCTCTCTCTCCCTCTCTCTCTCTCTCTCTCTCCTCCCTCTCCCTCTCCTCCTCCTCCTCCCTCTCTCCTCTCTCTTTATCTCTCTCTCTCTCTCTCTCTCTCTCTCTCTCTCTCCTCTCTCTCTCTCTCTCTCTCTCTCTCTCTCTCTCTCTCTCTCTCTCCCTCCTCTCCCCCCTCTCCTCCCTCTCTCCCCTCTCTCTCTCTCTCTCTCTCTCTCTCTCTCTCTCTCTCTCTCTCTCTCCTTGCCCCCCTCTCTCTCTCCCCCTCTCTCCGCCTCTCTCCTCCTCTCCCCTCTCTGTCTGTCTCTCTCCTCCTCCCTCTCTCTCTCTCTCTCTCTCTCTCTCTCTTCTCTCTCTCCTCTCCCTCCCTCTCTCTCTCTCTCTCTCTCTCTCTCTCTCTCTCTCTCATACTCCCTCTCTCTCCATTTCATACTCCCTCTCTCTCTCTCTCTCACTCTCTTACTCCCCTCTCTCTCTCTCTCTCTCTCTCTCTCTCCCTCTCTCTCTCTCTCTCTCTCTCTCTCTCTCTCTCTCTCTCCCTCTCCCTTCTCTCTCCCTCTCTCTCTCTCTCCTCTCTTTCCTCTCTTTCTCCTATCTCTCTCCTCTCCTCTCTCTCTCTCTCCTCCTCTCCTCTCTCTCTCTCTCTCTCTCTCTCTCTCTCTCTCTCTCTCTTCTCTCCTATCTCTCTCCTCTCTCTCTCCTCTCCTTTCCCCTCCCTCCATTCCTCCCTCCCTCTCCCCCTCTCTCCTCTCCCCTCTCCTCCCTCCCTCCCCTCCCTCCCCATCTCACCTCCTCCCTCCCTCCTTCATCTCCTCTCTCCTCCTCCCTCCCTCTCCCCCCTCTTCCCCCTTCCTCTCCCTCCTCCCTCCCCCTCTCTCCCCTCCCTCCTCCCCCCCCTCTCCCCTCCTCTCTCCCTCTCCCTCCCTCCCCCCCTCCTCCCCCCTCCCCCCTCCCCCCTCCTCCCTCCTTCACGTAAAACTCCCACCCCCCCCCCCACATCCCCCCCTGCCCCCCACATCTCCCCCACGACCTTAAATCTTTCTCCGTATTCACGAGCCTTTGTGTATGATAGCCCAGCCGACCCTACGTAACGGTTCCGCTGTCCCTTTATATATCTATATTACCTGTGTGTTGGAATTGTGTGTAGCATATTTATCCTTCCTTCATCCTTGCGTGCAATACCTGCATATATTTAGTTTGCTTATGGCAGCTTTATATAATACCTTTCTCCAGCAATTCTGTTTAGTATATTTTAACATTAATGTCCTTTTTATCCTTGCAAACAGGAACTGATGGTACCTGTTTGTGGGATGTGATTATAACCTTGGTTTGTTCGTACCTATTTAAAGTACATGCACGTTGCTTGTATATCTGGATGCAAGACCTGATGCTATAACTCTATTGTATATTCAGTTCAGGCCCTTGTCTGTATGTCTATATATAGTACTTGTTGCAATTCCTCTTTACTTAGCCGATTATCCGGCGTGGGCGTGTGGGATCTTGATTTCGCCTTTGTTGCATTGCGTGGGTCTCAGCACCAGGGAAGATTGTATCAGTTTGTGTGTGTCTGTGCCTGTGCCTCTGCGTTCGAGTGGCCCTTAGGCCTATGCCAGTTCGTTTTTGTGTGTCACTTTTGTGTGTGTATTGTTTGTTTTTGTATGTTAGTTGTGTTTGGTTTGCGTCAACGAGCCATTTGAATTGATTATCTACTCATCTTTTTTATCACGATTGTATCTTTAGATTGATTATTATGAAAAAAAATTATATATATATATATTTTTTTCCAGGTGAGTGTTCGGGATCAGTTTTCCGTTTGATTCGCATTTCTTGAAAGAAGAAAAGAAGAAAAGAAAAACAAGAAGAGGAGTGAAGATGGCGCAAGATCGGTAGGTGTTTGAAAGATGTTTTTATTTATTGTTATTATTTTTTTCGTTATTTTTTCTTTTACTTGTTTTCGTATATCGAAGGGATGTTTTCCTGTCTTTACTTTATGTTGTTTACCGTTAAAGTGGTCCACAAATTTGTCTGTTAGGTCCATATGTCACAGAAGTGATAACGACGACCTTCAATAATAGCAATAATGGTCGTTATAGTGGTCCTTCGATTACCATTCACCACATATCCTGCTTCGCCGTGCAACTACGATTCGGTGATTACAGGATCGGTGAGGATAATGGGATCGATGCTGGCGGACGATGATGACAGACACAGTAATAGGAAGATGATAGTCATGCTGACGATAAGCATCATGATCCGATATCATTTTTATGAGAATGATCTATGACTTTAGGACTGGTAATGACTCTTCTTGTTTTTATTATTTTTATATTATGGTTGTTATTCCGGTTGTTATGTAAGTACTGTTTTATTTTTTTATTTATTTTTTATTGTCACTGTTATAATTAAGGAATGGATAATTGAATTAATAGATGGTAATAAATATAATAACTATCATTACTATTATTATTATTATTAGTAGTAGTAGTAGTAGTAGTAGTAGTATTGCTGTTATTGTTGTTGAGAGAGGAGAGGGGGTGAGGGAGAAGAGGAGGTAGGGGAGAGGAGAGAGGAGAGGAGAGGAGAGGAGGAGAGAGAGGAAAGGGGGTGAGGGAGAAGAGGAGGAGAGGAGGTAGGGGAGAGGAGAGAGGAGAGGAGAGGAGAGGAGGAGACAGAGGAGAGGGGGTGGGAGAGAAGAGGAGAGAGAGGAGAGGAGGAGCAGGACGATGATGATGACGATGACGATGACGATGACGATGACGCCGCCGCTGCGAGAAGAACAAACGAGTGACGAAGGGAAAGCCGATAAAAAGAGAGGGAGCAAGCACCAAGGGCGGCGGGGGGGGGAGGGTGTAGGTGTACAAGTGTGGCAGTGTGCATGCGATACACGGCTTCATTTCGGCTCTAGGAAAAAGTTAAGAGGGAGAGATGGCGCTTGTGTATTGACCCAGCCGGGGGGCCCTCGTCCTCCCCTACCCAGCCCCCTTTCCCTTTCCCATACCCTCCTCCCCCTTCTCTCTATCTCTCTCACCCTCACCCTCCTCTTCCTCATCCTCCAAACTCCCCTTTTCTTTCTCTCTCCACCCTCTCCTTCGCCCCCCCCCCCCATATTTCCTCCCTTCACCACCTTCTTTCCTCCCTCCCCTTCCTCTTCCTCCCTTCCCGAACCCCTTTCCTCCCTCCCCCATTTCCCTCCCCCTCCTCTTCCTCCCTTCACCACCCTCATGCCTCCCTCCATATTCCCAATTTTCCTTACCTCCTACTCTTGTTCCTCTCTCCACCTTCCCTTTCTTTATCCCTCCACCCTCCCTCTCCTCTCCCTCCCATTCACCAACCTCCCTCCCCCCTCCCCCTCTCCCTCCTCTTCCTCCCTTCACCACCCCCTTTCCTCCCTCCCCCTCCTCTTCCTCCCTTCACCACCTTCTTTCCTCCCTCCCCCATTTCCCTCCCCCTCCTCTTCCTCCCTTCACCACCTTCTTTCCTCCCTCCCCCTCCTCTTCCTCCCTTCACCACCTTCTTTCCTCCCTCCCCCTCCTCTTCCTCCCTCCCCGATCCCCTTTCCTCCCTCCCCCATTTCCCTCCCCCTCCTCTTCCTCCCTTCACCACCCTCATGCCTCCCTCCATATTCCCAATTTTCCTTACCTCCTACTCTTGTTCCTCTCTCCACCTTCCCTTTCTTTATCCCTCCCCCCCCCCTTCTCCCCCCCCCCCCATATTTCCTCCCTTCACCACCTTCCTTCCTCCCTCCCCCTCCTCTTCCTCCCTTCCCCACCCCCTTTCCTCCCTCCCCCATTTCCCTCCCCCTCCTCTTCCTCCCTTCACCACCTTCTTTCCTCCCTCCCCCATTTCCCTCCCCCTCCTCTTCCTCCCTTCACCACCTTCTTTCCTCCCTCCCCCTCCTCTTCTCTCCCTTCACCACCTTCTTTCCTCCCTCCCCCTCCTCTTCCTCCCTTCACCACCTTCTTTCCTCCCTCCCCCATTTCCCTCCCCCTCCTCTTCCTCCCTTCACCACCTTCTTTCCTCCCTCCCCCTCCTCTTCCTCCCTTCACCACCTTCTTTCCTCCCTCCCCCATTTCCCTCCCCCTCCTCTTCCTCCCTTCACCACCTTCTTTCCTCCCTTCCCTTCCTCATCCTCCCTTCCCCACCCCCTTTCCTCCCTCCCCCTCCTCTTCCTCCCTTCACCACCCTCATGCCTCCCTCCCCCTCCTCTTCCTCCCTTCACCACCTTCTTTCCTCCCTCCCCCTCCTCTTCCTCCCTTCACCACCTTCTTTCCTCCCTCCCCCTCCTCTTCCTCCCTTCACCACCTTCTTTCCTCCCTCCCCCATTTCCCTCCCCCTCCTCTTCCTCCCTTCACCACCTTCTTTCCTCCCTCCCCCTCCTCTTCCTCCCTTCACCACCTTCTTTCCTCCCTCCCCCATTTCCCTCCCCCTCCTCTTCCTCCCTTCACCACCTTCTTTCCTCCCTCCCCCATTTCCCTCCCCCTCCTCTTCCTCCCTTCACCACCTTCTTTCCTCCCTCCCCCATTTCCCTCCCCCTCCTCTTCCTCCCTTCACCACCTTCTTTCCTCCCTCCCCCTCCTCTTCCTCCCTTCACCACCTTCTTTCCTCCCTCCCCCCTTTCCCTCCCCCTCCTCTTCCTCCCTTCCCCACCTTCTTTCCTCCCTCCCCCTCCTCTTCCTCCCTTCCCGAACCCCTTTCCTCCCTCCCCCTCCTCTTCCTCCCTTCACCACCTTCTTTCCTCCCTCCCCCATTTCCCTCCCCCTCCTCTTCCTCCCTTCACCACCTTCTCTCCCCCCTCCCCCTCCTCTTCCTCCCTTCACCACCTTCTTTCCTCCCTTCCCTTCCTCATCCTCCAAACTCCCCTTTTCTTTCTCTCTCCACCCTCTCCTTCGCCCCCCCCCCCCCCCCCCCCATATTTCCTCCCTTCCCCACCCCCTTTCCTCCCTCCCCCTCCTCTTCCTCCCTTCACCACCCTCATGCCTCCCTCCCCATTCCCAATTTTCCTTACCTCCTACTCTTGTTCCTCTCTCCACCTTCCCTTTCTTTATCCCTCCACCCTCCCTCTCCTCTCCCTCCCATTCACCAACCTCCCTCCCCCATCCCCATCTCCATCCCCCAACCCCCACCCCCTCCCCCATCCCCCACCCCCTCCCTCATTCCCTCGCCCCTGCCCCTCGTGCCTGCTCCCTCCAGTCCGATTCTCGAGGGGGGGGGGGGGGGGGGGGGGGGGGGGGGGGGGGGGGGGGGGGGGGGGGGGGGGGGGGGGGGGGGGGGGGGGGGGGGGGGGGGGGGGGGGGGGGGGGGGGGGGGGGAGGGGGGGGTGGGGGGGGGGGCGATCGCGGCCAAGTGTGCCACGCCCACACGCACACCGGGCACCGAGGCACATGCAAGCCAACACGTTCTTAACAACAGAACAGAAGCGGAGGAAAGAAGGAGGAAACAAGAAAAAGAAAAAAAAACACACAAAAGTTTATTTTCTTTCTGTTTGCGGAATGGAATAATGAATGACTGGAATCGAATAAAGCTGAACGATACGATAATCAGGGGAAAAGGAGTTGAATGGAAGCAAGTAAAATCTCGAATGATCAACAATAACGAAAGTGACGAGAGGAATATTGAAGGCTCATTTATTCGTCCAGGACCTTGAAACTCTATATTTTGATAGCATATTTTTATCAAAGCAAAATATTCCCCTCTGCAACAAGAGAAAGGTAATTTCTTTACATTTCTCTACTGGATTCCAAAGGACCTCCGTACTTCCGATGTTCGCATTGGTGCAAAATCGTTGAATGGATATCGTGAATCCTTAAAGGTCGCGTCTTCACTGCCGGCTCTCAGAAGTGGCCAAGAAAGCCTATCGTGGACCAGGCCTCTGGAGTGTGTCCCATCGAGTACTCTTGAGTTCGTGCCAACAACTCCTTATCATCTGGAATTATTTAACGCGAAGGTTTTGTTCTCTCGTCATCATTTTTAACATCATGTTCAGGTATTTGATTTTTTTTTTTTTTTTTACTCGAAAATGTTTCCAAGAAATCAAATACATTTCAACGCCTCTGATTCACCTTCGAATGTGATGTTTTTATTCAAAAAGGGAAGAAAAAAACAAAACGGGTTGACCTACAGCAAGAGACGTCGCATGCCTTCCTTATCCTCGTGTGGGCATGAAAGTTGTTATTTTGATAACCAGTGTAATTATTTCTAGATCATGTATTAATTTTGAACGAGTTGGTAATGATCAGTTATTTACTCTCTATTGGATGTATTAATAATGCATTGATTAATAGACCGTTATGTATAATCATTATTATAGCGAAAAGGATGGGGTCAGTAGAGCTCTTGAACAGAACATGCTTTGGAATGCAGTGTATGTAGATGAAGATCTATAAGTATAGGGAGAAAAAAAACACAGATAGCAATTAGAAGAGAGGAAGGAAGGAGGAAGAGGAGGAGGAGGAAAGAGAATTAAAAAAGAAGAGAAGGAATAAGATAGAGAATGAAAAAAGAGGAGGAGGAGGCGGTGGAGGCGTGCGAGTGCCGCCCTCCCCCCCTTGCCCCTTGGGCTGGGAGCCCTGTGGGCGGGCGGCGCCGCAACCCCTCAGTGCCATTCTCACGGTCAAGAGAGTAACACGCGCCTCTCCCTGGTCCGCTCGCTCGCCGCCGCCCGGTACGCGCCGATCGCGGGCCAAGTGTGCCACGCCCACACGCACACCGGGCACCGAGGCACATGCAAGCACACGTTCTCGCTGACACACACACACACACACACACACACACACACACACACACACACACACACACACACACACACACACACACACACACACACACACACACACATACATACATTATTTTGTCGTCTCCAAAATAACCAAAAAGTGTCAGTTTTAAAACACGTGCCGAGAGTGAAGAGGGTGTGGTGTGGGGGAGGCTGGGGGAAATTAGGGACACCGCCCTTGGAAAAGGGAAGTGTGTCTGTCTGTCTGTCTGTCTGTATGAGTGGCTGCGAAGACCTGTGTTTACAGATTGTGCGGACTCGTATCACGATACCGTAGGCAGACGCTTGTCTCCCTCCCACCCGCCTCCCCCATGACAGCCCCTGCGCCTCCCCCTACCCCCCTTCGCCCTGCCCTCGCAGGGCCAACACCTGGAGGACCCGCAGGTGCCAGTCAGCCAGCCAGCCAGCTAGCCAGCCAGCGTGCCTGGGGGTTATTCGTCACGCTTTGGCACTCCTGTCACGCTCACTCTGTCAGGAGGAAGGAAGACGAGCAGAGCCGTGGTGGCGGTCGTTGATATTGATGTCGTTGCTCTGGTTGTCGTTTGTGGCAGTCGGGAGATGTTTGCCGTTTAGCTGCGTGCTGGCTCTATATTTTGTGAGAGAAAAAAATCATTTTTGTTGATGTGTACGCATAAACAATCAAAAACAACAGGAAAACGATATAACCCAATAGTGTAGGTGGACTGAATCGGAACGCAACAAAATCAAAAGCATTTTTTGCTAAAAGGAAAGGGATTTGAAATTATACACCAAAATAGAATATGACATTATACCTTCCTGTGTAAAGTGATCACTTCAGAATGGAAAATTCCTCGTATCTTTTTATTCTCTCTCTCTCTCTTTTCTCTCTCTCTCTTTTCTCTCTCTCTCTCTCTTTTCTCTCTCTTTCTTTTCTCTCTCTCTCTTTCTCTCTTTTTTCTCTCTCTTTCTCTCTTTTTTCTCTCTTTCTCTCTTTTTTTCTCTCTTTTTCTCTCTCTCTTTCTCTCTTTTTCTCTCTCTCTTTCTCTCTTTTTCTTTCTCTCTTTTTCTCTTTTTCTTTCTCTCTTTTTCTCTTTTTCTCTTTTTCTCTTTCTCGCTTTTTCTCTTTCTCCCTTTCTCTCTTTCTCTCTTTATCTCTTTCTCTCACTCTTTCTCTCTCTCTCTCTCTCTCTCTCTCTCTCTCTCTCTCTCTCTCTCTCTCTCTCTCTCTCTCTCTCTCTCTCTCTCTCTCTCCATCCCTGAATCTGTCTGTCTGCCTGTCAGTCTCTGTGGCAACGGTGTTTATAGGCAAGGTGGAGGTGGACCCCGAAGGTTAGGTAAACACGAGGCGCTGTTTACACTCGTGGGAAGATTGGGACTTGCACATGCGATTATGTAAACAGCTGTGGGGGGCTGGGTGGAGAGGGTGAGTGGGGGAATGGTGAGTAAAGGAGGGATGGCCTAAAGAGGAGGTGGAGGGAGGTGGAGGGAGGTGGAGGGAGGTGGGGGTGGTGGTGGTAGTGGTGGTGGGGTGGCACATTGTTATCATATCTGTGCAGTATATTGCTGCTATATTTATTGTAATGCCTGCAGTGGTAAATAGGAAAATAGAGAGAGAGAGAGAGAGAGAGAGAGAGAGAGAGAGAGAGAGAGAGATCAAAGTATCACATTTGCCTAAGGCGGAATTAACCTTCATCAGGCGAAGATCATCACGGGATCATCAGCCTCGGGTCATCCATAGGGCTTCGGGGTCAGGAGGGGAGGAAGCTAAGGTATACGCTTGACACTTGACACGCTCACGTGACACCTACCGCTGCAGGAGGCCTAGACGGAATGGTATGGATGGGGGTGGGGGGGGGGGATGAAGGGATTCGTGTTTGCTATGCGTTCCCTGTGACCCTCGCGCCCTTCTCTTGTAGCTTTTCTCCTTTTCCTAGTTTATGTTTAACTCCTTTACTTTACGTGCTCCCTCCCTTCCTCCCTCCCTCCCTCCCTCCCTTCTACCCATCCTCACACTGCCGGCTAGACTTTAGGGTCCCATTTCCTAAATTAGATCCCGGGAAAGATTCGGGGAAAGAGTGAGGGAAGGGAAGAGCCAACCATCTGTGGAGGGACGGAGGGAGGGAGGGAGGGAGGGAGGCCAGCGGGAGAAGGACACAAGGGAGGAGAGGAGGTCTGGAGGGAGAGAGGGAGAGAAGGAAAGAAAGAAATGGCTCTGATGGAAGGGAGGGAGGGAGAGAGAGAGAAGAAAAGAAGGAAGGAAGGAAGGAAGGGCAGGATTGGCTGATCACTCTCTATCTCTACGTGTGGAGATAGAGAGAATAGGAGGGAGGGAGAAGGGTTTGTAAAAGGAACAGAATAGGAGGGAGGAATGAGGGAGTGAGGGAAGGGGAGGTTTGATTTACTTGTTTATGAGTTTTTGTTTGACTTTACAGTCTCGTTGCTCGGTTAGTTGCCATAGATTATTTTCGTTTTTTTTTTAATGATTTTCGTCTACGTCGCCCGCTTCGTTTCCTTGTTTCGTATGAGTTTTTCTTTGCCATTTCTGCCCCCCCTCTCCTCTCTCTCTGTTTCTTTCTTTCTTTGTTTCTCTGTCTCTCTGTCGCTCGCTTTTTATCCTTCCCCTTCCCCTTCCCCATCCCCTTCCCCATCCCCTTCCCCTCTTTAACTTTTACTCTCTTGTTAATCTCTGCTTTCTTTTAATTATCCCCTTTAACATCAACAATGTTATTGATGAACACGTCTTCTCCCTTCGTCAACTTTGCCCCTATCCTTATCCCTCACACTCCCTCCCCACCCCTCCCCTCTCCTCCCCACCCCTCTCCTCCCCTCCCCTCCCCTCCCCTCCCCTCCCCTCCCCTCCCCTCCCCTCCCCTTCCCTCCCCTTCCCTCCCCTCCCCTTCCCTCCCCTTTCCTCATCCACCCTCCGGCAATGTTGCCGTTTGGGCTTGTTGCTAATTATCATCGCAGATTGATTGTTTGTTGGGAGTGTAGAGGAAAGGCCACCTGGGAGCAAGGGAACAGAGGGGGGGGGGAGGAGGGAAGGAAGGAAGGAAGAAGGTAAAGAGGAAAAGGGGAGGGGTGAGGAGGAGAGAGAGAACGAGAGAGAGAGAGAGAAGGAAAGAGAGAGAGAGAGAGAGAGAGAGAGAGAGAGAGAGAGAGAGAGAGATGGGTGGGAGAAGGGCGAATGATAGAGATGGCGGAAGGAAGGAAGCCGAAAGGAAGTTCTTTTGGTATAGAAGTGGCGGAAAATGAATGAAAGTGGCAGTGAGCGATTAGAAAAGAAGGGGAAGGAAACGAAGCAAATAAAGCAGATAATTTTCCATATAGATAAAGAACGGAACGTGGTAACAGAGACAAACGGTGGACAAAGAGCAATGGAATAAACAGCGAGAAGTGAGAAATGGCGGATAATTGCAATGATAAACGCCAATCAACCTCCGTTTTATGGCATCGCGGCTTGCACGGGGTTGCCGCACGAAGAAAACGGGAACCCATTGAAAGCGGGTTTCGGAAAACCAAAATGTTCATATATTTAGTTTTTTTTTATTGCTTTGTTTATAAATTTTCATTGACTCACCAACTGCGAAAGTGAAAAAGGAAAAGGAAAGCATGTAGAAGAAGAAGAGAAGGGAGATACGGACGGAAAGCACGGGAAAGGAGAGAGAGTGACTAACCGATTGAGAAGCTGAAAAAGAGGAAATGTGAGACAAATCAATTCAAGTGATAACTAAAAAGAAGAGAGAGAGAGAGAAAGAGAGAAGAAAGAAAGAAAGAAAGGGGTGGATTTATATGAGAGTGGAAGAAATAAATGAAGGGAAGGAGATATATAGATGAACGTAGAAGTGGAAAGCGATGATAAAGTCCAGAAAATGGAGAAAGAGAGAGCGAAGAGAAGATATTTTTAGGAAAGGAAGAGCGAAAGTAAAAAGCGAGAGAAAATGACTGTGAAGAGAGGCGCCGCATCCCTTCTTCAAGTGGGATTCGGCCTCGAACATTCACCGTTCTTGGCGCCAGGGGTTCTTATTTATTAACTGAATTCTTATTGCTGTCGCCATTGATCCCTCGCGTCGCAGTTCATCGCCAGGGTTTGTGTCCCGGCTCCTCGGCGGCGCTCTTTCGGTGGCATTTCGGATCGAGTCACATCGGGGCAGGGCGTCCGCACAGTCAGGCCAAGGCAAGGATGCCAGGGCAAGGCAAGGCAAGGCAAGTCAAGCCGAGTCAATTCAAGTCAAGTCGTGTCAATTCGAGTCGAGTCAGACGAGTCAAGCCGAATCAGGAGCGCGTGAAGCCCAAACCGAAGCAAGCCGACCGCTAGTCATGCAGACCGCGCTTGCCATTATAGATCCAAAGCCGGAGTCGAGCGGGACCCCACCGAAAGTCACGTCGACCCCCACCCCCCACCCCCCACCTCATGTAGGTAGGACCCCCTTCCCTCTCCTCCCTTTTCTCCCCTTCTCTCCCTACACCACCTACTTCCCTCTCCCCTGCCCCTTCCTCCCCTCCTCTCCTCTCCTCTTCCCCCTTCCTCCCCCTCCCTCTCTTTTCCCTTCTCTACCCCTCTACTTTCCCCCTCTACTCTCCCCCTCCACTCTCCCCCTCCACTCTCCCCCTCCAGCTCGGACACCTAGTCGACACGCTCCGCTTTTTTGTGCACGTTGCACCTGCTTATGGATTCAGGGAGCGAAAGACCTCAATGAGGAGCCCTTGGGGTCCGGCCGGGGGGAGGGAGGGAGGGAGGGAGGGGGAGAAGGAAGGAAGAAGAAGGGGAAGGGGAAATGGGGGAGAGGGAAGTAGAGAGGAAGAGGCAGGGAGTGGGAGGAGTACTGCTGGTAAGGAGGAGGGAATAGGGGGAAGAAAAAAAGAAAGTGTGGAACCGGGAGGCAGGAAGAAAGAGAAGGGAGAAGGAAAACGAAATCACAGAAAAAGAGTAGGAGAAGAGTGCGAGTGTGAAGAGGGAAGAGGAGGAGAGCAGGAGGGGATAGGGGAGGAGGAGGGGGCGGGAGCTCATACATCGATGACGCGTAGTAGAGGGGCGTAAAAAACGGAATGGTTGAATCGGTTATGATTTATCTTGAGGGAAATTCGCGCTCGCTTTTACGTCGGGGAAGAGGGGGGGGGGGGGATACTGATCGATAACCGTAAGAGCTACTCTGTGTCTTTGTGTGTGTGTTGTTTGTGTTTGTTGTATGTGGAAGTGTGTGTTTGTACACAAAGCCTGTAAGTTGCAATAATCATTATAAACATGGTCAGCTTGTAGTCATCTTCAAGGTTACTGCACGGGGGGGCAGGGGGCAGGGATGGGTTGAAGACAGAGTAAATGATTATGTTATTAAGCCGTAATGAAGGGCCATTAGCATCACGTGTTTCTGTTTAGCTGTTTACGAGGCTCATTTGCTCGCTTTCCTGCTTCCTTCTTCTCCTCGGTGGGTCTCTGGCTCGTTCTGGCCACCATTTTCCGCCCTTTCTCTGGGCTTTATGTCCCCCTTCCTTCTTCTCTCTCTTTCTCTCTCCCCTTCCCTCTCTCCCTCCCTTTCTCCTGCCCTCCCTTTCTCTCTACCCCTCCCCCTCCCTACCTCCCTTCTCTCCCACCCTCCCTTTCTCTCTACCCCTCCTTCCCTCCCATTGTCTCTCCCTCTCTCCCACCCTCCCTTTCTCTCTACCCCTCTCCCTCTCTCTCTCCCTTCCTTCCCCTTTTCCTCCCTGCCTCTGTTTACGCTCTCATATGGCAAGTGGAAATGAGGTAATTTGCTTGCGCAGAATTTCCTTCTCGGCGAAGGAGGGGAGGTGTTAAGGAGATGGGGGGCGGTACGTGGGACGAGACAAAGTGAGTTAGAGAGAGAGAGAGAGAGAGAGAGAGAGAGAGAGAGAGAGAGAGAGAGAGAGAGAGAGAGAGAGAGAGAGAGAGAGAGAGAGAGAGAGGAGGGAGGGAGAAGGGAGGGAGGGGGTGGGTAACCCGTTTATATCAGCTCAACATGTTCATTACATTTTGTGGGATAGAAGTATTACAGGGAGGACAAAAAACATCTTTATATTTTCTCGTAGTTCCGTAAACAATATTGCAAAAGAAATAACCATCCCTCATGAAAATAAAGGAAGAGATGGGGAAGAGGAAGGAGACGCATGTACGACTGTGAGTGCCACATCAAAAAACAATCATATTGGCACAGGGTGAAACTGCAGACGATGCACATGGTTTGGATCAAACTCCTCTCATTCTACCTGCCCATTCTGCATCGCCGATACTTTTGAGCTGGAGGTCGGCATATTTAGTGTGCCATCGGTCTCTGAAGATAGTGCTTGCTAGAGTCCATGTATGGGTGCCATTCAAGGCTTTTTCCTACTGGGGCTAGGAGGGAGCGGTGCCATCGATGAGAAACACAGCGACCCTCTCTTCCCTAACGGCCAATATGCCATAACGACTATAGGCACCTACGTGTTGCCAGCCGTCGTCAGGCCAAAAGCTCGGTTGGCGTGTATGTCAGCCGTCCGCAACGGGTTCAGAGGGATTGAGTCGGAAATAAAGTTAGAATTCTTTCCGTTCACGTTTTTTTATCTGTTTTTTTGTTCTTGATTTTCCTTGGGGCGGTGTTTGCTCTTCCTTGTGCGGCCTCGCACTGGGTCCGCTTTTTAGGGTGGGGAAAACTTTGAGTCCTTTTTACTATTTCTTAGGACTTTTTGAAGAAGAGGCTTCCGCTTTTTAAATGTTTTCATGATCGCCATCATTGCAACGTTATTCTTGTGCGAATGTGTGTGTTTGTCAGTGGCTTTGTTATGTTTACGTGTAAGGGAACGTGTAAGCGTGTGCGTGCGTAGCGGCGCAGACTTACCGCGACGGAGTCTGGTATTTGTGGCAGCGATGATGGAGCTTTGTAAACGCAAGGGCTTAACGCTGGGGGAACCCCTGGTTCCCCCGGTCCCCCATTTCTTTCGCTCCACCTTGCCTTCCCCTCTGTCTCCCAAGGCCCTTTCCCTCCTCTTGCCCCTCTGTCTCCCAAGGGCCTCTCCCCCCTCTTGTCCCTCGTTCCTTTCCCTCATACTCCTCATTTTCGTCACTTTCTCCCTTCCCTTTGCCCTACTTCTCTCCATTCCTCCCTCCAATCCTCCCTTATTCCCTCATTTGCCACCATCTTTCTTGCCTTTCCCATCCTCCTTCCTCCCCTTCTTACTAACTTTTCCACCCTCCCTTCCCCCTTTCCTTTCCTTTTTTCCTTTCCTTTTCCTTTTCCTTTTCCTTTTCCTTTTCCCTCCCAAGCGGCTCCTTGTCCTCCGTCTGGAGGCTCGGGCGCTGGAAAACGGAGGCGGTAATTAATGGGCGAGTCTGATTAATGGCGGCGCTATGGAATGTGGCGATTTATTTGCGGTTTTCACATTCCCGTTGCCTCTACTTCTCTCTCGCGCTTTGCTGAGAAGGGAGGAGAGGAGAGGAGAGGAGAGGAGAGGAAATAGAGGGAAGGGCTGTGGTAGAGGGGGAGTAAGGGGAGAGCAAAATGAGTTGGGAGGGGGGTTATATTAAGGAGGGGGGGGTAGGAACGGGGAAGGAGAGGATAAAGGGGTAAGTTAGTTTTATAGTCGGATTTTCCCTCTTTTTTTAAGACTTAAAGATAGATGTCTTGAAGGGAGGGAGAATAGGTGTGTGTTTGTGTGAACGTGCGTGCGTGTGTGCGAGCTGTAATTAAGTGTCTTTTATTATTACTATTTTTTTTTATTCTCTTCCCTTGTCAATTGTTTAACAGAGGTTCTGTCAGTGTGGGAATGTAGGAGGTGTCCCTCTCCCTTTCCATTTCTCCATCTTCCTTTCTATTTATATCTCCTCCATCTCCCTCTCTATCTCTATCTCCCTATTCCTATTCCTATCCCTATCCCTATCCATATCCCTTCGTCCTTCCTCCTTTTCTATCCCTTTCCTCTTACCCCCTACCTTTCTTAAAACTCTCCTCCCTCCCCTATATACAGAACCCCCCCCACCCCCCCCCCAAAAAAAAAAAAAAAAAAATGAAGCGGTCCGAGATAAGGCGAGACATCACGTTGGCTTGTGACCCAGGGGCGTGTCACTTCCGGTGTCGTGGCCAAATGGTGGGGCTAGAGGCTGGGAGAGAGAGTGGAAAAGAGAGGAAAGAGAAAGGAAATTAAATGTAATGAAATGGAGGGGAGAGGAGAAGAGAAGGTAAAAAGGAAAGAGAGAAGCGGCAGAGCGGAGATCAAGGAGGAGAAAGGAGAAGGCAGAGGAGAAGAAGAATTGAGAAGAGTTGAAGTGGGAGGAAGGGGGCAAAGGCGAAGCATAGAAGAAATAAAGGAGCTGGAAAAGAGGAGAGAGGAAGGGGAGACAGAGCATAAAAAGTGACATGCCTTGATGCCTGAATGAAGTGCTCCTGGCGACGGCGGCGAAGGTGAAGGTCGTGGCTGGGGGGAGAGGGGGAGGGGGGAGGGGGAGAGAAGGTCGTTGTCGTTCCCTTGTGTGACACGTGAGAAGGAGAGACGGAGATGGGGCGAGGCAAGAGAGAAATACGAGGAAAGGAACTAAGGGAATGAGTAAAGGATGCATAAAAGAAAACAAGAAAAAAAGTAACAAATAATTAGATAAGGAAGGAAATACGGAAACAAGAAGGGAAGAAGCCGGTCTAATAGGAAGGAGGGAGAGAGGCAAAAGGCTGGCAAAGTGGGAAGGAAAGAAGGAAGAGAGGAAGGAAGGAAGGAAGGAAGGAAGGAAGGAAGGTAGGTAGGTAGGTCAAGAGGCGAGAAAAGAAGAAAGAGGGGGACGGTAAAGAGGGGGAGAGGAGAGGCAGGGACGAGGTAGTGACGACGGCTAGACAAGAAGTCTTCCGGAGACGGACGGGTCTGCCCCACCAGCGCCCACTAACCCTTAAAATGCCCCCATAAAGTAAGACTAGACTCAGAAAAACGTTAAAAGAGGCAACACAGGCACAGCAAGTATTGGCGGAGAGGCCGCACGGAGGCGTCGGCGATAAAGAAGTCAGACAAAGAAGGGAAATGGAATGCATTGCGGAAGATGCGGCCGTGCGCGGAGGGAGGGCGACGGATTCACGAGCTGCTAAGGGGGGGGGGGTAGGAAGCAGGGGTCGTAGGGAACGGAGGGGGGGGGGAAGAAGATAAAGAAGAAGACGAAGGGAGAGGGAGAGGGAAGGGGGGAGGAGGAGAGAAACAGACAGAGACGGACAGGCAGGCCAGCAGGCGGAGGCGGAGAGATAGGTGGAATACCTGCATCATACGCGGGCACATTAGGTGGTGCAGTTGCCGCAAGTCTGGAATGTTGCAACATTGACGTCTGTTGCAGAGAGGGGGGGAGGGGGAGAGGGGGCGACAGCCGGAGGGAGGCAGGGAGAGGGAGGGAGAGAGGGATAGAGCGATGGCGGGGTGACAGCCAGGGAGAGCAGGGAGAGACCGAGGCCGAGGGAAAGGAAGGAGGGAGAGGGCGATGGTAGCCAGAGATACATAACATAGGCCGCAAGCAAGGTGACAAGGAGAGACATGGAAATAGAGAAAATATGGATGAAAGTGAAGGTAGGTAGATAGAACTGACAGTCAACAGACAGACAAAAGAGAGAGAGAGACCGAGAGGCAGTCAGACAGAAAGACAAGCCCTTGCACACAGATGCACCGACAAACACGCTCAGACCGAGGGAAGGCCAGGGGAAAGAATGAGAACGGGAGTATAAAAAGAAAGAACCTGTTATTGCTGAAATCCCGTCATGAGATGCAGTTTGTTTGATTGATTATTTGCTTGTTCTCTGGGTATACACCGACGCTACGGCTGTTGCCGGCGCGGGAATGAGTGTGGAGCGGAGAGACAAGGTAGAAAGAGGTGAATAGAAGATAGCGATAAGGATGGGAAGTGTTGAAGCAGGAGAGAAAAGGGGAAGAAAAGGCAGGAAAGAAACGGAAACTTATTGGTTGAAAGTCCACGGTCTGACGATCCACATTTCACTGCTGGCTTTAGATAACATTTTCCTCGTTACGTCGGAGGGCGGACGATGTTTATGATATGATGATAATGATGATGGTGAAAGAGGGGGTGGTGGAAGTGGAAGACAAAGAGGAGATTGAATTACATCTGTAGAGATAAAAAATAAGAGATATGGAGAGGAAAAGAAAAGAGTAGATATTTATTCTCTTATTTTGTTATGCTGGCCTGCTTGTCTAGCCTATTCTTAGGAGAGACAGTGATGACAATGGTTGGATGGGGGGGGGGGGTTGATACGGGTTAAAGGGGGGAGAGGATCTTTGGAAGGCGAGAGGGAAGATAATGGATGAAGTCAGGTGAACGGGAGAGAGAGAGAGAGGGAGAGGGAGAGGGAGAGGGAGAGGGAGGGAGAGAGAGGGAGAGGGAGGGAGAGAGAGGGAGAGAGAGGGAGAGAGAGGGAGAGAGAGGAGGGAGAGAGGGAGAGGAGAGAGGGAGGGGAGAGAGAGAGAGAGAGAGAGATAGGAGAGGGAGAGGGAGATAGGAGAGAGAGAGAGAGGGAGGGGGAGAGAGAGAGGGAGAGAGAAGAGAGAGGGAGAGAGAGAGGGAGGGAAGAGAGAGGAAGAGAGAGGGAGAGAGAGAGGGAGAGGGGAGACAGGGAGAAAGGGAGAGGGGAGAGAGGAGAGAGGGAGGGGAAGAGAGGGGAGAGAGAGAGGGAGAGAGAGAGAGGGAGAGAGAGGAAGGGAGAGAGAGAGAGAGAGAGAGAGAGAGGGAGAGAGAGAGGGAGAGAGGGAGAGAGGGAGAGAGAGAGGGAGAGAGAGAGAGAGAGAGAGAGGGAGAGAGAGAGGGAGAGAGAGAGGGAGAGAGAGAGAGGGAGAGAGAGAGAGAGAGGGAGAGAGAGGGAGAGAGAGGGAGAGGGAGAGAGAGGGAGAGGGAGAGGGAGAGGGAGAGGGAGAGGGAGAGGGAGAGGGAGAGGGAGAGGGAGAGGGAGAGGGAGAGAGAGAGAGAGAGAATGAAAGAGGGGGAGGGGAAAGAGAGAGGTAGAGAAAGCGAGAGGGAGGAAGAGGGAGAGAGAATTGTATTGTTAAGTGTATTGACAGTTACCTGAGTGTTGGAAGATGAAGGGAGGGGGTGGGGGTAAAGAGTAGAAAAGCAGGGGGTAAGGGTTGGGGAGGAGAAGGGGGTAGTGATGAAGAAAGTCAGTGAGGAAGGTAGGGGAGGGGAGGGGACGGGACGGGTAGGGGTATAACACGGCGCTGGGGGAGGGAAGAAGGGAGCATTGTTAAGAATATTGATAGGGCAAGAGGGCAAAACTCCAGGTCTTCAGAAGAGGGGGAGGGGTGTTGGATGGGGTCCGGTAGTGGGAAGGCGTGGGGAGGCATTGGGAAAGGCATAAAATACGCCTTTCTTTGCGAGCGCGCACACGCCGATAGACCTAACAATGGCAGCCTGGAAAACAAGTGGCTTTCTTCCAAAGATTGTTCGTAGGACTTCGCCTGGAGTGAGGAAGGAGGAGGAGGAGGTGAAGGGGAATAAAGAGAGGAAGATAAGAGTAAAGGTAAAAGGGAGATACAGATACACCCTGAGAGACAGACAGACAACTGAGTGAGAGAAAGAGAGAGAAGGAACGGGAGAGAGAGAGAGAGAGAGAGAGAGAGAGAGAGAGAGAGAGAGAGAGAGAGAGAGAGAGAGAGAGAGAGAGAGAGAGAGAGGCGACCGGTCGGGCAGCTGGTGCCCATTTCCATATAATTCATGACGCCTTGCCCAAGGAATAAAGGGAGGGGGTTGGGAGGTGGGCGAGGGATATGATAAAGATGAGTGTGTGTATGATCCCGCGACTCGTGACCGCAAGCCCAGTCTGTGCTGTCCCCAAAGGGCGTGTGACGAAGGTAGATAAACTTAATTAGCGTTGTTTGGCGAGTAGGGTAGCCTAATGGCCACGCCGCCGTTCGCGTCCGTCACCGCGGTTATTTCTCAGGACTTTTTTCCTGTTTTTAGCGTATTTTAGCCTCTTATATTTGAATTTCTTCTGTTCTGCATTTCGCTTTTTCTTATTCTTAATGTTTAGTAAATTTTCTCGTTTTTTTTTTTCTTGGTGGGGGGGCGGGGATTCTTGTTTTTGTTTTTTTGTCGCAATGCTGGTAATGCCGTTATTGGTGATTAACGGGTCTTAATGCTATGTTGTTATTATGTTCATTTGTTTTGTTTTCCTTTTTTTTATCTGAATGGTTTTGCTGATAAGAGACTCCATTGCATTTCATTTTACAGTTCATTTTCATTTTCAAGTTCTCCGGCTCCTCAGTTATGTTATATCTCATCCTCCTCCGTCTCCTCTCCCCTCTCCCTCTCCCTCTCTTCTTCGACTTCTTCTAACAGTTTCTCCTTCCCCTCCACCCCTCCCCCTCCTCCACTTCCCGTTATTCAGCGAATTCATGAGTCGTCGCGCCCTTTCGCACCTTCAGCGCCGAACCGGAGAGTCGCAGGCCCGGAGGGAGGACAGGGGTAGGGGGGGGAGCCTTCTTAATCAAGCTCAGATTTCACGGGAGGAATCATGAATTCGGAGGAGGGTTTGGGAGAGAAGATGGCGAGGAGGCGCAGGAGGAGAAGAAAGGTGTTAGAGGCGGAAGAGGAGGATGGTCGTGTGAAGAAGAAGAGGAAGAAGAGGAGGAGTTGATGATTAGCCAGGAAATGGGATGAAGTAGATAAAGAGGAAGAATTAGAAATGAATTCTGTGAAGAGGGGGATCCAGGAGGGAAGGGGTTAAAGGGATGAGGAAGTGGGAAAAATCAAGAAAGGAGACAAGATGGTAACGATGACACTAGAAGGAAAAATTAAAGGGACGAGAAAAGATCTACTCGAGCGAGTTGCGAAAGAAGAGGGATCCTCCGGCAGACTCGTGGGTTCCTCCGCGGGAGAGAGAATAGATCAGCATCAGCTTTCAAAGCACGATAATTCTCCGCCTAGCACAAGGCCGCAGATCCCGCACGCAGAACTGAGGCGGCAGGTAATCCTAATGAACTGTGCTTCAAGACGTTATCCTAAAAGGCCCCTGAGATATTATCCAGGTCGTGAGGCATTATCCGAGCAGCGCGGGGCCGCAGGAGATCTTCATTAGTGTCTTTTGGTTCCGAGGAGTGGAACAGAGCGCTGCCGCAGGAGCCTAATAATGAAATGTGGGTTGCGTTGTCCGTAGACTTTTGGTGGTGCGCGACTATTCGGGGATAGCATTGCAGGTGAATAAAAGGTTATATGTGTATTCACTCTCTCTAACAACAGATACAATTTGCATATCATATGACTGGTTCTGGCTGAAAGAATGTGTGTGTGTTTGTGTTCCTTTGCCCTCTACTGAAAGTGTAATGTGAATATCATAATTCTAGGCTCAGGTTCGTTCCTGCTGTTTGTGGATGTCGATTCAGTATGCAAAGAGTTTTTTCTTTTCATTTTGTTTATTTGCTCTGAATCGTTCTATGAGCGCGTATTTCCCTCTAAAAAACATCAGTATTGATGTAGAGTTTCAGTCAAGTTTGAAAGTTTTCACTTTTTACGTTAAACTTTCGCTTGCTGTCTTCATTTCCTTACTCTCCGACTTGTGTTCAATTCATCCTGTCTCTGTCCTTTGAATAACAAGCTATTAACCTATTTCTGTATTTGCCAATTCATAAATTTATCTGAAATTAAATCGTTTGAGCAGATCCCGCCTGAGAAGGAAACAGAGGCAATAGAAACGCAGTGCATGGCTTATCTTCTCACATATAATTACATTTTGTGACGAGTCTCTCCCCCCCCCCTTCTCCCTCGCTTCTTGCCTCCCTCCCTCTTCCTCAATCTTCCTCTATCGCGATGTATATGTATGAATATCTTCCTCAGCCACGATATATTTCCTCCCCCCTCCCGCCCCAACCCCAGCCCCACTCCCCTCCCCTTTTCCCCTGCCTTGTCACGCGAGAGTCATGGGAACGAGGGAGTCAAGGTGAGTCACGGCGACAGTCATTCGGCCGTTACTGTGTCTGTCCAAATAAGATAACCCTTTACACACAGCTTTATTATTGTGGCTTGCCGCCTCTGCGTGTTTGTGGGGACGGAGCAGCGAGCAGGGAAGTGGAGGAGGAAGAGCGGAAGGAAAGGGAAGTGAAGAGAAGAGAAGAGAAGAGAAGAGAAGAGAAGAGAAGAGAAGAGAAGAGAAGAGAAGAGAAGAGATGAGATGAGAAGGGGAGGAAAGAGATTAGAGAATTGAAAATAGAAGAAGGAAAGGATAGACTGAGAGGAAGAGGAATGGAGACAGACTTTGAACCAGAGACAGATCGACAGACCGCAGAGGAAGGGAAAAATGATGGAGGAGGGAGGTAGTGCGTTCACGCAAGCAAAGGGAGTGCGGGCGAGGACAAGCGAGGGGCGAATAAAGCACAGGCGGGCGACGTAAAGGGAAGGGAAAGAGACATGGTTAGAGTGGATTGGAGTTTGCAAGCGACGTGGATTTCTCCGCATGCGCATGACCCGAAAAGGGATCGAGGTGGAGTGGAGCCGGGGTCGGGGAGGGGGGGGGGGCATGAAAGGGGTTCAGTGAAATGGAGGGGATTGCGGTGGATAGCGAATGGAGTGGAGTTTGTTCCACCGCACGAAGGGACGGGGAACAAGAGGCGGGATGGGCAGGGCGAAGACTTAGCTGGGCGGTAGGAAGAGGAGGGAAGAAAGGAGGAGGAAGAAGAAACAGGAAGGAGGAAAAAGTGGAGGGGGGGAAGAGAGAGGACAGAGGCAGCGGCGAGCTCGGCCATGCGATGGTCGGAGTAGGACGCCGCTACTTAAAGTTGAGTTATTATGGGGAAGGAAAGGAAAGGCTTGATTGCAAGATGGGGGGGAGGGGGAGAAGGAGAAGAAGGAGGAGAAGGAGAAGGAGAAGGAGAAGGAGAAGGAGAAGAAAGCAAACGAAGTAGGAGAATGAAAATAAAAATAATAGTGAAGACGATAAGGAGAAGGAGAAGTAGGGGAAGGAGGACGAGGTATGAGCGACAGGAGGAGGAGCAGGTAATGCATTTTGAAGTTTTAATTCCTGGTTCCCCTCTCGGCCTCCTCCTCCTCCTCCTCCGGATATCGCGGTGGCGATGACCCTTGACCTGGCAGGAGTTTGAGCATCTTTCGTGCCTTATCTCGTCAGAGGCGCCTCGCCCGAAAGGAGGGGAGGGAAGGAGAAAGTTAGGATTAGAGTTAGAAACAGCGTGAGACAGATGTAGAGGAAGTGAAGGGATGGCGAAAAGGGGAGAGAGAGAGAGAGAGAGAGAGAGAGAGAGAGAGAGAGAGAGAGAGAGAGAGAGAGAGAGAGAGAGAGAGAGAGAGAGAGAGAGAGAGAGAGAGAGAGAGAGGAAAAAGGAGCAGAGGGATGGAGGAAACGGGAGGTGGAGATGGAGCCGGTTATTTCCCTGTCGTGGAAGGCGCGTCCGATTCGGTTTCGCTCACGTGGAGATTCCACTTAAGTGATTCTTGTCTCCGTCCTCTCTCTCCTACTCCCTTCTCTCTCTCTCTCTCTTTCTCTTTCTCTCTCTCTTTCTCTCTCTCTTTCTCTCTCTCTCTTTCTCTCTTTCTCTCTTTCTCTCTTTCTCTCTCTCTCTCTCTTTCTTTCTCTCTTTTCTTTCTTCTCTCTCTCTCTCTCTCTTCTTTCTCTCTCTCTCTCTCTCTCTCTCTCTCTCTCTCTTTTCTCTCTCTCCTGCCTTCTTCTCTCTCTCTCTCTCTCTCTCTCTCTCTCTCTCTTCTCTCTTTTGTTCTCTTCTCTCTCTCTCTCTCTCTCTCTCTCTCTTCTTCTTTCTCTCTCTCTCTCTCTCTTCTCTCCTTTCTCTTCTCTCTCTTTCTCTCTCTCTCTCTTTCTCTTTCTCGCTCTCTCTCTCTCTCTCTCTCTCTCTCTCTCTCTCTCTCTCTCTCTCTCTCTCTCTCTCTCTCTCTCTCTCTCTCTTTCTCTCTCTCTCTTTCTTTCTCTTTCTCTCGCTCTCTTTTACTCTTTCTGCCTTTCTACCTTTCTCCCTCCTTTCTCTCTTATTCCGTCGTTCCTTTCTCATCCTTTTTCTTTCCTCCTCCTATTTTATCCTAATTTTCCCTCCGTATTTCGCTCTTCAGTGTTTGTTTTGTGTGTGTGTGATTTCGGTTATAAATTTCATTTTCCCCGGGGGCAAACTGTTTTTCTTTTT
>NW_028234444.1:14738525-14748525 GCF_977035675.1 Penaeus japonicus | reverse complement strand
GGAATGCTGCAAGAGCCGCGACCTCCCATTAATCAAGCGGGCTGGAAAGCGTCTCTCTTGCGGGGTTCCATCTGGAGGCTTCCTGGACGGAGGTTCATATTCCAGGGGTTACAAAGAGGTTTCACTTAGTGGGGTCACTTTAAGGTCTTGCAATTATGTTGGGTTCGGGGGGTTTCATGAGTTTTATTTAAGGAGATTCTTAGGGTTTAAGAAGCTCTCTTATGGGGGTTTCCGGAGGGACGATATTCTCACAGGGGTTTGTAAAGGACTTTTGGGATGCTTTTTATTTATTCTTTTAAGGATTATTGAGGAAGATGTAAGAAGTGGTTGGGGATTTAGTTCATCTGATTTTTATGAGATTTATATGGTATGATTTGTTCTGATTACGAGAGAAGATTTTTTTTTTTTTTTTTTAAGGAGTCGGATTTACGATTTTTATATGGTTATTGGGATGGTTAGTTGGGTTTCTTAGTATGAGGTTTATTTAATACAGAAACAGTGAAATTGAGTGACAAACAGACAGACAGACAGACATAGCGAGCGAGAGAGAGCTAGTCACGGCAGCAGAGGCCCGGGGGAATAGTAAGCGCGTGGTGCCATTAGCGGCGGAAGCGGCGCCCGCGTGCCCTCGCCCGTAGCCCGCGAGGCCAGGCTGCCCTGCATCGCGGATGAGGCCCCGGGACCCCCCCCCCCCGCTCCTCCTTATGCCCCCCTCCCCCCTCTTGCTCCTCGCTCCATTTTCAGTTCCACTCCCATCACTCTGCCACTCTCATCCCCGCTTCTTCCTCTTCCCTCCTCGCTCCCACCGCCCCCTTCTCTTGTCCCCCCCCTTTCGCCCCCCCCTTCCTCCGCTCCCCCTCCTGCAATCCCTCGTGTAGTCTTGGTGTTGGGAGGGATTCGTATCTCGGGGGAGAGGGGGGGGGCGGGGGGAGCTGGTTGAGGATTTTCTCATCCACGTATTCATTACAGTCGGACTCTTCGCACCCCGCTCTCTCGCTCTCCCCCCGTCTCTCTCTCTCGTCTCTCCCATCTCGACCGTAATCTCTTTAGCCCCCATATCTTGCCTCCCCTCCCTCCTCCTCCCCCTCCTCCTCCTCTTCCTCCTCCTCTTCCTCCTCCTCTTCCTCCTCCTCTTCCTCCTCCTCTTCCTCCTCACCATTCCCTTCCTCCCCTACCTCCCTCTTTTTCTCCCTCCCTCTTCCTCCTCCTCCTCCTTATTCCCTTCCTCCCCATCCCCCCTCTTTTTCCTTCCCCCCCTTCCCCCTCTTTTTCTTCCTCCCTCTTCCTCCTTCCCTTCTCCCCCTCTTACTTCCCCTTCTCCCCCTCTTACTTCCCCTTCTCCTTCCCCCTCTTCCACTCCCCCTTTTTCCATTCCCTTCTCGTACACCAACGCCCCCCCCATCGATCCGGCGCGACAGGAAGTGGGCTATTTACATCCTCAAACCGCGAGTCCTTCAAGATTTATTCGCGCTTCGCCGATAATCCGCCGCCGATTAAGTGATTGAAAAGTGATTTCAGGAGGAAGAGGGAGGGAGTGAGAGTGAGTGAGTGAGTGAATGAGAGTGAGTGAGTGAGAGTGTGAGAGTGTGTGAGGGAGTGTGAGAGTGTGTGAGAGAGAGAGAGAGTGTGAGAGAGAGTGTGAGTGTGAGAGAGAGTGAGAGTGTGAGAGAGAGTGAGAGTGTGAGAGTGAGAGTGTGAGTGTGAGTGTGAGAGTGAGAGTGAGAGTGAGAGTGAGTGAGTGAGTGAGTGAGTGAAAAAGTGAGTGAGAGAGTGAGTGAGAGAGAGAGAGAGAGAGAGAGAGAGAGAGAGAGAGAGTGAGAGTGAGAGTGAGAGTGAGAGTGAGAGTGAGAGTGAGAGTGAGAGTGAGAGTGTGAGAGAGTGAGAGAGTGAGAGAATGAGTGAGAGTGAGAGTGAGAGTGAGAGTGAGAGTGAGAGTGAGAGTGAGAGTGAGAGTGAGAGTGAGAGAGAGAGAGAGAGAGAGAGAGAGAGAGAGAGAGAGAGAGAGAGAGAGAGAGAGAGAGAGAGAGAGAGAGAGGAAGAAGAAATTGGTGAGAGGATGAGGAATTATTCAAGAGGAAGAGGGGATGGAGGAGGAGGAGGAGGAGGAGGAGGAGTGGAGAGTAAGATGAGAAGGGGGAAAGGGAGGAAACTGGCTTGAGAAATTATTCGTTCGTCATGTGAACGCGGAAAAGCAGGATTGAAAAGGGAAGAAACTGCTGATGATCTCACTTTCGATTGTGATTGAAGACGAACTTTGCATTTCGCGAAACACTTTCGGATTCTTTTTCTCATCACTCATTTGAAGTATCTTCACTATCATCACCATCACCACAGTCATCACACCACAACCATTGCCACCAAAGCAGGGAACAACTTGAACAGTCTTGACCAAATTGATTCACGGTTTGAGCTGCGTTTGCGTTTGCGGCGAACTCTCTCTCTCTCTCTCTCTCTCTCTCTCTCTCTCTCTCTCTCTCTCTCTCTCTCTCTCTCTCTCTCTCTCTCTCTCTCTCTCTCTCTCTCTCTCTCTCTCTCTCATATTCTCATTCTCATTCTCACATCCTCCTCCCTCTCCTTCTCTTCCTCCTCTTCCTCCTGCTCCTCCTCCTTCTCTTCTTCTTCCTCCTCCTCTCTTCCTCCCTCCCTCCCACCTCTCCCCCCATATCCCGTCACCCTTTATCCAGCGGGATTGGGTCGTCTGTCAAGGAGAGATCGAAAGGAACATTTTAAAAAGAAACAATAATGTTTATGTTCCAGAAACAATTTGAGGAAATCGAACACGAAGTCGTGAAGTTGCCATGACGGATGATCAGTGTAAGCTGTCATATCAAAGAGGATTATAAGGATGATAACAAAGATATCGATGCTAGCGATAGTGATAGTAGGGGTGAATAATAGCAATAGCAGCCACGATTAGGATGATGATGATAGGGATGATAAGTCATACTGTCAATAATTAATATAATTATGGTAATGATAATGATAACGATAACGATAACAGTCACAAGAATAGTAATGATAATGATATTCGCAAAGTAAAATCATGTTAAGTGATGCAAGAGAGCAGGCAGGAAAAAACCCTCATATCTTTTGTATCAAGAAAAATCGCAAGTGAAAAGGGAATGCAAGAAGAGGCTGATATTAGCCGCAGATGAAAGCAGAAAGAAAAAAAGATGGTAACATCCTCATCAGCCTCTGCACGCGCGCGCGCACGGACGGGGAGGCGGAAAGGGTTTTAGATGGAGGCTCCCCAGCCAAGGTCATTTTTCACTTTAAATTGCTTTTATAGAGGCTTGGTGGGGAAGGGAGGAGAGGGGAGGAGGAGGCTGGTTGTAGGGGGAGGGAACGGGACCTACGGTTGTATTGGGGAGTGTGGGGGGGTGGGGTAGGGATTGGAAGATGGGGAATGGAGGTAAGGAAAGGGTAATGAAGTTATGGGGTAAGGGAGGAGAAACGAAGTCGGGGCATGGGTGCGGGTAAGGGGACAAGGGCTCCAAAGCGCCCAGCTGATGTCGAGCGAAAGTGGTGTCGGGCCCACACTTTCACCTCTCTCTGTCCACGGGTGTGGGGAAGGGGATGAGGAGGAAGGGGAGGCAAGGGTGTAAGGGGGGGGGGGAAGAGGGGAGAATGGGAGGGGGGAGACTTTTAATAGCCCTGGTCTTAAGGTGAGTCGAGGTTACAGTGAGGTCACTTGAAGGCGATGAAGGTGTTGGCTGTCATCGGCGGCGCCCTTGGCACTGGCGTCGGCCTGGTTGCTTTTGGTGCTGCTCCTCAGTGTTGTTGCTGGCGTCAGTGCTGTTAGAAGTAATGATGGTTTTTTTTTATCTTATTATTAGTTTGGTTATTGTTCTAATTAGTGTTGTAAAATGTGCTTTACATCAGTGGTAGAAATGATTGTCAGGGAAAGGGAGAGAGAGAGAGAGAGAGAGATGTCATTCTGATAACGAAGAGCAATACATTGCGACGGATGGCAAAATCTGCCTCCTTCCCCTTTCTCGTCTCCCCAAGCTCTCTCTCTCTCTCTCTCTCTCTCTCTCTCTCTCTCTCTCTCTCTCTCTCTCTCTCTCTCTCTCTCTCTCTCTCTCTCTCTCTCTCTCTCTCTCTGTCTGTCGCTTCCAGCCCCGCTTCTCCCTCTCTCTCCCTCGCATATACGTTATTTTTCTCTCCTCGCGTCCCCTTCCCCTCTCCGTTGCAATGATTGGGAGAGGGAATAATAGAGAGAGAGGGAGGACGAGAAGTCGGAAGTCGTCTCATTAGCTTTTATTTTGTTCCTCTGCCGTTCGTTTCTGCTGGAATGGGACGAGCGTGAGGGCAGGCGGCCCACTTGGCAACGCGGGGCGGGAATGGCAACTGCAACCCACTGCTTAATCTTGCAAGGAATACTTGTTCGTCTCCCTTGTCTACGAAATTAGTCTGCCACACTCACACATGCACACACGCTTGCGCTCGAGAAACGTGTTGCTTACACGCCCACACACGTCTACAAATATTAGTTACACTAACATAAAATTCATATTCCAATCTAAGGTCTATAGTTATTTTAACAAAACTTCGCTTGGAGTAATCCAAGGAAAAGATTCGGAAAGAAATAACGAACGTGAAAGAAGAAGGAAGAAAACACGAAATGAGCGACAGCGAGAGATTCAGTTGTTTGCAAGGTGCGGGCAGCAGGACACGCGAACGTGCCACATGTTATGCAAATTGCCGCCAGGAAAACAGCCGAGCGAAAGAGGCCGTTTCGGCGGATAGCCCCCAACAGCGCTCTTTTATTTATTTATCCATCTATTTGTTTCTTTATTTATCTTCGTGTATGTGTGTGCCGTGACCTTAAACGCGCGGAAGGTCAGCGGGCGAAGACATAAAGGCCGGTGTTGACACTGGTGATGGAGACAGTGTCGCTTCGTGGCTGGCTGGCTGGCTGGCTGGCTGGCTCCATCCCTCCCTCCCTCCGCGCAAGGCTGCTTCATGCTCGGGGTCGGCAGGAGTCTCTCTGCCTCCTCATACCCCTGCCCCTGCCCCTTCCCCTTCCCCTTCCCCATCCCTTGCCCCTTCCCCTTCCCCTTCCCCTTCCCCTTCCCCTTCCCCTTCCCCTTCCCCATCCCTTGCCCCTTCCCCTTCCCCTTCCCTTCCATTGCGAGAATTCGAAGAGGGGATGAGAGGGAGCCGCATGCCTCGCCGGGGGAAAGAGGACAATACGCGTTTTTTGAGAGAAGACAGTGAACGTTTTCGAGTGTGTACACAGTTGACCATGTTTTCCTTTTTTTCAGTTTTTACGGTGCTGTGGTTGAGAATGTAATTTTGTGACCTAAAGGAAATACAGAGGTCGAAGAGGTGTGATGTGAAACAGGTGATTGAGTATGTGTTAAGTTTTACATCTGTGATAAAACTAGATTTACGAAACCGATACGTAATAAAGTACGGAGTGCAAGCCCCGTATGTGTATCTCGTTTGCTCAGATCCTTTCGCTGCTTTTAAATGACTCGTCGAAAAATAGATAGATTAGTGAATTTAGTATAATATTGCTTATCATTAATGGAAAAGGGAGAAAAATTGGTAAAAGTAATGTGTAAATGACTCGTTCAAAGAAAAGAAAAGGAAATTTAAATAATATTAAGTTTCATTGCCGTTGTTATCACTAGAAAATATAAATAAAAACAAAGTACTTTCTTTGGAAGTGGCTTATCTCACCGTAGCGCTAACACACGCCCACACGCACCTACCTCAACCCACACTCCGCCCCACACGCCCTCGAACAAGGTTGATTTCAAGTGGCGTGAGCGGCGTGCCACTCACACATTGCGTGAGTGGGCGAAGAAGTGCGTGCGCGAGTGTGAGAGCGCGAGTGCCTTTCCCCCTCTGGCGGCTGCTGGCCAAAGGCGGCACCGCTTGGAATGAGGCGCGATGACCATGTCTTCGTCAGGAGAGCTAACCTCGGAGCAGCTGCAGCAGTTGTACCTGTGCAGCCTCCTGCTGGGCAAGAAGAGGTAATGAGTGCTGGGGATGGGCGGAGGGAGGGGCGGGAGTGGGGAGGAGAGGGTAGCAGAGAGGGCAGGCAGCAGAGTGGGCATTGCCGCTGGCCTTCTCAAGGATATGGGATATGGGTCAGCCTTCTTATTTCAAATTTGTGATATTTCCGTTTTGTGTTGTGATTATTATTTTCTTTTATGGTAACTCTTATAGAAATTTTGCATTGTATATTATGGGCTTCACTTATTACTTATGCTAATTTTGTTTATCGTTATTACTTTTTAAAATAATTTTGTTTATTTTCTCTTTATGATTCTTTATATTATGACTCTTGTTATTTCCAGCATTTATTATGGCATTGTTAGAATAAGATTGCTGCAGATATTTTAGCTGTTGCATTTTTTCTATATTGCATTATTATTAATAAGGCATTGGAGGTATGGTAGTCATATATTGTATATTTTTGTTGTAGTAATAGTACTGACTATTTTTAGGCTGATTGATATAGTAATAATCATGATGTCAGTATTGATTATTGTTGTGATTATTGTTATGTTTACTGTGGCGTCAAGTGTTTATATGTATGTAGTGTATATATATATATATATATATATATATATATATATATATATATATCTATATATATATATATATATTTATATTCATATATAGCACACACACACACACAGGTACACACACACACACACACACACACACACACACACACACACACACACACACACACACACACACACACACACACACACACACACACACACACACACACACACACACACACATATACTGTATACATGTGCCTATACATATACATATCTACATATATGTTTATATTTATGTGAGTGAGTGTAAGAGGGAGAGGGGGGGAAATCCATGATAACCTTTTATTCATAAAGATAGTAACAGTGATGATGAGGTAAATTAATGATGGTCGTTAATATTTTGCTGTTTCGGTTTCATCTTTTACTTTTGCTGAAAATATTTGTAAACGAATGATAATGGTACTGATTTAGCATCACTATTTGTGCTTTATCATTATTATTACCGATGTTATCTTCATTTTCCCATTAGGAGTAACGATTTTGTATAGTAATGTTGTCATCCTTTTGAATTATTGTTTGTAAGATTGTTGCTATTGGTTCCTTTTTTCTTATTTCTTCTTGTTTTCGTGATAATTAAAACAATAATTGTTAGCAGTATTGTTATTATCATTAGTAGTAGTAGTATTAGTGTTCACCCCCCCCCCCCACCATTCCCTCCGTTCCCCCTACTTCCGGAAGTCGCTTCAGGGAGTCATTATGTTGTAAGATGCCCAAGGGACTCAGGAAAATGTTATAAGACTGAATTTCCCCTTTCTTCTGGGTGGATTATGGCCCTTAAAGTTTCCATTTCCTGGTAATCGCACATCTGTATGCATTTATGTGCGTATGTAAGTGGATGTTTTGTGTGCGTATGGTGCGGTGCGCGTGATTATACCATACTTTATATGTGTAAACATAAGGAGGACTGACTCACAGGTCGACACACACACACACACACACACACACACACACACACACACACACACACACACACACACACACACACACACACACACACACACACACACACACACACACACACACACACACACACACACACACACACACACACACACACACACACACACACACACCTGCTTCCCTCCCCTCCCCTCACCCCCTCTCCTCCCTCCCCTCTCCCCCTCTCCCCCTCTCCTCCCCCGCCCTTTAATCATACAATTTGTCTCTGGCAATCTTCCTTCTCCTTTTCTCGTAACGGATGAAGATGGATTTCCAGGAGCGCCGATTTCTGCCATTCCTCCTTCCTTCCTCATTCTCTCCCTTCCTTCCTTCCTTCACCATTCTCTCCTTTCCTTCCTTCCTTCATCATTCTCTCCCTTCCTTCCTCCTTTCCTCATTATCTCCCTTCCTTCCTTCCTTCCTCATTATCTCCCTTCCTTCCTTCCTTCATCATTCTCTCCCTTCCTTCCTCCCTTCCTTCCTTCACTATTCTCTACCTTCCTTCCTTCACCATTCTCTACCTTCCTTCCTTCCTTCATCATTCTCTCCCTTCCTTCCTCCCTTCCTCATTCTCTCCCTTCCTTCCTTCACCATTCTCTACCTTCCTTCCTTCACCATTCTCTCCCTTCCTTCCTTCCTTCATCATTCTCTCCCTTCCTTCCTCCCTTCCTCATTCTCTCCCTTCCTTCCTTCACTATTCTCTACCTTCCTTCCTTCACCATTCTCTACCTTCCTTCCTTCACCATTATCTCCCTTCCTTCCTTCCTTCCTCATTCTCTACCTTCCCTCCTTCACCATTCTCTCCCTTCCCTCCTTCACCATTCTCTCCCTTCCTTCCTTCACCATTCTCTCCCTTCCTTCCTTCCTTCATCATTCTCTCCCTTCCTTCCTCCCTTCCTTCCTTCACCATTCTCTACCTTCCTTCACCATTCTCTCCCTTCCTTCCTTCCTTCACCATTCTCTCCTTTCCTTCCTTCCTTCCTCATTCTCTCCCTTCCTTCCTTCACCATTCTCTCCCTTCCTTCCTTCACCATTCTCTCCTTTCCTTCCTTCCTTCCTCATTCTCTCCCTTCCTTCCTTCACCATTCTCTACCTTCCTTCCTTCCTTCACCATTCTCTCCTTTCCTTCCTTCCTTCCTCATTCTCTCCCTTCCTTCCTTCACCATTCTCTCCTTTCCTTCCTTCCTTCCTCATTCTCTCCCTTCCTTCCTTCCTTCCTTCCTTCCTCATTCTCGCTCTTCCTTCCTTATTCTCTCCTATCCCTCCTCCCTCTCTCCTCTTGCCTGCTCTTATCTTCTCTTCCTTTCTCTTCCGTTCCTTCCCCATTATCAGAGAGAGGGAGATGGGGAGAAGGTGGAAAGAAAGGAGAGATAGAGAAAAAAACAGAGAGTGGGGATGTAAAAAGACAAAGAGACAGAGAGAGAGGGGGGGACAGACGGATAGAGAGAGAGAGAGAGAGGGAGAGAGAGAGAGGGAGAGAGAGAGAGGGAGAGAGAGAGAGGGAGACAGACGGATAGAGAGAGAGAGAGGGAGAGAGAGAGAGAGACAGACAGACAGACAGACAGACAGACAGACAGACAGACAGACAGACAGACAGACAGACAGAGAGAGAGAGGGGGGGGGATTTAAAAAGACAGAGACAGAGACAGCGAGAGACAGAGACAGAGACAGAGACAAAGGGAGAGAGGGGGAGAGGGAGAAGGGGAAGGGGAAGGGAGAGAGAGAGGGAGAAAGACAGAGAAAGAAAGACAGAGAGAGAGAGAGAGAGAGAGAGAGAGAGAGAGAGAGAGAGAGAGAGAGAGAGAGAGAGAGAGAGAGAGAGAGAGAAAGACAGAGATAGAGAGATAGAGAGAGATAGAGATAGAGATAGAGATAGAGAGAGAGAGAGAGAGAGAGAGAGAGAGAGAGAGAGAGAGAGAGAGAGAGAGAGAGAGAGAGAGAGAGAGAGAGAGAGAGAGAGAGAGAGAGAAAGAGAAAGAAAGAAAGAAAGAAAGAAAGACACAGAGAGAGAGAGAGAGAGAGAGAGAGAGAGAGAGAGAGAGAGAGAGAGAGAGAGAGAGAGAGAGAGAAAGACAGAGAGAGGGAGAGAGAAAGACAGACAGACAGCCAGAAACAGAGAGAGAGAGAGTATAAAGAAAGAAAGAAAGAAAGGGGAGAGAGAGGGAAGGAGAGAGAATGAGAGGAAGGGGGGGGGTGGAATGCGAGCAAGCGGGAGATTGGCAGCAAGCGATCGCGTATTGGACGCCTCTGCTCGGAGCAGGTGCTGGCACGGGTGGGGGAGGAGGGAGAGGAGGGGGAGGGGGAGGAGGAGGGGGAGGGAGTCCCATCAGGAAGGGCGGGGCTCCGGCCGCTTTGTTGATGGGCCACAGGAGCCAGGGTAGAGGGGGAAGGTTAAGAGAAAAAAAGAAGAAGAAGAAGAAGAAGAAGAAGAAGAAGACTGGAAGGAAGAGGAAGATTATGAGTGGAAGAGGAAG
>NW_028234444.1:14723525-14733525 GCF_977035675.1 Penaeus japonicus | reverse complement strand
AGAAGAAGAAGAGAAAAATAAAACAATTTATCAGTCTATGTAGCCGTATATAAACGTGTCTGTATTTACGTGATATATTTATGTATAACACATGCCTCTGAAGACACTAGTTTTTAAAGTGACACGAAAAAGCATAGAAGCAGCAACCATATATAATGAACTCATACCCACATCACAAGTATTATTTTGTGATTTTAAAGGGTATTCCGTCTGAAGTTCCCGCAGACCAATTGCACGGCCCGGAATAGCAACCTTGTCTTGTTTCGAGACTCGCTTCGAATCTGGATACTGGATGGCTCTTGGGCCGCAGCTGCACGGGGCGGGACTCAGGGGTTTTGACTTTGTTTTGATGTTTGGATTTTTTTAAAATGTTTATTCCTATTGTTGATGCTATTGGTAGCAGTTATGATCTTTGTGATTGTTATTGTTGTTGTTTTTTTGTTATTATCATTGTTATTTTGTTATTTGTATTATTATTATCATTAATTATTGATTGATCAACATCATCATTATTTGTGTGTGATATGGTGTGATATGGGAGGCTGATAGCCATGTCTGAAATCCCCCCCCCCCCCTCTTTCTCTCTCTCTCTCTCTCTCTCTCTCCCTCCCTCTCCCCCTCTCTCTCTCTCTCCCTCTCTCTCTCCCTCTCTCCCCCCTCCCCCCCCTCTCTCTCTCTCTCTCTCTCTCTCTCTCTCTCTCTCTCTCTCTCTCTCTCTCTCCCTCTCTCCTCCTCTCTCCCCCTCCCCCCCTCCCCTCCCTCCCCCCCTCCCCCCTCTCTCTCTCTCTCTCTCTCTCTCTCTCTCTCTCTCTCTCTCTCTCTCTCTCTCTCTCTCTCTCTCTCTCTCTCTCTCTCTCTCTCTCCCCCCCTCCCTCCCTCCCTCTCTCTCTTGCCCTCCGTCCCTGCGCTGTTGATTAGCCATTAGTGTTGCCAAATGGGATATTTTCTTTTCGGGAATGTGTGTCTTTCGTTCGTCTTTTGTTTATTAGTTGTTTGCATTGTTGATTTCTATGTGTATTCGTTTATGTATTGTAATATTACTAATGAGACATCTGCACTATTGAGGTTGATTATCATGGTAGATTTTGAGATTCTTTCCTCTCTCTCTCTCTCTCTCCTCTCTCTCTCTCTCTCTCTCTCTCTCTCTCTCTCTCTCTCCTCTCTCTCCTCTCTCTCTCTCTCTCTCTCTCTCTCTCTCTCTCTCTCTCTCTCTCTCTCTCTCTCTCTCTCTCTCTCTCTCTCTCTCTCTCTCTCCCTCTCTCCCCCTCCCTCCCCCTCCCTCCCCCTCCCTCCCCACTCTCTTTCCCTCCCTCCCTTCCTCCTTCCCTCTCTCTCCCTCTCCCCCTTCTCCCTCTCCCTCTCCCCCTCCCTGCTCTCTCTCCCTCTCCCTCTCCCCCTCCCTGCTCTCTCTCCCTCTCCCTCTCTCTCGTACGCACGCACGCACGCACGCTCGCACGCTCACGCACCTACATCTAAATAAAGCTGCGTCTCTCTGTGGCTCGGATCGGCGACGTGAAAGGCCGTCGCCTCGCACAAGGCGCAGCCAATATTTGCTCTCCTGTTCTAAGCGGAAATGGGAAAGAAATTCTATTAAAAATCGAAGCGGAAGGGAATTGAGGGTGGAGGGAGGGAGAAGGGAGAAAGAGAGGGGGGAGGGAGAGGGGTGAGGATGAAGGTGGTCGGGGAGATGTGAGGAAGGGGAGAAGAAGGATAGGGAAGTAGGGAGGAGGAGAGAGAGAGAGAGAGATCCAGATGAGGCAGAGAGGGGAGTCAAAAGAAGGAAGGAGAAGGAGAAAGGGAAAGAAAAAGAAGGGTAATGGGAAGGAGAGAGATAGAAATAAAAAATAGGAGAGGACTCAGAGAAATTCAAAATTATGCCTCCCCCCCCCTTCGGTGAATAAGAAAGACACAACGGAATAAAAAGCCTTTACCTCACCGGGGCAGACAGGCGCTCAGGCAGAAGCGGTCGTGGCGCTGCTTGGAAGGAGGAAGGGAAAGGGAAAAGGAAGAGGGAAAGGGAAAAGGAAGAGGGAAGAAGGAAGGATGGAGTGAAGAAAGGAGGAAGAGAGAACGATGTACAGAAGGGAGGAGGGCGAGGATTCCGAAGGACGAGGTGAGGGAAGGAGAGAGGAAGGGATGGGGCGAAGGAAGGTGAGAAGAAGGGATGGGACGAAGGGAGGAAGGTGATGAGTAATAAGAGGAGGAGGAGATGGGGAGGAAAGAACGGGGAGGAGGAAAGGGAGGGAAGGGAAAGAGGAGAAGAAGGAGGAGCAGGAGGAGCAGGAGGAGGAGAAGGGGGCGGGGTCGCAGGGAAAGAAGAGTGAAGAGGACATTTGTGGGAAGAGGAACAACGGAGGGGGATGGAAGAGAAAGAGGAACGATGTAGGAGAGACGAAGGAATGGATGAGGGAGGCAGAGGGAGGGAGAAAAGGGGAAGGGAGGCTACCGGAGAGACGGAGATGAGAAGGAGAGTAATGGGTGGATGGGAAGGGATAGGAGAGAAGGAGAGGTAGAGAGGAAGAGAACAAAACAAACAGGAAAGCAGAAGACGGAGGAGAAAAGGAAGCGGAAGGGGAGGGGGAAGACAGTGTGAATTGAAGAGACCGATAAAGAGAGAAGAAGTGTAGGCCGAAAGAAAAGGCTGATGGTTGACGGCGAAGAGAAGGCCCGAGGGGGTGGGTGGTGGCGGGGGGACCGGGGGGCAGGCGAGACGCGACCGAGCCGCCGAGCGTCCGCCAGAATGGCCAACTTGCGTGGCTCGAATACATGGCGGGCCAAGGGGGGGAGGGGAGGGAGGTGAGGAGGGGGGAAGAGGCAGAAATATTTTTTTTATGGGTATTAGAGTTTTGTTCGATTTTTCTTCTATTCGATTCTGTGGATTTGGCCGCCGTAGTTTTCTTCAGAAACTCTCCCTCTTTCATCACTCCTTCTCTCTCTTTATCTATCTCTATCTCTCCCTCCCTCCCTCCCTCCCTCCCTGCCTCCCTCTCTCTCCCTCTCCCTCTCTCCTTTCCCCTCCCCCCATCCCCCTCTTATAGCGAGCCTCATATCCCTCCATTGGCGGCGCCGTTTTCTGCTCGGGTCTTCTGGCCGAGCCGGGACCGGTCGCGAATGGCTCCGATCGCCCTTCCAGAGTGGTTGAATGAGGGAGGGATGGAGAGAGAGAGAGAGAGAGAGAGAGAGAGAGAGAGAGAGAGAGAGAGAGAGAGAGAGAGAGAGAGAGAGAGAGAGAGTGAGAGAGAGAGAGAGAGAGAGAGGGGGGGAGGGACACAAGTAGACTGACAAATATCTTAAAACAGATTGACGGTAAACGGCAGCTCTTGGTTTGCGATTCTTCTTAATTGTGACACTTTGTATTTGTGAGCCATTGTTGGTTTTCCTTTTTTCTCTTTTCTGTTCCATTTCTCTTTTTCATGTAACGCATTTTTTTAAATCTCGTCCTACTCTTTCATTTTCTTCTACCTCCTCCTCTTCTCCTTTTTCTTTTTTTTTCATCATCTTTATCATACTTTCCTTCTTCATCATTTCCTTTTCCTTCTTTTTCATGCCCTTCTCCCTCTCCCTCTCCTCGTCCTCCCGACTGAATTGAAAGAAGAACACGCGGGAAAGCTGCGTTGAAACAGACTCAGGCGCGAATGGCAATTAGACTCGCTGTAATTTAATCCAGACGTGATTTTGTGTCTCGGCCGGCGAGGAGGAGGAGGAGAAGGAGAAGGAGAAAGAGAGAGAGAGGAGAAGAAGAAGAAGAGGGAGGTGGATGGACGAGGAGAAGAAAAAAGTGGTGAAGTCTCCGCAAGCGATGGGCACGGGGCCGTCGGCACCTGCATCGATCGGGCAAATCCAGCAGGTATTCACGGGAGCGGGGGAGGGGCCAGGAGGCAGGAGGAGGTGGGGGTGTAGATGATTGAGGTGCGAGGGGAGGAGGGGGGAGGGATGGGGTGTGTACGTTTCGTATTGTGTCTCGGTTGCCCATGAGGAGGTGTGGAGAAGCGGGGGAGAAAGACGGAGGGGATAGATAGATAAATAGAGAGTGAGAGAGTGAAAGTGAGAGTGGAATGGGGATGGGGAGAGAGAGAGAGCAACGGGAGCAAAGACTGGATTAGTAAATGTGTGTGTATGTGTAGGGGAGGGAGGGAGGGGGGGAGAGAGAGAGGCAGAGATAGAGACAGAGAATGATAGAAGGTAAAAACTTCGGTCTGAGCAAATGCTGTCTATGCTGTTTATAGCTTCCCCCAGATGTCTTGTATTCTCTGCTTGTCTTGTTTCTTTATGATTACGCTTGTTTCACTGATGCGAGGGACCGATCGCCACGACGAGTAGGTCATGATCGGCTTGGCTTTCTTATTGTCAGGTGTGTGTGTTTCCTCCCCCTCCTCCCCCTCTTCCTTCTCCCCTCCCCTCCCCCCCCCTTTACCCCCCTTCCTCGCCCTCCCTCCCCTCTCCCCTTACTCCCTTTCCTCCCTCCCCTCCCCCGCTCCTTCCCTCCTCCCCGCCTCCTTCCCCTATCCCCCCCCCCCCCTTCCTCCCCTCCCTTTTCCTTCCTCGTTTTTTCCAATTCCTCTCCCGGTGGTGTGTGTGTTTCCTCCCCCCCCTCCCCCCCTCTTTTCTTCCTCCTTCTCCTCCTTTCCCACTCCTCCCCTCTCCCGCTCCCGCTCCCTCTTCGTCTTCTCCCCTCCCCTCCCCTCCCCTCCCCTCCCCTCCCCCTCTCCGCCGCCCTGGAAGTGTCAATCGCCTCCGTCGCAAGCGACCAGGGCGAGATTGGCCGCGTTCGGCTGATCTCTTTAGCAGTGCAAGGCGGATGCAACGGGGCCCTGCAATCCCCTGCAACTCTGCCAGATGGCAATCCGTGGATCGGGCTCGGGTATGACTGGCGGACGTGTTGGGCCGGGAGGGAGGGAGAGTGGGAGAGAGGAAGGGAGAGAGGGAGGGAGAGAGGAAGAGAGAGAGGAAGAGAGAGAGGAAGAGAGAGAGGAAGAGAGAGAGGAAGAGAGGGAGGAAGAGAGAGAGGAAGAGAGAGAGGAAGAGAGAGAGGAAGAGAGAGAGGAAGAGAGAGAGGTAGAGAGAGAGGTAGAGAGAGAGGTAGAGAGAGAGGAAGAGAGAGAGGTAGAGAGAGAGGTAGAGAGAGAGGAAGGGAGAGGGAGGGAGGGAGGGAGGGAGGGAGGGGGGGAGAGAGAAGAGAAGAGAAGAGAAAAACAGAGCGAGCAGAGCGAGCGAGAGAAAAAGGAAAAATAATGTGTGTGCGTGTGACATGCCCTGGCATCAGTAAGCGAGCTCATGAGCCACAGTAATTCGAGCAGCTTATTATTGCCATTTTTGCCACATATCACTGCAGTGTGGGCGCGTATCGGCATTAGCGTCGTCGCAATGGGCTGGCGAGTACCTCTGGCGCTAATTGCCGGCTGACTGTGCCGGAAGCGGCTCGGCTGCACGGGGCGGCGGCGCGGAGTCCTGTTTAGGGTGAGCCGATGTTTTGCCGCTCCACTTCCACTTCCGCTGGAAATGCTTATTGTGTGGTGGCTCTCTTTCGCCTCTTTCTCTCTTTCTCCCTCTCCCTCCCCCTCTCCCTCTCCCTCACCCTCACCCTCTCCCTCACCCTCACCCTCACCCTCTCCCTCTCCCTCTCTCCCACTCTCCCACTCTCTCTCGCACCCTCGCCCTCACTCTCTTCCTCTCTCCCTCTCTCACTCGCCATCACTCTTTCCCTCCAACTGCACACTCACTCCCCCCCCCCCCTCTCTCTCTCTCTCTCTCTCTCTCTCTTCTCTCCCCCTCTCCCTCCCCCCCCCTCTCTCTCCCTCTCTCTCTCTCTCTCTCTCTCTCTCTCTCTCTCTCTCTCTCTCTCTCTCTCTCTCTCTCTCTCTCTCTCTCTCTCTCTCTCCCTCTCTCCCTCTCTCTCTCTCTCCCCCTCTCTCTCTCTCCCCCTCTCCCTCTACCCTCCCTCCCTCCCTCCCTCCCTCCCTCCCTCCCTCCCTCCCTCCCTACCTACCTCCCTCCCTCTCTTTTCCTCTTGTATCTCCTGCCTCTACTCTTTCTCTCCACCCTCGTCAAAATTTTAGGGAAATTGTAGCTTCGAATTTCCCCCGCCACCATGCATGCTATCCCGAATGAGATATATAACAACATATTGCAGTGCATTCAATATTGCGAGCTATGGCCGATTGAGGGGCGAGGTGGTGCTGGTGCAAGAGGAGGGGTGGGGGTATGGGGGTGGGATGGGGTGGCGGCGGAGGTAGGGAGGTGTGGTGCCATGCAGGAGGGGAGGGTGCAATGTTGCATAACTTTTAGCAAAAAGTTTCTCGTTGTGAAAATTCCTGTTTACTTCACGTGCCATTTACTGTGTCGGTGTTTTCATATTGATATTGCATCGTACGGCATCTGTTATCATCATCGGCTTCGGAATTATCATCACAATTATCATAACAATGATGATCACTATTATCATCATCATCGCCATCAGTAGCAGCTTTACTAATGTTATTGCTTTAATTTTCTGTATGATTTTTATCATGATTCTGATATCCATCATTTTTATTGCCAACGGCATCGTATATTATCGTATATCCTTCATAATCAGAAAGCTTAAAAAAAAAAGTTTTTCGAAATTATTTGTTTTTTCAATTTTGGAATCCTTCGCTTGGGCCGAAAAGCTCGCAATGTCAACTTTAACTTGAGTGACGAAGGAGGGAGAACGAAAAAATAAAAGCGATAAGAACTCTGCTGGAATAGGATTTCAGAGATTTACTGAAGGCTCGATCAGGGGGGAATATGCCCTCCCCCTTTCTCTCTCTCTCTCTCTCTCTCTCTCTCTCTCTCTCTCTCTCTCTCTCTCTCTCTCTCTCTCTCTCTCTCTCTCTCTCTCTCTCTCTCTCTCTCTCTCTCTCTCTCTCTCTCTCTCTCTCTCTTTCTCTTTCTTTCACTTTCTCTTTCTCTTTCTCTTTGTTTGTTTGATTATTTGTAAATATATGTGTGCATGTATGTATGCATGCATGCATATACATATGTATGTATACATGTAATACGAGTATATGTATGTATGTATGCATATATATAATATATATATATATATATATATATATATATATATATATATATATATATATATATAAATATATATATATATATACATACATACATACATACATACATACATACATACATACATACATACATACATATACACTTATGTACACTCTCACACACACACACGCAGCACATGTATTTACGAATGCTTGTGTCTGCGTGAGGCCGTGGGCGCGAATCAGGCGTCGGGAGGCTTGCGAGGCCGCGTCTGGCTGCGTCGCCGGAGTCGGGCCCTTTGGAGCCTCAAATCTGCTTTCCAAGTTTTTTCTTCTAATTATTGTTTCCTGCGAGTGGGTTGGGCGGATGCGGGCAAGGGACGCGGAAACAAGGAGACTGGAGGAGGGGGAGGGGGGAGGGGGGCGCTCATGCACGCGCACTCACTGACTCTTCGGCTGACTGGACCAACTGAAGCAGCTGCTGGAGCACTGACTGACTCGCAGGGCTCTTTACTGGCGGGCGGTCTTACCTGCGGCCTGAAAGATAGGGGAGAGAATACACGCGCTCGCTTGCGCACGCTGACAGGCAGGCTGATTCACTCGCTCACTCACTCTGACAGTCAGATAGATTGCCTCACTGACTGACTGAATGAACGGATGAATACATGAATTGATTAAAGCAAGAGTTATTCCAAGGCACACACGCTTCCTGGCAAGAAGGGGCTTTGGTCGGTCGGCTGTTTCCCCCCTGCCCTTGCCCCAACCTCCTACCCTCTCCCCTACCCCCACCCTTGCCTCCACCGCTACCCCCACCCTTGCCTCCACCCCTACCCCCACCCTTGCCTCCACCCCTACCCCCACCCTTGCCTCCACCCCTACCCCCACCCTTGCCTCCACCCCTACCCCCACCCTTGCCTCCACCCCTACCCCCATCCTTGCCTCCACCCCTACCCCCACCCTTGCCTTCACCCCTACCCCCACCCTTACCCCTACCCTTACCCCCACCCCCTCCCCTACCCCCACCCTTACCCCTACCCCTACCCCTACCCCTGAGAAGAGAGCGTCTCAGATGTTATAGAAGATCAATAGATAGACTGAAGTTTTTTTTTCCGGTTTATTGCCTGCAGCTGTTGCCTGTGGACGCTAAGTATTATGTCCACAGAAGAATGTAAGAAATTGAGGGAGCCGGAGAGAGAGAGGGAGGGTGGGTGGGTGGGTGGGATGGAGGGAGGGAAATAAAGAGAGAGAGAGAGAGATAGAGATTGAGACAGAGGGGGAGGCGGGCGGAGCATAAAAAGAGACACTATGAAAGAGAGTTTTTTGTGCGTGGAGATGGTGCGTGCGTCCGTGTGTGCGTGCGTCGCGTGTTCTTGTGACTTCTTTTATTGTTTTGTCTTCAGTCTTTTTCATTTTCTTTTGTTTGTTTACTCTTTTCTTCTTCTCATGATATCGACTGATGTTTCTGGGGATGGTGTGTGTGGGGGGAGGGGGGGAGGGGATGTCTGGAGGGCACATGTGACCTTGATTCTGACCCAGTTTCTTTGTTTCGTGTCCTTTGTTTTGCCTTTTTGTTTCGTCGCCTTTTTTGTTCTTTTATCTAGTCTCTCTTTTCGGTTAATTCTTTGAGTCCAGCTAGTTGCAGTTTTCTGCCTGCATATTGCATCTTCCTCATCCTCGTCGTCGTCTGCCTCCCTCCTCCAGTCCCGCCAACCCTCCCTATCTCCCTCCTTCTCCGCCCCTCCCACCAGCCTTCCTTTCCTACCTCCTTTCCATCTCCCTCCCACCAGCCTTCCTTCCCTCCCTCCTTTCCATCTCCCTCCCACCAGCCTTCCTTCCCTCCCTCCTTTCCAGCTCCCTCCCTCCCTCCCTATTTCCCTCCCACCAACCTTCCCTCCCACCAACCCTCCCTATCTCCCTCCCACCTACCCTCCCTATCAACCGACCAACCTTCCCTCCCTATCTCCTTCTGATCTCCCTCCCTATTTCCCTGCCACCAACCTTCCCTCCTATCTCCCTCCCAACAACCCTCCCTATCTCCCTCCTTCTCCGCCCCTCCGTCTTCCTTCTATGCCGCCGCCTCCTCACCAGCCACCTCCTCTCTGTGATCCATGTACCATTTCTATCCTCCTTCTCTTCCTCCTCATTTCCTTCTCTACTTCCTTCTGCTCCTCCTCTTCTTCCCCTTCCGCTTCCCAATCATCAGCGCTCCTCTTGCCCCCCCCCCCCACCTCTCCCGAGAAATGTCAAGCTTCTTGTTGTCTTGCGGATATCACTCCCTCCCCCGGGCGTCGCCTCTCCGCGGTTCATTGTCGTTCCCGCGGTGCTCGGGGCCGACTAGGGGACTACGCACGCACACGAACATACGCACACGCACGCACTCACACACGCACATACGCACGCACGCACGCACTCGCACACACACACACACACACACACACACACACACAGTCACTCACTCACACCCACAAACGCGAGCGCGCGCGCACTCGCTCACTCGCTCACTCATTCACCTACTCACTCACACACACACACACACACACACAGGCCTAACAAACAACAAGTTAATTTTGCAAGATGATCATCATTATCATTACAATTATTGTTATATTGATAACGATGTTAACAGTAATATTAGCGATGCAAGAGCAATGGCCGTAATAGCAGTGACATATTTGTAATTCCCCCTTTCGAATTTTCGTCTGAATTAGTAAAAGAATGAGGATCATGTGCGTGCCTTCACGCGCGCACGCGCTCGCACGTAAGCACTGAAGCGCGGCGCGATGGTCTCCAGCCACAGCTCTGTAAATAGATGAATATAATCGAATAACCAGTGGATAAATCACATCGGCAGAGAACGCACGGGATGGAATTGGAAAGCAAATTGAAACGGATGAGTGTGATCACACACGCACGCGCGCGCGCACACTCGTTTGTATAATAACCTCTGATATTATCACTAACTGGTCTCCCTCTTGTTCCAGGTG
>NW_028234444.1:14716025-14718525 GCF_977035675.1 Penaeus japonicus | reverse complement strand
ATTGCAAAAAGTAAGCAATATAAAATTTCATATTCAAATTAAATATATAATATTTTCCTTAAAAGTACTATTTAGACCGAGTTCTGACTGCCAAGTGAAGATGGTTGCAAAATGGAAGCCAATTCCAAATTGCGACCAGAAAAAGAATGGTCCTGAAATGTCTGGACTTTAAAAGTCTTGCATTTTACTGGTGTTCATATTCCAGTCATATCGCGACTTTCTTTTCACTCTGCTTCTTTCCTTTACTCATTTTCTTCTTGGCGTTACCATCATCACAGCCATCGACATCGCGTCCCATAAGCAGAGACGGCATCGGAAAAGTTCGGTGTGAAACTCTACGGTCCGGCACATTCGCATTTCACTATCACCCTACCACTCGACAGTCAGATGAGGCAGCATTTTTAGCCTCTTTTCAACTGGGTCGGAGGAATCTGATGGCGGAAGTGTCCGTATCATATACCTTATATTACGCCAGAAGGAGAAGGCATGGAGTTCACATTTCGTTTTGTTATTATCTTCTTTTTTAAGCGATGGCTCACGTGGTATGTGAATGAAAATATTATTGGGAGATTAGTGAGGTAAGGAGAACTTCAGAAAATTAAGCAGATTGGGAGGAAAGCTGGGTGAGGTAGAAGGAGAAACGGAAGCAGAAGATAAGGTAAAGGGGAAGGGGGAAAGAAAACTTATCATACACCAAAGCGAGGCAGCGCCGTTTTTCATGAGCAAAGCGAGTGGGAACGCCGGAGTGTTTTGTAATGGCATTCCTCGTGCAAGAGAGAGATTCGTCTTCGCCGCATAGAGCATCAAAGATTTTTTGAGAAATCATGTTTTATCTTTTTTTTTCGTCTGATGTTTTCAAAAGCATTTTTCTATTACTTTTGTTTCTTTAATGGTCTCGTTACTACTTGTTTTATTATTATTATTATTATTATTATTATTTTTATCATTATTATTATTAGTCGTAATAGTAGCCTGTTTTAAATTGCCTACTCGCCCCCCCCCCCCTTCACTCTCTCTCTCTCTCTCTCCTATTCATCTTGCGTATGCGCGAGCGCGTGTGCTTGTGTGTATGTGCTGAAGCATGGACGCCCGAGCACCCTCTGCTGATGGTGCGCCGCCTTCCGAGTTCGACGAATCAGGACAGCAACAGAGCGCCGGTCTCATTTTTCAAGGAATCTGAGGATCTACTCGGCACAGAACGCCGAATTGAATATCATCTGTTCAAGAAAGTGAAGCGGACTGGCGATGAGAAGCAAGAGCGCCCATCGGAAGCAGAACAGTCCGTTTGCTTCTCAACTCTATTTTGCGTCCCTGCTTAGAATTTGCTTTACTGTACATATTTAGTCTTGTGCCATCAGCAGTAGTAGTATTTTAGACTTACAGAGTGTAACATTTCCCACATGCCAGAGAGTGCGGGGCAAAGCGGGTGAAAGGCATTCGACCTGTGTAGGCATAAGGCTCGCGTCCCCTGCGCCCGATCACACGGCCGGAGGGTTGGTGGCGGCGCTCGGCGATCGGGCTTGAGACCGCGAAATCGGCGACAGAAGCTGGCGAGAAATCTGCTTGCGTGACAGGGGCCGTAGCAGACCTTGCCGGAGAGGAAATTCGGAAGCCATTTCCCAAACTGTCGTATTTCGAGAGCAATTAGTCGTAGAATCTGAGTGGCAGAAATCGGCTTAAAGCTAATTCGCGTTTCGAGGTTATTCGAAGAATTTTGAGTGACATATTGATTATTTTATTGATTTATTTCTTTATTATTTCCGTGTATATGTGATGAAAGAAATCTGCTTTTTCCGTTAAATTCTAGTTGATTTATTTGTTTAATGTTTAATGGTATTTATTTATCTATCTGTCTATCCATCTGTTTATCTATCTATTTATCTATTTATTAAATATTTGCTGATTGATCCGTGATAATCAAAGATAATGGCGTCAGTAGTGATAATGAGGAAAGCAATGATGATACCCAAGCCGGTAATGGCGAGGATAACGTTAGATATGGGGCGTAAATACCACTGTGGAAATCACGAGTGTGGATCCCCCGCTGATGTTATTTCCCTGATTGGCAGGAGCGGGAAATTGCGCCCTTTAGACCCACTCCGCCACGAGGAGTTGCGTGTGTGTGTGTGTGGGGGGGGGATTGCGTGTGTTTGTGGTAGAGTTGGTGAACGAGAGAGGGAGGAGGGGGGAGGGGGGCATACATTATAGATACACAGATATATACAATTAATCACGCACGTTTACGCATCTACAAGAAGTTTGAGCAACGGCGAGGGTAGCAGAGGGAAGACCCAGAAAGAGAGTCTGGAAGCTGCGTTCAACTAATGTTGCGTCAGCAGGTTAGGGTGTTACGTCATCGGCACTTGGCAGCCTCCGCTCGCTCGCCCGCTCTCTGCCTTTTTGCTCTTCTTTCGCCACTTCTCTTGGGTGTTCCCTTGTACTTGGAATGTAATGCGGGGCTGGTTGTGGCCCGGAAATCAAAGGGAGAGACTCGAGGAGA
>NW_028234444.1:14693525-14698525 GCF_977035675.1 Penaeus japonicus | reverse complement strand
CTCCCGACGGAAGGGCGCGCGGGGCAATGGGGAAGGGGGAGCGGCTGAATTGGGGGTGGGCGAGGGTGCTTGGGGGGGGGGGAGATGGTGCATAGGCGTAGGGGAGGGAGGTGCAAGGAAGGAGTGGAGGAGCACCAAGAGGAGTCGTGGTCCAAAATGGGGGGGGGGTGAGGAAGGAGTTGAGACAGGCAAAGGAAACGCGAAGGAGAGGTGGAGGATGAGGGATACGAAGGCAAATCTAGAAGAGGTGAGGCGAGGCAGCGGCGGGGGTGGAGGAAGAGACGAAGATGAGGAAAGGAAAGGCTGAAGGAACAAGGAAGAGAAGAGACGGACACGAATTGATAGGCCGGCACAAAAGCGGACACTCACGAAAGGGCGAAGCGTCAGACACTCACATGAGGAGAGACAGCTAGACAGACCGACAACGAGACAACCCTACAGACAGATGATTGGGAAGACAGACACACAAACAAACAAAGGATGAAGCGCCTGGATGCAACATATTTGGCATAGCACGAGGCCCTTTCAATCACTAGGCGGATCCGTGCATAGACGGCATCACCTGAAGCACGCGAGTGACTTGCGCTCGCTGCGCCCGTCGGGGCTACTTAGAAAAAAGCCAATGGTTTGGTCTTTCTTCTGAAAGAATTATTTTTTTTGTAGACTGCGAAACTGTTTTCAAGGAGCCCCGTTAATTTGCTGTTTGTTGGGAAAGGACAAGGGGCTGTTTGTTCGAGCGAGGAACGGTAGAGGTCTGTCCTTTGTGGGGAGAAAGATAATGAGCTGATTGCTTGATCGCCGTTTGCCATTTGTTGTTTGTTAGGAGAGGAGATTTGAACGAGTTGTTTGTGATTGGGATGTTTTCTGGAGCAACGTAACGATTTAGTGTATGTAAGGAACACCAGCAGTCTGTTTGTTTGTGAGAAGCAAATGAGTTGTTGGATGAGCGCTGGTGGTCAGTTTGTAGAGGATCGCCAGTGACAGCCCGAGACTGCGGGGGCGTATGCGCGAGACAGACAATCAGGCAGGTAGGGAGTCCGAGAGCGAAAGTGAAACAGACAGACAGACACAGACAGACAGACAGGAGATCGAGAGCCGGCTCGGCGTGGTCGACAATTCCGAAGTTTGAGCAGCTCCGCTCTTTCGCTGCGAGGTTATTAGCCTGCGCCTCAAGAAAAATCAAACAAACAAACGAACTGCAATTCGGGATCGTTTCGCGCCGGGATTAATTTTGGCGGAGCCAAGTTTGCCGCTCGAGCCGAGTTATTAGCGGCGCAAATAGCCTAATTGTCTTTGATTAAGGAAGTCTTCCTCCTCGCTCGACTTGTTTTCCGCCTCCTCCTACTCTTCCTTTCCCTCCTCATTCTCCTCCTCCTCCTCCTCCTCCTCCTCGTCCTCCTCCTCCTCCTCCTCCTTTACCTTCTCTCCTGCCTCTTACGAAAGATAAGAAGGAAAATCAGTAGAAGAGAAGAGGAAGGAAAAAGGACGAGGAGTGAGAGAAAGGCATAGAAAGAGACGGAAAGCACACGAGGAACGGGAGGAGAAGGGATACAAGAAACAAGACGAAAACTAAAAGGAAGGAGAAGCAAGCAATAAGAAGTAACAGAAGGGGGGGGGGATTTGGAAGCTTAAAAATCTCAATGAATGAAACGAAAGCAACAAGTTGACAAATTAAGAATAGACAGTGGCCCTGAGGGTGTGAAGAAGTGTCCGAGTGTCCATATTGGTGGTGCCTTCTAAGCCTCTCGGCTGAGGGTTTGGGGGGGGGGGGGTACGTGTTTTAATGCGGAAAGTTTAGATACGATACACACACGCACGTACACACACACACACACACACACACACACACACACACACACACACACACACACACACACACACACACACACACACAGATACAGATATGAAATCCAGTATATTTATATTCCTCTCAGGAATTTCAAAGGCCCCCTGCAATAGATCCCAAGTCGTTATTTTTTATCGTTTTTCGTGTTTTTAGTGACGGACAAACCGACACAGACACACCACAACGCGAATTATATAATAGTTACACAGTATTTCTTATCCTTGTGTGCTTTAACAGTGCAGGTTTTTTAAAAGCAGTTTTGATGCCCCCTCCCCCCCTGGTCCCTTCCGCTCTGCTTGTGTTCTCCCCCTCACTCCTCCCCTCCCCTTCCCCCACCCCACCCCCTGTTTTAGACAAATGAGAGAAGAGGAGAAAAGTTGAACAGGCAAACCAATAAACAGAGACATAAACGCAGGACGAGAGGGATAAGATGGAGATGGAACGAGACAAACAAACAGAGACAGATAGACAGAGAGAAAGAGAGAGAGAGGAAGAAGGGAGGGAGGGGTAGGGAGAGAAAATTCCCAACTTGGTTCCACTAAACATGTTTCGGTGGACGAATCGTGCCGTTCCTCCGCCCCTAATCCGGTTTACCCAATCTTCTACACTTCCCCCTCCCCCTCCTCCACCCCTCCACCTCCCCTTCTTCATTCACCCCCTCCAAACCCCTCCTTCTTTTATCCTATTTTCTTCCTTCTTATCTCCCACCCCTCCCCCTCCCTCTCTTCCTTACTTTTTTCCCTACTTCTTATGATCTCCCCTTCTCTCCTCTCTCCCTCCTTTGCTCCCTTTCCTCCCTTTCCTCCTACATCTTTCCCTCCTCTGCCCCCCTCACCTCCCCTTATTTCTCCCTCCCCCCCCCCATCCCACCCGTCGCCGTTTCCCCTCGGCCCTAAATTTTTTCCCCAACATCTCTCCTGGCCGTTTTGTTGGCATTGCTTTCCTCCCCGCTTATTGATGGCCGCAATGTTCCTGCTGCGTTAGGATATCCCGCTGATTGGTAGGCCTGTATATTTATTTTCTGTGCTTGCCTTTTGTTGTTGTATGGGCGTTGTATTCTGGCTCTGCGGGTGAGGTCGGGGACAGTTCTGTTGCCGCCGTCTCTCTTGTATGGGCGCTGGCTTCATCGGTGGATCTTGGTTTTACGCGTGAGGCCAGGGACAAATTTTTTTTATTGTATGGGTGGCGTGGTGGGTAACGTTAGGATCTTTTGTTGCTGATGTCTTAAGGGCGTTGTATTTTGGCCTTACGGGTGATGCCAGGGACAATTTTGTTGTAGTTTTCGATGGGCGGTGTATTTTGGCTTTACGTTCGTCAAGAATAGTGAAAATGGCAGTGTGAATATGTATGACTGAAAAGTAAAAGGAAGTATCAGTTGCTGTTATCATTGTTTTTTGTTATTATTGTTTCTTGCGTGTTATCCTTAATGCTATCGCTATTATCACGTTGCCGTTCTTACTCCAAGGGAAAATAAAGAACAGAAATTTCACTGTGTTCGAGTGAATAATTTGAATTTATTGAATCACGCGAGGTCACTTCGGAATATTTGTTTTACATTCATTTATGAATAGTTTTTTTATACATAGAGAGAAGAAAGAAAGAAAGAGAGATGGGGGTTAAATGTCGATAGATAATTGGATAGCTAGAAGAGTAAATGAATAAATGTCGATGTCATGATTTAACAAAAATGCGTTTGAATCACTTTTCATCTTTTTTCTATGAAATGAAAAATAATTGTTGCGAACATATCAAAACTGTACCATTCTATTTTCCATGGAAAAAAAATACATATGAAAATAAAGTCAAATGCTGTTATTCATTTCGGAATGATAAAAGTGCCGTTGCATCGGAACAAAGTGAATATTATCTCGCATTTACACATCACACCTTAACTCATAGACTTGTTCATACTCTACGGATCCAGCACGCCATATTTCACTACATAACACCACATTCTGTTGTTTTCCCCGTGTAGGGATAGAAGAGGAAGTAGAGGAGGATAGAATAAGAGGGAAAGGAGGACATAAGGGAGGAGGAGGAGGAGGAGGGGGAGTAGGAAGGTGGGAAGAGGGAGATGAACAACCGCATTTGAGCGTCATGTGTTTTGAACGTTATACGGCATGGGTTTTGGGCGTAATGCTTAGGCTACCGTTAAGGGGAAAGGCTTGTTGACTTTGCTTTCGGCTTCCCCCGGTGTTATTATCACTGATATTGCTATTCTAATTATGTAATTGCTGTTAGGGAAGTTCAGCACCGAGGGTATTGCTGTTAATGCTAGAGGGGGTAAAGGTTTGGGGAAGTGAAGAAGGGAGAAGAGGGAGAGACATAGACTACGATAAGAGAGGGGGGTAGGTAGAGGGAGTGGATAAGAAAGAGAGAGAGAGAGAGAGAGAGAGAGAGAGAGAGAGAGAGAGAGAGAGAGAGAGAGAGAGAGAGGATGGTCAAATAGCGAGATGAAGTGCAGGTGTGGCGAGGCAGGTGTGTTTGGACGTCGTTAAGTGAGCGCATTGATCAGTCCCTCGCGAGCCGCCGCCACCGCCGCTGCCCCCGCCGCCCCCGCCGCTCCTACGAACGGAACGGCCAGGGGGACGGGGGCAGGAGAGATGTGGGAAGGGGGGAGAAAGAGTGAGGGGAGATGGGGAATGGGGGGGGGGGTAAGGGGAAGGAGGGTGGACGAGAAGAGGGGGATAAGAAGACAGATGAGGAGAAGGGACGGCAGAGGAAGAAAGGTGTGTGGGGGAGGGGGGGGGGGGTTAAAAAGTAGAGGAAAGAAGGGGAAGGAAGGCACGTGAATAGATTGACTTTCATTTTCTGTTTCCTTGGATCGAGCCGAATGGAACCGGGAATGGATTTTAGCTCGAGGTGATTTCTGTCCTTTTTGCTTTTGCTTTTGCTTTTCACGGAGAAATAAACTCATTCTCACCAAGAGGATTTGGGTCTTTTTTTTCCTCCGAGAAAACAGGACAGAAAAAAAACAATTGTGGGCGTTCTAACTGTTTGTATCCGAAGAGTCTTGTTGGGTCGTTGGTCTTCTTTCGTGTTAGGTCAGTCTGTTGCGTGGAGATACGGTCATCACATATTCATCATTAAGGTCAACGTCGCTATCACCAACACCAACATCAGAAGCAACAGCAACACTGTCGTTACCAGCAGT
>NW_028234444.1:14681025-14683525 GCF_977035675.1 Penaeus japonicus | reverse complement strand
CTGTTTCTCAATTTCTCTCATCCGTTCTCTTTCGCGCCTTCCTCTTCTCTTCTTCTGTTGCTATTTTCCTCCCCCTCTTTTTCTTCACATTTTCTTCTTCTTTCTCATATTCTTCTTCATCTTTTCTTTCTTCTCATTCTTGCTCTTTCTCTCCAACTCTCCCCTTTCCACCTTATCCTCCCCCCTTATCCCTCTTCCTCCTCCTCCTGCCGCCCCTCCTCCGCACTCTCTCCACTTCCATTCTCTTCCTCCTCTTCCCTCCCTGTCTTCTTGTCCCATCTCCCTTCCTCCTCCTCCTCCTCCTCTTCCTCTCTTTTCTCTTCTTCTCCCCTCTTCCTTCTCCCCCCCCCCCCCTCTTCTTGGAACAGCGTAGAGCGCGAAGGAGTGCGAAGTGCATCCTGTTCCTGCGACTGCTTTCTCTCGCTCCCAAGCCTCTCTCTCTCTCTCTCTGCAACATCTCTGCAACAAAGGGGCTGTCAGGACACACGTCGCCAACTTGCATTTTTCTCCCTCTGCTTTTCTTTTATAAATATTTTCTTTTGTTTTCCTTTTTTTCCCTTCTTTTCTTCTCGTTTCGTTTCTTTTCTCGTCTTTTTGTTTAATGGATGGATGGATGTTGAGGAGGAGGGGGGGGGGAAAAGGAAAGAAAAGGAGGTGAAGGTGATCCGCCTGTCTCTCTCTCTCTCTCTCTCTCTCTCTCTCTCTCTCTCTCTCTCTCTCTCTCTCTCTCTCTCTCTCTCTCTCTCTCTCTCTCTCTCTCTCTCTCTCTCTCTCTCTCTCAAAATATGCAACCAAGGGCAAAAGGAAAGAAGCATGGATAAGAGGAATGGTCACTGAGCGTGCGTAAGTGCATTAGCCCCCCCCCTCCCCCTCGATGGGGAGGGGGCGCTCACCTGGTCATTACGTTGAAAGGGAACTCTAATTAGGGCTTAGAATCGAGTGTGTTGCATTTGCATCTGTCTCTCTCTCTCTTTCTCTTTGTCTGTCTGCCTCTCTCTCTCTCTCTCTCTCTCTCTCTCTCTCTCTCTCTCTCTCTCTCTCTCTCTCTCTCTCTCTCTCTCTCTCTCTCTCTCTCTCTCTCTCGCTATCTCTCGCTATCTCTCTCTTTCTCTCTCTTTCTCTCCTTCTCCTCCCCCCCCCCCCCTCTCTCTCTCTCCCTCTCTCTCCCTCTCTCTCCCTCTCTCTCCCTATCTCTCCCTCTCCTCGCCCTCCCTATCTATATATCTTTTTCTACCGCATGTGAGTCCCTTCCTAACAAAGAGAGCCCATAGTTTTGGGACGAAGGACCACTCGTTCACCTCATAATGGTCCTACGCGGGTTATTGTCGAGTGGCTGTAAAGTGTAAGCACTTTATTGAAGCAGTTAGCCATTAGCACCTCGGCCAGTGTGCAGCGATACTGCATTATGATAAGTGAATTGCTGCCCCCCCCCCACCCTCTCTCTCCCTCCCTCACTCCCTCTCCTCTCTCTCTCTCTCTCTCTCTCTCTCTCTCTCTCTCTCTCTCTCTCTCTCTCTCTCTCTCTCCTTTCGCGTCGAAGGCCCAGCAGCTCTGAGCTCAGGCCAAAGACCATGTACTGCTTCCGTGCCGTAATGAGGATATAGATAGATAACAACACTACCCTATTGATTCACTAAATATTAGCAGAATTACCATTACCATCACTATTACCATCGTTATCACCATCAGCATCAACATTACCATCATTATCACCATCATCACTACCACTGCGCCCACCACCGAGTCGATCCTCGAGGCGTCGGTCCGGTCTCCTGCAGCACGGTGGCCGTGTTCCCAGAAGGAGCTTGCTTAGAAAATGTATATATTTGCATTTTACACGTTTTAAACTATGCTTTCCTAAAACTGTATACACACTAAAGACAGTAATGTAATTTACCTGCTTGTTATAGTTATTCGCCTTAATCTGTCCAGATGCTGTCTTTCTTTGCGTTGTTGCTGTGCCGGTCAGTGCTGGTGAGGTGCAGATTCTGTTTAGTGTGAATGCAACAATAAATATACCATTTAACCATGTTTTGTCAGTCCAGCACGGTACGTGGTGTGTCAGTCACGTTACGTATAGTGTGAACAACACAGAGGGTCGGCGGAGGTTGGGCTCGGCTTTGAGCAGGCGCCTCGCGTGCCTTCTGCGCCCGCTTTCCCAGCTTTTGCAATCGCCAGAAAGAATATATACATATATAACAGAAGTAGCAACGACACTTCAATTGTCTTCGGAAGGAGAGTGTTGCTTCTCAGTCGCGTTGAGGAGACGGTTTGAGGGCTCGGAGGCAGTGGCGACAGGCCCTCCTTGGTCTCATTTGGGGCCGGGGTTGGAGGCGGGGGAGGGACGTCTATTCTTTGTATCTCTCTCTCTCTCTCTCTCTCTCTCTCTCTCTCTCTCTCTCTCTCTCTCTCTCTCTCTCTCTCTCTCTCTCTCTCTCTCTCTCTCTCTCTCTCTCCCCCCCCCCATCTCTCCTTGTCTCCTTCTCTCCTCTCCTTCTCT
>NW_028234444.1:14663525-14666025 GCF_977035675.1 Penaeus japonicus | reverse complement strand
CCATTAGCACAATTATTTCATTTGTAATTTTAATTTCAACATTGTCCTATTCCCTCTCTTATTCCTTCAGGAAATGTCAAATTTGTTGTTTTTTGTTTTTACCGATAGACACATTTTATCCAGATCTCGGACTTGGTTTCGCTCCAACTCTTTGGATAAATTGTTTTGTCTCTCTCTTTGCCAAAGGAGGCACCTTTCCTCCCTGTTGTGTTGATAGTTTATGACATAGCAAGACCACTAACCCCCGCGCTCGCTGGGCGTGCGAAAAAGGTCTCACTAACACGTCACTAATCCTTCTGTTTGCCACTCGATGCGTTTTCTCATGTGTGTTTTCTCTCTTTATTTATTTACCAGTATCTGATTCTTTTTGTTATGGATTTTTTATGGTATTGTTAAGAAGTTAAAGGAAATGTCTAAACAGTTTGGGTTTTGCCATATTGTGATGGATAGACATACACACTTACTCTCTCTCTCTCTTTCTCTCTCTTACTCTCTCTCTTACTTTGCAAAATGATGAATATGTTGTATAGACTTGTTCATTTATGACATTTAGTATAAAATAAACTGGAAAGGATCAGAAGCACTTTAAGTACTTATTAGCTAGGCACTTGTATGTGAACTGAACACACACAGATCAGGTAATACAATTATTTTTCAGACATGTTCCAAGTCATGATATAACTCAGAACTTGCGTAGATTTTTAATGGAAAGAAATATGCATTGGCTTTTAGGTGCGGTATTCGAGTTGGCAATTTTTTTTCTTTTTTACCAACATGACTGTATAATGATTTCTTAGACTGCATGGCATTTTGAAGTGATGTGTGATTTCAGACGAACCAAAGAAAGAGAATCCATCTGTGCAGAAACAAGGCACCCAGGGAATGCTTATTTGCAAAAGCTTTGTCAGTGTTAAATGTTCAGATCACGATATGGAATGACAATGATGATCATGCTGAGAATGTTCCCAAAGGAAGAGAAAAGGGGAAAATATGAGTAGGCCTATGCAGAAAGCACGTGGCTGGGCGACGCAGGTGAGTGGCGTAACATAACGGCCGATGCAATCCTCGCCCTTTTTGTTTCCTTTACCGCGGCTCCTTTTGCAGGTCTGGACCACCTAGCCCTGGCCAACTCTAATGACATAAATGCCACGCTGCTCAAATCGTCTCTTGTTGCTCACCAGCGCTCTCAGAGCCTCTCAGGTAATTCATCTTGCTTAATTAAGGTTTGACTCTCTTGTATTTTTCTACTTCCCTTTTTGAAGAATTTTGATCGCATATTTACAGGTCTCTCTTGCAAGCTCTCTTCTAACAAGGTGATGGTGATGATGTCTTTTTTTTTTCTTTTCTTTTTTTTTCTCTTTTTTGGGGGGGTATTTTACTTTCTATTCTGACTGTCCTGTACTCTATGTAGACTCTGAAATGCTCTTTTAGGATGCATGGGTACATACACACTCACATGAATATTTTCAAGTGCTCGGCCTTTGGGTAAGAGTACCTCAGGACCAACTGTAAAGGTGCCAGCAGGCAGGCATGGAGCAATTGGGTTGTAGACAGATACAGACAGACCTCACAGAGCAGTGGGTATTTACATCCCTCTTTTTTTTTTTCTTTTTTGGAATAACATACTTGCTTATGCATGTAGCTCCTGTGTGAAGTGGCTAAGAATCTCTCCCGAAAGTAGGGTCTCGCCTCTCTTGCCTTGTCTCTGTGCTGGCCATTCCTCAGCTCTGTATTTAAGAGGAATGTAGAAGTGGGACCTAGTTCTTGAAGCACAGCCTGGTGCCACAAAGCAGAGGAATGTTACTGGAGGCCTCTGTATCCAGCAGAACTTGTACATTGTGTTGGTGAAAAAAAAAACAAAGTGGAAAGTGCTGGAACCAGGAGTGATGTGGTTTTGCTTGCATTTCTTAGGCACTTGATCATGGAATGGGAATAGCGGAGAAGTAGATACTGGCTTTCATCAAATAGTAGTACTTCGTGAGGTTTGTGTTGGGACAAAATTGTGCACTGCCACATCTATCCCTGGATGATGACTGTAGTCAGAATTGGTGAATAGAGAAAGACAAAATTGAAAATAGAGAAAAAGTAGTAAGACCTGGTATCCCACAGATGTGATAAGAAAAGGTGCAGAACCTTCCATAACTGATGAATTTCCCTCCATTTCAATCATATTGCAAGGCAAGAGGAATAGTTGACATTTTGCTCTCTTCCACCCTTGCTTCCTTTATCCCTTGCTCCCTCTCCCATGCTTGACTTTTACTCTCTTCCTCCTTTGTCCTCTCTCTACTTCTCTCTTTTAAATCTTCATTTTTGTAAGGAGACAGAAGAATCATCAGCAATTCCTCTTGCCTTGTGAGATTCATTTTCATTCATTCCCTCCTCAACCAGTGACACAGTGAACACTGACTCTCACTCATGTGCTCCCATTCTAAGTTAGGGTCCATGGCTGTTCCCCACTGTTCCCCCTACATACCCATTGGTGCCCCTTACACTCTGCCCC
>NW_028234444.1:14631025-14651025 GCF_977035675.1 Penaeus japonicus | reverse complement strand
TACCCCCTCCTCACAATGCCTTGTATTCCAGAACCCCCCCTCCCCCTTTAACCATCTTATGCTCACATGATTCTCCCAGCTGCTGCTGCTGCTGCTTGTTTCATCAGCTTATCTTACCCATGGCTTGTCTTTTTTATCTTTTTGATCTTTTTTATTCTATTGTTCATTATTTCATCCTTAGAGATATACGTCCTCACGTGTCTCGATAAAATAGTTTTGGAGTAAATTTCCCCTCCTGCCCCCATGCCCCGACCCCAGGGGCTTCAAGGACCAGGGGCTTCATTTGGACTGAAGCAGTCAGTCCTCAGAAAGGGGAGCTGCACCACAGCTTCTCCTGTGTCCCGTCTCCCTTCCCTTCCCCCCTCCCTAACCCTTGGCAATATCCTCCCCACAGTGTGCCAATGGCGACTTGCTTCTCCCTTTCTGTTTACAAGCCTGATCTTCCCTTTCCCCCTTTTTACATTTGGCCTGCTAGATTCCCCTACTTTTATCAACTTGTTCTTTAATATCTTTTTTTTTTTTTTTTTTTTTTTGTCTTTGATCCTTGTGTGTGTTTGGGGTATACCCTTTAACCCCTACTCTTATTAGAAACAAGAAGAAAAACATGAAATTAATAGCAAATACAAATTATGTTCTGATGAATGTTATTGATGGAAAAACAAAATAGAAATGATAGAATAGAGGTGTTTGTCTTTGGTTGTCTATAGATAAAGGATAGCATTGAGAGAAAGGGATTCATATATGAAGAGAGATTTTTTTTTGTTTTTTTTTTTGTCTCTCTCTCTCTCCTTTTTTACATCATGAGGTATTTCAAGGAGCCAGAGTTTACCGAGAAGGTCACATCTCAGGGTACCCGTAGGGAAAGCTTTCAGTAAGAATTTGGTAGTGACAACATCTCTCGCAATCTTCTCGGGGAATGTGTCTCAGCAGTTACTATTATCCTCAGAGTCCTGCACTGGCTTCAGTTTTGGCAGCAGAGAGAGCACAGGCAGAGAGTTTTAACGTGTCTGCGTGCGCTTACCGGGAACTCTTTATTTACAAGACGGTGGAAACCGACTGTCTATTTGCATGCAGCAATGTTTCTGAATTTCTAATATTGGAATAGAACCAGGTTGCCAGTGAATCTACTTAATGATTGCCTTTGCAAATATTGGCCCTTTGCCATTTGACATTCAGTTAGGAAGTGAGAATATCTGTCAGAACAAGACAAACTAAATTGCTTCCAAGCATCCTTACTCAAGGTTGAGCAACTTTGATCAAGCACCTTTGACCAATGCCTTGCTTGGAAAAGGAGAAAACTTTTTTTAAAATCTTTTAAGACTGTTTTCCCAACCCTTTAGCCATGAGTTTAGGCCTCATAACCTTCCCGAGTAGAATCTTGGTTGACAAGTAGTTAGACTGATGACATAGGCATGAGTTCTAAGTGCTCTCTGTGACCCCATCGGTGATGAGACTTTCATGTCTTCCTTAAAGTTGTTATTGTCCTTTTTGAATGAAAAACAAAGAATGCCTTTTCCTTAGCTCCTGTCTTACAGTACTGATGTTTTGGTCCTTTTTTTTTTAAGGTTAAGCTCCAGTTCATCTTTGTTAATCAGTAAAGAAAAGTATAACAGAATGCCAAAAAAATTGTTATGCAGCTGTAAGATACACATCTTGTGAAGTTGAGGAAGATAGTTAGGTCATAGAACAAGGTTACGCAGGCAGCAAATATATTTGTAAAGTGATTTTCCTCTTACTTTTTTCAAAATCCACTGATAAGCAAGCCTAATGGCCACACATGACCAATGCAGCTGCCCTAGACTAAGGTGTTCATTGGCTTTCTCATTACAAGATAGTAATGACAAGCTATAGGGGCTGCCAAAGTATGCCAACCAAGCTGGGTTTGGTCAAAAGTTTTTCGATTTCCTAATTTAATCTGCAATCCCATGAATGTATTTTTGGACAATTCCTGGTGACAGATGGTATGGCCGAACTACCAGGAATCGTCACCCCACCACGACGAAACGAAGCTCGTCGTTGCACGCACAAATGCTATCCAAAGCGGGATGCGATGCCACGAAGGAATGTAGACTTCTTTTTCTCTCTCTCTCTCTCTCTCTCTCTCTCTCTTGCTCTCTCGGCCAGATGATGTGTCAAGTGGGAGAGAGACAGCAGTTCCTTGGTTATTGCAGGTGTGGACATATGGTGAAGAAAAAATAAAAGAAAATGTAGGATGTTTCATAGCGATAGTTTGAGTAGAATGGTAGACCTTTTCTTTAGTTTCATTTTGTCTTATTAGTATTATTATCATTACAGTTGATCTTTTTTGTTTGTAGATGTTGTTTATTAGTGTTATTGCACTTTAGTAATTTAGTTGTTGTTTTTTCTGTCATTAATATTTGTTTTGTTATTATTTTTTGTTCTTGTTTTTCACTTGTTTCATTTATTCTTTGAATTGATTTTGGTCAGGCAGAAGTGTCTAATATTATACCTCTTGGAATCAGTAACTCACTACCTTAACTATGCCAAAAAGAAAAAAATATTTTTTATATTCATAGATGTTATATATTTTTTTTCAATTACTCATCAGAAACAAACAAAAAAAAAAAACGGTCTTCCTCTAATATACTATACACTTTGTCAATAATTTTAAAAAAAGGAAAAAAAAAAATCACCTTAAATGTGATTTTTACTTTGTTTCTTGCCTTTGCAACGACGTTCTCCGTCAGACAATTGAGAGTTCAAATGTAAATGCATTTAGTTGGAATTTTGTTCTTCCTGGTCCAATATCAGTGTCAGTTGGCTGGCCGGCAGTGGGCTGAGTCGACGCAAGACATTTGGTTGATCTTGTCCTTCTCTTCTCTTCACCCTTCCTCCCAAGGTCTGGTCTTTTTGACCCCTTCCTCTTCTCCTTCTTGTCTTTATCCTTGTTTGCATTCCCTTTCCTTCCTCCTCTTCCTCCTCTTCCTCCTCTGTCTCCTCTTCTTCCTCTCTCCCCCTTTTCTCTTTCCTCTTCTCTCCCTCCTCCTCCTCCTCCTCCTCCTCCTCCTCCTCCTCCTCCTCCTCCTCCTCCACCATCTCCTAATCCTCAAAAATCAGCCAGCACAAATGCAGTCACAACTTTTCCCCTTTTTTTCCCTTTATATCCACATACTTGTATTGTTTACATGTTTTTTTTTCAACCAAGCAGAAGAAGAAAGAAAAGAGCTTCCCATATACAGCCAGAGTTAAACCTTGCTCCCATTGAGACCCCTCTTCCCATCCCCTCCCCATTTGTTCAGATAATTTTGGTGTGATTAGGGAAGGTATTGCCATTAGGATATAACTGTCCACATCTTACTTAGCTTTCTCCATTTTACCCTCCCTCTGCCTCCACTCCCTCCCCCTCAGGTAACACAAGTCATGCTCCCCCTGCTTAACAATTGCTCATATTGACAAACAACACCCCTCCCCCTCCCTCTTCCTCCTTCCCTCCCTCCCTCCCTCGCCCCTGTACCCATCCCCCCTCCACTGATCCACACTCCCCCTCACCCTCAGTCTCTCCCAAGCCATTCCTCTTGAATGGTCTACCTTCCACTTGTTCTGTAGAAGCAAGTCTCAAGAGTGCATTAACCAATTTCCACAATGCCTTTGCAAGTCCTCTCTCCCCCCTGTCCTTTTTTCTCCTTTAGATCTCCCCCATTCTCTTCCTGTTCCCTCCCCTGTCTCCCCCCCTCTTCCCCTCTTCCTCTTTCTTCCCTCCCTCCCTCCCTCCTAACCCTGGAGACACCGCTCCGTGCCCCAACGTCCCCCTCCCCATCTCCCTCCACTCCCATCTTGCCTCTCATTAGCGTGTGTCAAAGGAAGAAGCCGCAAGTATGGCCCAAAGAACTCGTTATTAATATTCTTATTATAACATTGTGTAAGTTATTTTCTTTTAAGCTTTCCCATCTTTTGTGTTCATGATTTCTTTGTTTTGTTTTTTTCCTTTCTCTCCTCTCTCAGTCCTTCATTATTATTTGCCTCCCTTGTATTTTTTTTTCTTTTATTATTAACACTGTTTGTGTGTATTTCTTTGATATTATGTTTAGTAAACTTGATTTAGTTGTTGTACCTTTTGTTTCTGTGATTGAGACAAGGTAAAAGAAGAGAAGATTTGGATGTTAGAAATTATTAAATGATAACAGTGAGGGTGATTTTGTCAAGCTTCGTAATACTGCAACATTGTAACCATTATTATTATTTTATTTTTTATTTTATTATTTTTTTTATTGTACTAGCATCTGTGGTTTGTTTTTGTGAGTACAAATGTTACTTTTTTTAAGCATATATATATATAGTATCTTACATTGTGTACATATACTGATTTCCTCTTCGTTAATGCGAGCTCTGAGTAGCTATCTCAATATTTCCAGATACTGATTGGAATCTGTTATTGTATGTGTAGCTTATTGTGTAAAGAAAAAAAAAGAAGAAAAATTAAGAAAAAAATATATAAAGTTCCCTAGAATATCCTTTCCCCTTCCCCCTCCCCCCCACCCCAGATCCATGTCATATCAGATGTTCTCATCAGCTGAGAATCTCATAATAGTAGGTTTAATGAGGAAAGGTATTGTCTTCTCAGAGCCAGAGGTCGAGACAGAAAACGTTTAAGCAGGTTTTCTCTTAATTTCGATACTGCATCTCTGTCCTTTCTCTTTTTCTCTCATGTAGGATTTGCTTCTCTTTTTTTTCTTTCTTTCTTTTTTTCAATATGATATCAGAGTTTTTAAATTATATTCAGTCTCCTTTCAGTAACTCTATATCTCTTGTTGATTTCTTCATTTTCTCTCCTTGTATTTGTAAAATAAAGCCTGTATATTTTCATTAATGAAAAGACTAACAGAAAGATCTTTAGTTCCGCTTTTGTTTGAGGTTTGAGCAGGAGGAGAAGGTTCACAGCCAAGGAAAGAGAGTGCTTACTGCACAAAAGAGAAACATAAAGTATAATAAGAAAAAGAAAGACTAGTTAGAATTAAGCTTGCTCTGTTCATGGTTTGGGAGAGAGAGAGAGTTGTTCTGAGTGTAATCCGCCTTTTTCTGATTGCGTGTATGCGTGCATGCGTGTGTGTGTCAAGTCATAGGAGAAGCTTTTTGCAGAGAGGAGTTTGAGTATGGCTTAAGACTTGATATTTCCAAAGATATTGTGAAGACATGACAAAGATCTGGAGAGTTTGCACTGTTTTTTTATTAAAGTTTTGTTTGTATGTTAGAGGAAGTTTAAGCAAATCCTCTGTGAATTATGATTTTGTAGTCTTGCTTATTCTTGGTATTATAATTTTATTTAATAAACTGAATCAATTGACTGAATCCATTGGATTGTATGCACTAGTATTAGTCTAATTCAGCTTTGACATCTGCCTTTTCTTACAGTAATGAAATCACCATGAGTATTTCCATTCCTTGGGTGTCAACACTGCTTTTAAAGAGAAATTCAGAATGTGGCCTTATTACACAGTTGGCACTACAGGACCACAAAGTCCTTGTGTAGAACTGATCAGATTCTGTTCCCGTTTGGCCACAAAATAACCAATGATGTCAGTGGTTTTTAGGTTGACAAAAAGAAACGAAAGCTCTAGATTTTTATCACAACTATGATTTTTTTAAGCTAATGAAGTATGTTTATCTACAGTTTACTGCTAGACACAACATCCAGTCTCTCCAAAGGTATAGAGAATGATGTGGTTTGATAAGAAATGTAGTTGTATTTCCATTTAGCTTTGAGGTGTGAAGGATGTTCATTACCCAGTCACTCACCTGGTAGTCCATAGCAGTTGCTGGGAAACACACTGCCATACTAAATAGATCTCAGTAACAACTCCATTCATTGAGGAAAGTATTTTTCTTTCTTTTTTTTAGCTCTGCCAGTCTTAGAGTTATCCTGGGTCGTCTTGAGGTTATTTCCCTTGTTTGTGGAATAGTGTGAGGGCAAGAGCAGTTCTGTGGAAGTGTGACTTAGCGGGAGCAAAAGTGTCGTGCATGAGAGACAGAGACCAAAGGTTCACAAACATGGACAGAGCAGTTTTACAGATGGTTGCTGTGGGAGATGTGTACATAGACAATTCTGTTATTTGTGGATCAGTGGAAGAATAGTGCCAACCCACCGATGGTACGGTAGAGTTACACTAACGAAGGTGCTTTGAAGTCAGTTTAATAGTTTTTGTAGATCACCATAATCCAGGTAAAAATTCCAGTAGTAATGGAATGTGGAACTTATCCTACATTAGTGTGTGGTATGATTATTTTTTTCTGATCCATACACCTCAGTGTTCCCCCTTCCTCCCCCACTTGTCATTGTACTGTTGTGTGTGACTGTTAATGGTGTGCGAACATGTTGTGCCCCCACGTCTGTTGAGAAGTTTGTATATACAACAACTTTTTTATCTTGTGTACTTAATTAATCTTACATCAGTGATTTTAATGCTGCCAATATTATGCTAGCTTTTTGCTCATGCTTAGGAATATTACAATTATATTGTCAGAGCCATTCTGCATTTGTTATTCTAGTATTTGTAGAGTAAGCTTATCCAAATTGGAATACCACTGCTCTTTAGCATTCCATAGTGGGCTCTGTGGCTTAGCTTATTTGACAGTGTAAGCCAAGTTTTGAGTATGCAGGTTTTCAAAGGTGTGTTGCTTTTACCAGAAATAAAATGTTTTGCATTGTGAGCCACAGTTTTAGGGAAATAAAACAAACAAACATTTAAAGGCAGTGAAAGTCATCCCAAAAGAATATGATATGATAATGTAGACTTCAATCTTTTCATTTTATTGCACAAAAGTCACAGGACATGATTCAGGGTATCGCAAGGAGGATAAAAAGATGTTCTTACAGTCCTGCCTGCTTTTATGACATGCCCAAAACTTGTCGATGTGATATAACATATGTTGCAGCTATGAATGTGTTGCAAAAGACATGACAGTTGCTTGTGACCAGATCATCAGAGGGTATTTTGCATGTGTTCATTAACTGCATAGATGTTAGTGTCTGTTCAGCCCTCTGCATACATTCTGGCAGCTGCACAAGGCCCTTGACTGTCTTTTGATATGGAATATGGAGAGAGATGCATTTAGAAAACTGGTTTCTACTCCGTTCCGGAGAGTCTGCAGAAGCGAGCTTGGGGATAAGGATGGAAGTGTCGATGAACCTGGCTTTCCAAGTACATCTCTCGCAGTATTACCCCAACCCTCCCCTCTTCCCCGCTAACGAAAATTTATCGGGAGCTGTTCATTGCTCAGAGACCCAGTTGAGCTCCTATTCAGGGGTGTTGGGGCAGTGAAAAGCCTTCCCAAGGGTCTATACCAAAGTTTTCTGGAGAAAGTTATATTGACCATAATTGCAGTTCCCCCACATTTTCAAGTGGATCATGTTGGGCAAATGTCTGATAACATGAGTCTTTGTCATAGGCTTTATATTGTTAACACTTGGCAGTTATATCTTTTTTTCATAATTTTCTTTTTTCTTTTTTTATGATATAGGAAATGTGGTCTTAACTACTGCAGGAATCTGTTTGAAGGACAGCTAAGGACAGTCATTGATATTGCATTTATTGTACAATGGTACATGTCTCCACTACTAGTTTTTCTAAGGTGTTACTACTAAGCCATCATGATTATGTTTTTATAAATATAAATATAAATATAAATATAAATATATATACATATATGAATATACAGTACTGTATACAGCTAAGTCATCCAATGTAAAATGCGTCTGAAAGAAGGAGTGAAGAGAGATCCTTGAAGGTAGAAGTTATGTATAGTTATGAGCTTTCAGAAACATGGTCACATCTTTATTTCAGTGTCCCGTATCTACTTTGTCAATATTTGGAGTCATGCGTGTACCTTGTGTCTCATCATCCAATACTCACCACCGGGGCTTTGGGTAGGCGGGTGCAAGTTGTTAGGCTTTTAATCTTTTTTTATTGCTTTTTTTTTCTTCAAAAGAAATTCCCCCCTGTTAGTTCTATTTCTCTCAGCTCCCCCTTAATTGCTCTTGTGATGGACTGTGTGAGGTTGTGTCCTAAATGTTACTGGTCTTGGGGAAAATTCCTTAGAAGAACTACCATTCTGCACTGCTGCTGATACCAGTCACTATGGGTTTTATGTACAGCTATTGGCAAACAGCCAGCTCATGGAAATGTCTTTGCATTTTTCCCTCTTTCTCTGAGGGCAAGATATTCTGGAGCAGACAGAGAAGCATATAGGGGAAAGTTAATAGGGAAAGTCTTTACATATAGAGATAAATGGGTGTTCTTTTGAAAAGAGCATCACTGAGCATGTCAGAATAGGTCTCCTGGTGACCCAGATTTACTGTTAAACTGTTGTGTAGATTTAGATGTATTTGTCGTATTCATATGGACATGTTAATCATCTGATCCTTTAGTTTATGATGAAAATAAATTTCTTTAAATATTCACTAATATTAGCCCATATTTTTGATGGAATAATCTAACTGCAAGACAACATACCTGTTTGATCTTAGTTGTGCCTGAAAGGGAAGCAGAGAAAAAAGGACCTCGAGAACCGAAAGAAGGGAAGTAAGTAAGGCCGTGTTACTGGTCTCATCAGTATTAATAGGGTATTTGTAGTGCTGGCTTGACTGGGGTCCCTTTACGATTCCTAAAAGCACCAGGGTAGGATAATGTGTCTATTGTTGCCATGTTAGAAAAAGTCAGTATTGTATCAGATGTCTAGGATATGATTATAAAGTATTTTTTTCCTTTTTTTTCATGAAAATCACTAATAAGCCTTTTGAAGATGTTTTCAACTTGCACCCACTGACTCAGTAAGTGTGTTTGCTGTACAAAGCTGTAAAAAGTGTTAGCCCTGAAGAGAGGAATAAGATCTTATCTACATATGCACTGTTTTATTCACCCTTTACATGCAAAGTATACTGCAATAAACAATACCTCTTATACAGTTGAGAATATAAAAAAAATGTGTAAAGTAGTTCTGAAAGTACTTATGAACTATTTTTCAGAAACATATAATTAACATTTCTCTGTTGACATTGTTACAAAATTATTTGATATACAATTATTTGCATACAATCAAAATTATTTGCATACAATTTTGTGATATTTAATTTAATGAATACATTATTTATATAATTGATGATGTGTGTTAATGTTTTTTTATTAAATAAATATCTGTGTCACATATTACTGGCACACTTCCTGATCCTGATATTTTCATTAGAAAAAAAATATTGCTAAAATATATGAAGGAATTTACAACTGGAGAGATTTCCAGTTTGCCATTTTAGTTGCATGAAAAGCTAGATATCAGCAATCATATAGATACTTGATTTTACCATTTTCTTATCTTTAAAAGATGAGAAAAGTCAATAGCATTAAAGAAGAGCACACAGCAAAGAGACAAAGAAAAAGTGACATTATTAACCCATTGCAAACGGGTGTCACAACGTACATAACACAGGAGCTTTGGCCTGATGATGGCTATTTTATTGTGCTATGAGAAAGGAGTGAGTGATGATGACAATTGCAGTCATAATTACTATAATTGCCATAATATTAAGCTAATTTAACATCCAAAACCTAGATGGAACCACTTCTAGCACCAGTAGGAGAGAGAGCCTTGAATGGCACCCATCCACAGTCACTATCTTTATAGAGCAGTGGCACACACCAAGCTGACTGCCTCTAGCTCTAAAGTACCGCCAATGAAGGACGTCCAGGCAGAATGAGAAGAGGAAAGTGACTCGAACCTTACCCAGTGTCTAAAATGTGCTCCTGTGCCAAAAGGAATGCCTTTTACTGTGGCATTCACAGTCATAAGTTTCCTTCCTCTTCCCTACCTCTTCATGTTATCTTCATTGTAGGTGGTTATATGTTTCGTATTCGTTCATGACAGTACACAAATACGAAAAAATAAAGTTGCTTTTTGTCCTTCCATAAAAGGGCAATACTTCTATCACACTTGAGCTAATATGGATCATATACTACAATATTAGTCAACTGCAGCATTGCTAGAAGCTGTCATATGGCACATATGTCTCTAAACTCAATAAAACACACAAAAATGACTCTAGTTTTACAATGAGTGACTGAATAAGAATGGGGAGAGTCAAAGTATGTTGTGTTAAGTTGCCTCGCTCTGAAATAAAACCCATCCTGGAGACAGGAAGCCAATCTATCCCGTCCACAATGGGTTGTTATCCAGATAGATTGTAATATATGGTCTAGTTGCTTTTTTGTGTGGTTTCAGCTTATTTTTATATAGACAATGGACTTCACTTCCTTGTATTATCTCTTCCTCTCCTCTTTCTCCTGAGTTATGAAGATGAACTCTAGACTTGTAAAAGAAATACAATCTCACCTATTTTATTTTAGGTATTTAGATATTGAGAAAAGGAAAAATACTTTATAATTTAAAATTGTGATAACTTTCAAATATATCTGGTTATTCATGTTACATATGCTCTCTAATGAAAAAAAACTTTTATCATGTGGTATAATCATATGCTAATAACTTTTTTATTGAAAGAAATTTATATGTAGACAATTGTATTTCTAGCAAATTGAGAAGATCAAAGCAATTGCAGGAAATAAGAGACAGTGTGTTTATAGGTCTGACTCAGACTAAAGCTTTGTAATAAATAATAAACAAGGGTTCTATGTTCTCCATAAATCAAAATGTTTTATCCAAATACACGTAATAACACTCAAAAAAAATAATTAACATAGGTATATATAAAGCAAATATCAATTGACATGTGATGTTAGTGCATATACCAATAGATTTAATTTCATCATTACCATTATAGTATACAGTATATACCATCAAATACCCTTAGCATAGTCGTTATCTTTGAAAAGGCAGAAAGAAAAAGCTATTACAAGATCAGAGCCATTGTAGATAATATTAACATTAACCCAATCCTTACAGGCCCGGCGAGAACTGGCAACCCCCTACGCCGGGCCTAAGTAATATTGCCTCGGGGACGTCCCACTGGTGTGTTGCCCCGTCATCAGGCACGACGGTGTGTCACATGGGTGTGACACACCGTCATCATTGGGTTAATATTTAATATGCACGTATTGCAAAACTCAGATTCCAATGAAGGTGTGTCAACGATTCCTTGCGTCAAGTTGATCTTCCTAGGCCCTCTATGCAGAAAACATAAGATATTGGTTGGACATTTTTCAAATTTACATATCTGTCTGCAATCCCTTTTTCTGTTCAGGATTCATCTATGGAAGAATAAAACGTATAATTATATTCATACACTTTATTGTTTGGAAGTAATCAGAGCACAATTGAATAAATCATATTTTTTAATTACTAACTACATACTGAAAGAAGAATCAGGAGCAGAAACTAAATACAAACCTTATGTATGGTAACAAAAATAACCTAAAGGAAGGAGTGAGTGAACGTGTCTGTGGGAGGGTATCGTGACACACGTGTTGTGTGCTGTGCATGGAGAAACACACATGCACTTCCAAGTTCAAAAAATAAAGTCATCATTTCCATCAATGCTGACTATTGGAATTCAACTTTTCACACCAGTCCAGATTGTGTCCGGACTTAACAGTTACAGCTTTGTGGTTGAATCAAGTATGGTGGATGTCTACCTAACACCACATTCCATTTAAAAAAAAAAAAAAGGGAACCTACATAAATCACACCATCAGATTTTTGAGAGTATTTTCACCATTTTATATATTTATTCAAAATAACATTATTCACAAAGAACAGAATAACTGGGGGTAAAACACAAAAGATGAAATGTGAGTAAAAGAACATTACTTATAGTTTACATATATATACATCCATTCATTTTCATTTACATTTATGTGTGTGTGTGTGTGTGTGTGTGTGTGTGTGTGTGTGTGTGTGTGTGTGTGTGTGTGTGTGTGTGTGTGTGTGTGTGTGTGTGTGTGTGTGTGTGTGTGTGTGTGTGTGTGCTTACGCATACGCATACGCATACGCATACGCATACGCATACGCATACGCATACGCACACGCAAACACACACACATACATATATACCTAAAATCCGAATCTCCAATCCTCTGGAGACAACACACAGCCACCAAAAAGGTGAACCACAATAACAACTACAGAGTTTCATAAAATATGTGAAGGAAAGGCCACCGACATCCAAGCATTGGTCCAAAGGGAGCGCCTGAGAGCCAGTTTGGAAATGTAAGATTGTCCATGAGAACCCCCTCCCCCCATCCTTTTTATTCCATTTTCATTTTCATTTTTTTTTAAATCTGTAAAGAAGTTGCAGATGGTACCAGTGCCACAGAGAGCTTGGTTTCCTTTTTACAGGATTTTTATATTCCCAATTTTCATGATATAAATAAAAAATCAAGAATTACACTGTTACACCAAGCTATTTTTCTTTTTCTTTTTCTTTTGACTGGTAAGTTCTGCAACTTGCCAGTCAGCTGAACCCTAAAATACAATCAAATGCTTATTCATTGCTTTACAATTAGAACTGCATTATTCAGAGAAAAAAAAAAAATCAGTGGACATTGTTCCCGTGAATCATTCGTTCTTCCTTTCTCCACCTTGACTTGGTCATTGTGAATCCTCAGACTAGGTCAAGGAATGAAACATTTACTATCTGAGATACTAATAATCGGCAGGGTTGAAACAGTCAACCAGGTACATATAACCCAACCCCCAGCAAATATGGAATGACCATTTTGCCCAACAAAAAAAAAAAAAAAAAAATTTAAAAGAAAGCTTGCCAATGTGAAGATGCTTTTCCTTTCCTACCATCCAACTAACTAATCCATAGAAGCAGTTTTGTTCTAATCTTCTTTTATTTATTCATTCATTTATTTAATTATTTACTACATTTTCCTTTTCTTTAACTACATAACAAAATTGCTAAACCCATATAACACCAACAGCTTGAACAGCTACATATATATACCCTGGACGGAATGCATGAACACGATTTAACACTGAAACGAGAATTAGGGTCATTTACAGCATAAAATGATCAGTGATATCCTCTTGTAAAAATAAAGCAAAAAATACAACATAAATAACATAATGAAATTGTAGATCAAATAATAAACAAAATACAATGAACAAAAAAAAATCAAGTCAAGCAAGCCAAACTGAAAATCATGAAACACTGGCATTTCAAAGACCATAGTCCAGGTTATCTTTTCTTATTTCTAATCTATATAGACCACATTTCAAGAGATTCTATAATGAGTACATCAAGAGGAGCACAGTGGGGCATCTGTATTGCTATATATAGAGATTTTTTTTCTTAAATCAAAACCATAGCAGACAAATAAACAAAATTCACAGTAAGCCCCTAAAAACAAAAGTTGCAAGTTGCAAATGAATTGATTTTAAAAGAACTTTCCCTTGTAAAAAGTTTGTGCGCATCAGTGTGAAATAGTCAAACAAATGAAAAAACAATGACAAACTTTTTGTTACACGGATTAGGATGAGGAACCTGAGAGAGAGAGAGAGAGAGAGAGAGAGAGAGAGAGAGAGAGAGAGAGAGAGAGAGAGAGAGAGAGAGAGAGAGAGAGAGAGAGAGAGAGAGAGAGAGAGAGAGAGAGAGAGAGAGAGAGAGAGAGAGACAAACAGACCAAAGAGATCTAAACAGAAGGGGAATACATATAAAAAAGATGGTATACCCACACCCACTCATCGGATTCCACAATTGAGCTACAATATGGTGACCACGACTACTCTACAGTTACTGCTCTGAACGTAATCATCACCGTTTTGTATTGTTTAACGAGGCACCTCGGCTAAGCCACTGAGAACTTCCCGACTGCCAGCAGTAATGTGCTCAGCTGCAGTACGACCATGGGATTGTGAGCCCAAGCTAATGAGGCTCTGTAAGGCTTACCATGGAAAAACAGTGGGTTGTCGGTACACTGAATTTCATTATAGAGAATAATGAAGATAGTACCTGTTTTGTTTGCATGATAGACACGAAAGAAATCATGATGAGGATAATACTGGTAATCATAACCACAATAATCAATCGGAATAGTAATCATAATAATAAAAAGGACAATAATAATAATACAAATTTTGAAAATATACGAAAAGTTGTACTTGGAAAAAAATACTAACCATACCAACAGCAATAAAGAAAAGAAACAAAATTAGTACCACACTAACCCTACACAGACGATCCACAATGTCTACGTGTAAAACAATCTCCATGGTTACAAACAGGTATTTGATGGCCATGACGGTTTGATATGTTTTAATCTAGAGGATGGAACATAATCACGATGATTAAGTCAACCATAATTATTCGGAAAAACTTCCAGCTGTACCTGTTTTACTCAGAGGCATCAAAACCTTGGTACGAAAAACAGAACAATTAATTAAGAATTATTACATACCGAACAAAATTATCCATGACTCTGGCAATGATAGTCATTTTTCTAATAAGATTAATATTTTGAGAACCTAATTGCAATGGCAAAGAATTTACAATGATCTTCCATCTAAAAAACTGATGTCATTTTCATATGTAACATTAACAAAATGTTTAAAATGAGAGAAAAAAAAAAAAAACATTTATCAAGATTAATCATGAAGTTAACAATGAAGGTAAAGTGAATAAAAAAAAAAATAATAATAATAATAATAAGTTCAAATCACATATCAGTGATTATCTATAAATTGGAAAATGTGCTGCTGATGGTCTGCATGATAATCATATGAATGATGTAGTAGAAAAAATATATTAATCAAAATAGTAATAACAAGCATGTTCATAGCATTACTAATAGTATTACCAACAAAGGTAATAATAGTAATAATGAAAATAAAATGCAATTGCAGTTGGTAAAATACAGCATTTTGACTACAAACTTTTAAAATAAAACAATCATAATAATAATGACAAAAAAATATCATGGTATTATCAATATCTATTCACATTCATCTGGTCAAAAATGAATAATCTCAGTAATTACACAAACATATTCCAAACAAAACTCTAAAAAAAATAATAATAATAAATAAATCTATTATAAATTCAATATAAATTCATTAACTATTTTTAACATAGTTTGGATTGGTCTCAACTACACACCATTTTCATATATCCAAATTCCTCTGGCTTGACCAACCTAACAAATTCCAAATTAATGAAACCTCCTTGCAATTACTGAACTCCACGGCTAAACTACAATTAGGTTGACGAAATCACTCACGCAGTGGGCCTTCTTCGCAGCCAGGGAGCCAAACGCACAGGTGTCCCAATTGCAAGCATCTATGGTCGAACCAAGCCTGGACAGTATGCCAACGCACCTCCTGGTTCTACTATACTTTATCCATTCCACTCATTGGCATGGAAGTGGTATGGCTTGCATCACTAAAACCAGCAAACACTACTTTTGACTTAGACTGATTAGTTCTCTCTATGGCATTTAGGCTAAATAACAATACCGCATACTTTATAAATCAAACCAGAGTAAATTACCTAACTTCAAATTAAAAAGCACCATTTCCTTTCAATAATAGTTCTATTTTGAGACTTCCTTAATAGCCCCACTTCCTCTATGCACAAATAAAACACACTCTGCAATATCTAAAAGAAAGAAAAGTAAAACCTTCTGGGTGGCTTCCTAAATAAATATCCCTTCCCTTTATCTACTAACTGACAACAGACTGGCTGGCACATCTACTTCCCTAGATTTAAAAATGTCTAGTCTTCTTCTAATGTGATAAACCCAAACTAAAAATTAAGCTGAAAATGACTAGATAGAATGAAGTGTGCAACACAGTCTTCTCTAGTGGCTAATCTGTGTATTTTCCTACACAGCGAATACTGAACGCACTGGCACTGGTGGGCCTCTCTGCTAAACATACAGGTGTAAATGCAATCATCACTATACAGCCTTCTACCACTGATACAAAATATATACATAATAAAAATCAATCCCTTTACATGATATGGATGGCATCAACGGAGCTCCTAGTCTAAAATTTCCTCCACGAGCATTTCTTTTCCTCTCCTAACATCCAACCATCACAGAGAAAGCAAGGCCCCCTCACAAAATCCCTCCCCCAGATACCTTAATGCAAAACTGGAGTGCTGTTGCTCTTTACAGCCTTCCTTTGGGATTTTCCAACTGTACTTCGAGTCCTTCCATCCTGAGATGTGAGGTGTGTGAATGCACGTACACACTGAGACTTAAAACAAACAAGTCACGGCAGATGCATAATAGTTAGAAGCAGGCAAGATAGATAGAGATGATGATGATGATGATGTTTGACAATGATAAATAACACTATAATAATCACAGGATATACTTGAATAAGGCAGACACATCATAAAGAGAAAAAAAGAAAAAAAAATATTAAGAGAGCAGCACAACTCTGTCATGTGGGAGTGATAGCCTTAGGTCATACGGGAGTGATAGCCTAACATCAAAAAGAGAGGGTGGGGTAATTTTACAAAATGCGGCAAAACCTCACTTTCCTCACTGGGCTAGGGTTGCCAACAATCATTATGCTGTTGCAATCAGCTGTAATCATCTCAGGTCATGCAAACAGGATTACAGTGCAAGAAGAAATATGGTTAGAAGAAGTGATAAAAATATATAATTTTTTCTTTTTTAAATAATTTTTTCATCATCTTGTTAATCAGATGTTAGTTACGACTATACCAATTATTTGCTCAAGCAGAATTTGGTAAGTCCTATGATTTCACTTTTCCTATGGAAAAAAAATTATAATCATTTACATAAAATAAGGGTAACTAAAGTAAAGAATATTATGCAATTCTTTTAGAAGTTGCCAAGAAATTGAAGTGAAAGGCAAACACAAAATAAGGGATAAAGCAAAAAAAAAATCATTATTTATGATGAAAAAAGTAAACCATGATTGCAAACAATGAAAAGAAAAAAAGAAAAAAAAAAAAATCAGGCACCCTGAAGCTCTCAAAACATGTTTCAACATGTTTTGAAAGCATACAGAAAAAAAATGGCATTAAAGCAGCACCTTAGAGAAAGTATTGTCAGAATGCTGCGTGCGAAAGAACCCTGGTGCCACAACTGCAATCCAAAGTGCAGAAAGGTGTTCGTTTCATACCGCAAACGTCTCGTTGCTTTTGTGCTTCGGTGTGACGGTGTCAGAGAGCAGGGAGGGACCAGCTGCAGTGTGAGATGGAATTCTTGAGGGATGACAATGTGTTTTATTTGTACAGCAGAGAGGGAAGATATAAAAAGAAAACTTTGAGGAGTGTCCATACAACCATCATTATCCAATATTTACACTGACAGTTTTATCTCTCTCTCACTGTCTTGCTCTTTCTCTCGCTCTTGCTCTCGCTCTCACTCTCTCTTTTGCTCTTGCTCTCGCTCTCTCTCTCGCTTTTGCTCTCTTGGTCTCTCACTCTCTCTTTTACTTTCTCTCAAGTTCTCGCTCTCTCTCTCTCCATGTCTCATTTCTTGCCTTCCTTCATAATGGATAGCACATTTCTTTGAACAGCAGAGAGATAAAAAAAAATGGAAAAGCTTCCAATATAGGGGAGTCTTAGTGAACTCCCATCAACCAATATTTACAGCGACTTCTGTCTATCTCTGCCCTTCCTGACTGTACGTTTTTTTTTACAATGCACCTATCTCTGCACATTACAAAGACCACTCTGTTTTTCTGTATCTCTTCAAAGATGCTAAAGACTCCTACACACAAAAAATAAATATACCTAGTGATACAGACTAATATCAGTGCCTTCCCCCTACTGCAGGAAACGGGAACAAAATCCATCCTTCCAGATTTCTCGAGATGTAAAAAAAAAGAGTTCCCCTTCACCTAACATGGCAAAACAAAGAAAATTAATAATGATAATAGTAATGATGATAATAACAATGGTAATAACGATTATAATAATAAAATGATACTAATAATCACACTGATAAAGAATCCAAGTCAATGGCATGAAATAAATCACTGTAAATGCAGCCTAGGGGCGAGTCCATAACTCCCCATGTGAGAATGGCATTGCATCACCTCCCTACCCCTATAGGAACTCTCGCTGGCTCGGCGGTGCATTCTACACATAGAAGAGACGCACTTTCGACGTTGACACAAGGAGGTCATCGTCGAAGAATTTTGTCTCTATCACAACATTCCCACTGGAAAGGAGAGAAAAAAATTAGGGTCAGTAGTTGTACAATGCTACATCTTTACAGATACAGTTTAATTTCTATAATCCATTAACCCATTGGTTGCGGTATTAAAAAAATGTTTGTGCAGTAGGATGGCTGTTTTACATGTCTGGCACGGTGCCATCCGTGTCTATGACGACTCTGCAAATCATGCCATCCACTGCTAATAGGTTAATTTAACTATATTTTACAAAAAACATATCACAACCAAAAATACAAAAGCTGGATGATAATGAATAATTCTTAGTACAGATTAAGATGCATACAGATCTACTCCTTCTTCATTTACATACAGTTTCCACCTGATCCTTAGTGTGGTAAGGAATTTCATAGGTATATTCATGGACTATGCGATATGTTAAACGGCAAACATACACAACTGTAGGAGCCAATTCCCCTGATTTCATTGTTGATGTGATAAGTTTAGTCTGTTGAAACTGGTTTACAAGTTTCAAGTTTGAATGAAAAACATTAGGATAACTGTTATCAAAACACTATTACATTTTAGCTACAAGAACTGGTATACATATTCTCTGTATGCCTTTGTCTTTATCTCTATCTCTCCCATTTCCATCTTCATCCCTATCCCTCTCTTTCTTCCCACACACTCTCACTCTCTCTTTTCCTCTCTCCTCTACTTTCCCCTTCCCATGACCCTCTTCTCCCCAACCCCTTCGCCTTCTCCTTTCCCCCAATCCCCTTACCTCCCCTCCCCTCCCCTCCCTCTTCTTCTTCTTCTTCTTCTTCTTCTTCTTCTTCTTCTTCTTCTTCTTCTTCTTCTTCTTCTTCTTCTTCTTCTTCTTCTTCTTCTTCTTCTTCTTCTTCTTCTTCTTCTTCTTCCTCTTCCATTTACTAAATTCCCCTTACCTGTAGGTGAGACATAATTTTCTAAAATCAAATACCAGTCAAGCTTTAAGTGTCAGATACAGTGCCAACCCAAACAGCATATTTGACTCTATGAACTCACCCCTCCCATGTCTTTCAACATTTGCCATTAGATTCAAATTCATACTGGAATCAATTAAAAGCTCTCATCTGGTGTCTTGCACTAAAATGAGTGTGATCAACAATTATCGAGGCTAATTGCAGTTTAACCCTCCTATGCACGACGGGGGCATTCCAGCCTTGCATGTTACAATGCCGGGGCTCTCGAACGCATAGGCCTAAATCAGTTAAATAAACGACGCCGTATGACGTCACCCTGCGAACGGGCCTTGAATGTGCGGTACCCGTGGTGTACCACCCGTCCAGAGAGGGTTAACATTCCTATTCACAAGTGTTTAAAGAGAGGCCACACTTGTCAATTCACTCGCTGTCTGATTCAAACATGTTATTTAGGAAAATTGGTACAGCTGGCAGAATACATTAGAAAGTAAAATAATATTTTGAATGCACACAATAACAATATTCATTTCATATTTGTTCTCTTCACATTGTTCTCCTTATCAGTCAGAGCTAACATAGAGGCAACTGTCAAGGTCAAACTTTACGCAAATTATGCACGGAAACATCTGCTGAATCCCCAACCGCTAATTATTATCGTAAAATTACTCCGTAAACAAGTTCTCCGTCTGCAACAGTGCCTTCGTACAGCACCAATAACAATAATGGCAAAACCTAACTGAAGGAGATGGAGAGAGGGTAAGAAAGAGAGGAAGAGAAATAAAGAAGTAAAAGAGAGAAGAAGGAGAAAGAGGTAAAGCAGAAGGATTATAAAGGAGATAGAAGGAAAAGAAAAAAGGATATCAAGAATGAGAAAGAAGAAGGGGAAAGAGCAAGAGGACATGAAAGAGAAAAAGAGAGAAGGTGAAAGGGAGACAGAAAGAAAGAGAGAGTGAGAGTGAGAGTGAGAGT
>NW_028234444.1:14608525-14611025 GCF_977035675.1 Penaeus japonicus | reverse complement strand
AAGTTGATATATTAAGTGAAAGGTCAAAGAAAGCAATCTATTTTGTGATATATGGAATACATTTCTTTGTCTTGAAAGGGTTAATTAAGCATTCATATTGAACAAGAGAATAATTTTGTATTGTTACTTGCAGAGAAATACCAATTGTTATACTCTTCATTACTTTATTTTGGGAAAGTTTGGAGAATATTGATGAGATATTAGAAATTTTCTTAACCCTCTCTGGACGGGTGGTACACCACGGGTAGTGCGCATTCAAGGCCCGTTCGCTGGGTGCCGTCATACGGCGTCGCTTATTTAATTGATTTAGGCCTATGCGTTCGAGAGCCCCGGCATTACAACATGCAAGGCTGGAATGCCCCCGGCATGAATGGGTTAAATTAGTTGTTAGTATTATCATCATCGTTATTAATATTTGACTATTACTTACATACGAATAAGAGTTACATCAGTTAGTATCAAAATAGGATATAACAATACACAAAAATAAAGATAATTGACCCAGAAATCTAACTCATATTAACTGGTCCTGCAAATTGTCAGTAAATATTTTTATTGTGAAAAATAAAATCTTTCACAGACAAGATGTATATTGACTGCTTTATTTAGCTGTGATTATGAGGAATATAATGTTTATTTTCCCTTATGGGCTTGGGAAATCCAAGGGAATTAGGGATAAAGTATGGCATATTTCTGTCCACAGTAAACGAAAATTCAAAAGAGGTGGGTATTAATTCAGAATACCATGACAATGATAAATACTGTAAATGTAATACCAATGGAGTCTTTTCACCCTATATTACTCATGTATAGCAATTATGATCAGCATTTCTCCCCCATTTTCCCTAATCTTGGTCCTGATAGCAGGGGAGGGCATGAAGGAGACCAGGGAAATTGTAGAGTAAGATGAGAAGGATGTTAGGTAATATGCACATATGTTATTTTCATAAAAGACATCCTAACCGAACAACCAACCAGACCTTATCTAATTTTGAGATCTGCTGGAGCCAAGGGCTGGGCACTTCCCTCTCTCATAGACTTTGTGCTAATTTACCTTGACCTCAACCCATTCACGCCGGTTGACGTGATAGCACGTATTGTGGTTTTCGCGTCAGATGCCCTGGACAAGCTATGAGGGGAAGCCGCGCGCTCGGGTAGAGCGAGCGGGCAACCCAGGCTTGCGGCTTGTGAGCCCGAGAATCTCGAGGCGTTAGGCTTATGCGTTCTAGAACCCCGGTATTGCGACCGCGCAAAGCCGGAACGGCCCTGGCGTGAATGGGATAATAACCTTACCAAGGTTTGAGCTTATGCACCCCCCCCCCCCCTTCAGGAGCACATAATGCTAATTACCTTGACCTTGACTTATTGCAGTATCGGTACACAATCTTGCATTATCACCATCATGTTTGCTATGTAAACAATGCTTGTGACTATCTATGCAGTAGGTTCTACTGCTCGTAGTTGAGGTAATGTAGCCCGCACGACCGAATAAAGATTGCGTGGAATTTTCCAGAATCTGCTGCCACAGCTTATGTAACCCTGAGGACTGATTATATGATGCTTGGAATGAGTTTGTTTATCTCTTGATCTCTCTCTAAGGTTAGGCATGTCAAGAAAAGTGCCCAGAAAAAAGGGGGGGAGGGACTCAACTATGACAGGCTTCAAACCTATGTAAGGTTTGGTAGTTCATTGGGTGGGGATGTTGTACAAAATTATTTCCCCGAGGTCAGTGCACAGTTTGTCAGTAGCATATTTATGTACATATTGCCTAATACTATTCTTATGTCACCCTGTAATTTCCCTGATCTCTTTCTTTCATGCACTCCCCTGCTATCAGGACAAATATTGTGGGATAAATGGGTAGAGTCGCTCAGAATACTCACTATATAAGTATAGTAGAGGATGAGAGGACTCCAGGGATACCAGTGTTGTGGTATTTAGCAATGGGGCACTATTTCAATTAAATACCAAGTTCTAGTTACTTAAAATTTACTAACAAGTGAGCAGTACGATGTGCACAGCAATCATAGTTACCACTACACCTATGCCATGGCACAAAGCAATTTGTTGCGGGAATTTTGAATATACTGTTTTTAGGACATTATCCACAAAATTCTAACATAAGACCTAATCTAACCCTACCTAGTTTTAAGGTTAACTCTATGGAACAAACATTCCTTGTAAATTGCTTCAATTTAGCTCAGAAATATGATTTAAAGGAATATAGCCCCTATAAGAACTAGGATAATTGTATGCCAATATGAACTGAGATGCAAGAACCCTGAGGTGAGTGCTCTGCAGTCCATCCTATCTTCTTCACCGAGTTTGAAAGAATTAAATACCGAGATTTCAAAATTGGTACATATTGCTAATTGTTATGACAGTTATTATATTCAATTAGGCCTTATTTTGGAGCTGAATTGATGCACTTTTATCTTTAAAAAAGCTTGGAAAATATAGTGAAGGCTGAAAGAAACAATTTGAAGTTGATAAGGTAATT
>NW_028234444.1:14601025-14603525 GCF_977035675.1 Penaeus japonicus | reverse complement strand
TTCACTCCTATGTGAAAATACCAAAGGAAAGTGGAAGCAATCTCTTAGTGGGGCATCAAAAATCATATTGTATATTTATATATATAATATATATATATATATATATATAATATATATATATATATATATATATATATATATATATATATATATATAGATATATATATATATATATAATATATATATATATATATATATATATATATATATATATATATAATATAATATATATATATTATATATATATATATATATATAATATATTTATATATTATTTATATATATATATATTATATATATATATATATATATTTATATATATATATATATATATATATAACCAAAACGAAAAGAAGAACAATATGAATAATCATACACATACATATGAGTATGTACATGTACCTTGTGACGTGACATGACATGATATCATGGGTAACCAACAAATTAACCCATTTGCGCCGGTTGACGTGCTGACACGTGGTCGAAAAAAGCCCCAGACCCGGGTGACGTCCTAGCACGGGCTACATTTTCGGCCCGCGCGCCGGGAGGCCAGTAGCGACGTGCTGAAACGTCCGCATTAGAATGATAGATTATTCTTAGTACAATTCGATTTTCTTACTTGATTTGTCTTTGCTACTTTAGTTTATCATTGTAAATAGTAGAAAATGGGATATAACGTAATATGAATGACGTCACAGGTATATACGTAATATTGATGACGTCATGGTGATTTCTGTTTCTGATTTGTTGAATAAGATGATCTGAGTCGAAAGACTATCGTAAAATCAATTGTAATTGGCCGAGGAATAAAAAAAAAGAAAAAAATTAAAATTATATAACATCTTTTTGTTGCCCCACTAAAAGAAAATGACACTTGAAAAAACATTGCTGTTACATGCATTCACTTGTATGCACATGTATGGTTGTTCATATTCTCTTTCTTTTCTTTTAGGAAGAAAAAAAAAATTGAAAAAAAAACTATGTTTGGTACCTCACTAGAAGAATGCTTCCATTTCCCATTGGTATTACAACATAGGAGTTAAGAATATGGAAAAAGTTCAATACAATAACACTAAAAAAACAGTGCTGTAACATCTTTTTCGACTGATATACCTCCTCTGAACATAGCACTACTTTCTGCACATGTCTACACTTTAGACGCAATCACGCAAACCATAAGGATAGGGTGGGTGAAAAACGCTCTGCGTGCGTCAGCGCGACCGCGCACAGCGGGAAAACACCCCGGGACGGACAGTTGCGCGCTTGAAATCTTCCCGGCATGATCGGGAATAGGCGAAATTCCGCCCCGGCGTGAATGGGTTAAAAGTAGTAGTGCGTTAGTAATGTTTTATTAATTTATTTCTTGGCCAAACGCATTTCATTTTACAATAGTTTTTTGACTCCGATCTTTTTATTCAACCGATCAGGAAGCAGAAATTACCATAATGTTATCAATATCATGTAGTTTTCTGTGATGTTATTTATTTATGTTATATCTCATTTTATAACACAAACAAGAAATTATATAAAATGATTATATTTGAGAACAATCTAGTGATCTGTTGCTGATGTTTCAGCATGTCACAATTACCCTGCCCAGGACTAAGCTCAGGACATCACCCGGGTTCTGGGATATTTTTCGATCTCATGATAGGATGTCAACCAGTGCGAATGGGTTAATTTCTCAATAGGAATCATTGGTTCCCCCCACCCCCCTCCCCTCCCCTTTCCTTCGCTTTTTCTTCTCCTTCCTCAAGCCCTCCAACCCCAGGCCAGCTCTCCTAACCAGTCTGATCCTCCTTCCAGGTAAGACCCTTCTGGCTCGTGCTGTGGCTCACCACACCGACTGCACATTCATCCGTGTGTCGGGCTCAGAGCTAGTGCAGAAGTTCATTGGAGAGGGCTCGCGCATGGTGCGGGAGCTGTTCGTGATGGCCCGTGAGCACGCACCCTCGATTATCTTCATGGATGAGATTGACTCCATCGGGTCGTCTAGGATCGAGTCAGGCAGCGGAGGTGACTCAGAGGTGCAGCGGACCATGTTGGAGCTCCTCAATCAGCTCGACGGTTTTGAGGCTACCAAGAATATTAAGGTGAGAGGCAAGAGATGATGTGAAGGTATACAGATGAAGATAATAATGAAAGTGATAATGATAGTAATAATGAAAGTTATGATAAAGGTAATGATATAAAAGATGAGGATATTGTTAATAAGAATTATAATGATAATGATGGCAAGACATAATGATCATAGTAATTATAATATTTGCAGTATTAATACCATTATCATCATTACCCACTCTCAGGTGATCATGGCCACCAATCGTATCGACATCCTGGATCCAGCCCTTCTGCGTCCAGGGCGTATTGACCGTAAGATTGAGTTCCCCGCGCCCAATGAGGAGGCCAGGTTGGACATTCTCAAGGTAGGCACGTCATTGGGTGTTGATCTGAGTGGCAATGCTCGTAGGCAGATTGGAAAAGGTGATTGGGAATTAGA
>NW_028234444.1:14568525-14573525 GCF_977035675.1 Penaeus japonicus | reverse complement strand
TTAGTTGGCTTGTTTCCCTTTCTCCCTAGCTTTTCAGAAGAAAAAAAAAGTATATATATATATATATATATATATATATATATATATATATATATATATATATATATATATATATATATATATATATATATATTAATGTAACACGTAAAAAAAAACATTTGATAATGGTGTCGAACTTTGATAAATCTTCATTTTTTTAACATGATACCTATATGAGGACGCGGAACACCGCGTGACATTTTCATACGTAGCGAAAAAAACGGAAGTAAATAAAAACTGGAAAGATGTTTGTTCTTACAAAGAGATGTAGTCTTTTTAATTTCTCATTGAGAGTTTCCATATTTTTTTCAACACAACTACACTGTGGAGGTTCATTGCCAGTAACTTGTCTGGACAATTTATACTTGTTATTAGCATATTCCTAGACAGAGTAAGTTAAAATCAATATAATTGACTGGAAAACATAAAAACAGAACAAACTACTTTGTCTCGTATCACTCGTTATTAGAAGGAATAATAGAAGCTTGGTATCTCCTTATCACACGTGGTAAAGACTCAATTAAAACATTTTAATGAATCTTTGGCCATTTGTTTCAGCTCAGGAGAGCGTGGGTCCCATTTCATTGAAGCAGTTATACAGGAATAGGCCTTTCCCTGACCAGGGTCAAGGCTCTTTAGGGTATGAACTCCTACATCCTACCTCCTAAACAGAAAGAAGTGCTATTCTGTATAATCCTTCTGCATAGAACACATACCTACATACATAAAAAAAAAGAAAGAAAAAATATATATACATACATATGTATATGTATATCTATATATATATGTATATATATATCGATATATATATATATATATATATATATATATATATATATATATATTTATATATATGTGTGTGTATGTTATCTTCAGTTTTATTTGAAGGTATTGCACATACAAAAGGTAAAACTATTTCGTACAAGCAGATATATATCTAATACTGAAAGAAGTTTCAGAAGACTTCTGTATTGATTTAGTCAACCAAGTCTCGAACATTATAAACACGAAGTATCCTTTTGATTAAAAAAGGTAAGTGAAGAGTACCAAGATCTCTTCCTACCTAACTAAATCAAAGCAGTATGGGGGACGTTCTCTTCCTCCTATACTAAGGGAGTAAAATATACTAATTGACATACCTTTTCAGATGAGGATATAACACGCTACAAGAATTCTGAATATTTGTGCTTTATTCATTACACGATACAACAAATTAACGGCTATTTAATAATATACACTTCAAGGCCACAGAACACCAATCTCTTTCTCTTTTATACATATACTCTTTATATATGTATATATATATATGCTTATTACATACATATACATGCATATATACATACATACATACATACATATATATATATATATATATATATATATATATATATATAAATATATGTACATATAATATATATATATATATATATATATATATTTATATACATCTATATATATACACACACTCGCATATACAAACATGCACAGATGTATGGAGAGATAAGAAGACAGGCGAGACCAAAGGCAGGAAAAAGAAAGATGAAAAAGAGCAGACATATCACAGAAACAGGAGGCAACGACAGGGAAGGTCAGAGAAAGGAAAACCAAAGAGCCGCTTGGCCAGACACCAACAGAAGAAGAGGAAAAGGAAACGCTGCAACTGGACACGAATCCTCCGAGGAGAGCGAAGCGGGGTCAGGTCGGAAGGAGCCCCATGACCCTACGCCGCCTTGGCCTCGACTCGCGGGCGGTGCTGCGAGATGATGGTCTCGGCGCACTTGAGGCCCAGCTTGGTGTTGATCCCCACGCTGGCCAGCTCCGCCACCAGGTACTTGAAGGCGTACGGGAGGTTGATCTGGCGGACGGACGCCTCGGGGCCGCACACGCTGCACTCCGGCTGCCGACGCCCGTAGAAGCGGGAGCCGCCCGATAGGCGCACCGACGGGGACATCATGCCGCCGCACCGCTCGCACACCCACTCCTGGAGGACGGAGAGAGAGAGAGAGAGAATTGGTTATTAAGACATGATATGGGTGTGGGAAGGAGATGGAGGGAGGAGAGAGAGAGGGGAAGGCAGAAAGAGGCAGGACATCGTATGGGCGTGAGAAGGAGATGGAGGGAGGAGAGAGAAAGGGGGAAGGCAGAAGGAGGCTGTGAATGAGAGAGAATGAGAATTAGCGCCCGCTCCTTGGAAAATAAAAGAAATAACAAAATACTCGAAAAGCGATAACGACCGCTTAAAGGTTCCCAACGACCCGTCGATCATCCTCCCATCCAATCGACCACTCGTTGACCTGGAATGTCGGGACAACCTCGGGCACGGGTCAGGTGAGGGAGCTCTCAGAAAGAGGATTGGCGGCAACACGGACACAACAACGGACGGAGAGACGGAGTCTAGAGGCAGGGCAGCAGACGGATCGGCAACCCTTTTATTATTATTTTCTTCTCCAGACAATTCGTCAAGATAGTCAACGTGAGATCTATGTGATCCTTTATCTAAATAAAGTGATTTAAATGACATTATCCTGCGTGGATTATACGATCCTTATCAAGCTCATCCCCTCTTTTCTAACGTTAATGTGAACATGAAATCTTTGCTCCAAAGTGTAAATTCGTCTTGTCTGTGTCCGTAAAATCTTCCTGCGCTACGAACCAATCTCATCTAAAAAAGGACACACCAGCACATGCCCTTCCACACGCGCCCAGAGTCTATAGACCCGGCATACGTCATCACGAAGGAATGCCAGTCAGTTTGGCGTACGCTCTCGCATCCATACGTAACCTAACTGACAAGGTTACGGAAATATAAGAAGAAAAAATAGAAAAGAATGGACCAGACGGGCAGGAGGGAGGAAGGAAAGAGGGGGGGGAAGGACCTGAGAATGAAGGAAGGTAGATAGGAAGTGAGGGAGGAAGGAAATGAGGAAGGAAATGACGAAGGAAGGAGAGTTCGATAGATGGAGTGGGGAAAGGGGAAAGAGAGCGAAGGAGACGTAGAGAGAAGCAGGGAACAGATACACACTTGCAAGTGGAGCCGACTGAACGGAGGGTCCGTTGTAAACTTTCTCAAAATAACCCACATGTATCAGCTGTTTGAGATGATTCCCGAACGAAAGAAGGGAGAGGTAAAATAGGGATAGAGAGAGAGAGAGAGGAGAGAGTGAGCGAGCGAGAGAGAGATGAAGAGAGAGAGAGGAAAAGAGAGGGAGAGGAAGAGAGAGGGAGGAAGAGAGAGAGAGAGAAAGAGAGAGAGATTGCATGTTTTTTTCCCTTTTTAAGTCTGCGTATCTTAGTTCTTTCAGTCTGTTTGTTTACCTGTCTCTCCAACTCGTTATCTCTCACTCATTCTGCATCTTCTTTTCTTCATCTCTGCTTTTCGCATTTTCTTTTTATTGTTGAACTCTCACTCTCTTTCTCCTCTCTCTCTCTCTCTGTCTCTCCCTCCCTCCCTCCCTCTCTCTCTCTCTCTCTCTCTCTCTCTCTCTCTCTCTCTCTCTCTCACACACACTTTTTCTCTCTCGCTCTCTCTCTCTCTCCCTCTCTCTCTCTCTCTCTCTCTCTCTCTCTCTCTCTCTCTCTCACACACTTTTTCTCTCTCGCTCTCTCTCACTTTCCCTCTCTCTCTCTCTCTCTCTCTCTCTCTCTCTCTCTCTCTCTCTCTCTCTCTCTCTCTCTCTCTCTCTAGTCCGCGCTTACCTAACGCACAGTTGTCAAATCGACAAATCGCTTCCAAACAACCCTAACGCCACCAAAAAGACACGCCAACCATAACCCACAAAACATACGAATCAACCCGAAAAATGGACCGATCCACTCGAACGAATCGCATCGCCGCAAAATGAGAAAATAATTGAAACAAACGCGAGACAATTTGGCAAACTCTTGGGGTAGGTCAGACGTAGTACTTCCCTCGTATATATAACAAATAGCATGCTTTAGGCGGGAAAAAAACTGAGATCTTACTTATAGTTGTTATAGGTGTACTTTGGGTTTGACTTCAAATCTATATTTTAGGCTTGGGCATAATGGGTATCTTTGCTTAATTCTATAATGGGAATTTTTGTTTAAATGCTAGATTATATAAGCTTGCGTAATGATGTGTTACTTAACTGAAATCAAAATGAACCGGTAAGGTTACAATAAGTCGACTTATATTGCATTAAGTTACGGTAGATGTAATGCACATTAAAACAGGTCAAAATCAGGGTAAGTTAAATTAGGTCTGGTTAAGATAGGCGTCGCTCGAGCAGGTTACGTATGCTGCGTTCAGTTCAGTTCAGTTCAGAGAAATTTGCTCCGCCCGGGCTGTATGAGGCATGTTGCGTACACAACATACCGAATAGCACACATAATCCCATATCTATTTCTCTCTTTCTTTCCTTCTTTTTCTCCGTCTCTCTCTCTCTCTCTCTCTCTCTCTCTCTCTCTCTCTCTCTCTCTCTCTCTCTTTCTCTCTCTCTCTCCCTCCCTCTCTTTCTCTCTCTCTCTCTCTCTCTCGCCCATGACTCTTATCTCGGACTATTTTTCTATTTTTGAGAATCTTTATCTCACTCTGGTATTATTACAATGTTGTTATCTTTATCATCCTTATCGCCTGATGTCGATTGCGTAACCTGCGCTGCTCTCGTTATTGTGACTGCCGTTATGTATGTGCACATGTATATGTACGTACGTATATTTGTATATGTATATGTATATGTATATGTATATGTATATGTATATGTATATGTATATATATATATATATATATATATATATATATATATATATATATATATATATATATATATACACACACACACACACATATACACAAAGTGTGTATGTGCGTGTGTGTGCGCGACATACAGACCGACTCCGCCGTTCCCCGACTGGCCTCTCGCCAAGCGGTCGAGTCAGCTGGTCACGGGGCTGAACCGGGGGGAGGGAGGGGGGAGGTGAAAGGTAAGGGTAGAGACGCG
>NW_028234444.1:14556025-14561025 GCF_977035675.1 Penaeus japonicus | reverse complement strand
GGGTAGTTAATCTTAAATATAAGCAAATGTATATAGGTATTGGCATACATAAATATTTAGTCTCACTCTCACTCTCTCTTTGACTGACCCTAATCCTTATGGTGATGCTGGCTCGCTGGCACTCTTCGCTGCTTGTGTTGGCAGCCATGATGGCGTGCTTGTCGACCACGCAGTCCTCGCCCTTGTACTTGGTCACTCTATAGGTGCGTTGCCGGAGATCGTATACACTGCCGGAGGGGGTAGGCAGGATGAAATGGGGAAGTTAGGGTGAAACAAGAGGGAGTTAAGGGTAACACAGCTTGGGAGGTTGTGTGTGAGACAGAGGAACATTTGAATGGAAAGTAGGGATGTTGTGGATAACACAGAGGGTTATTGAGCTTAAACACCAGGAAGTTTGAAGTGATAATAAGGGCAAGTTGGGAGTGTTGTGCATGAAACAGAGAAGTAGAGGTAACACCACAAAATCTATCATAATATACAACTCATCTATCCTCATGACTACAATAACATCGTAACTACCCGAAAGAACCCCAGGACTACTTATCGTACATACCAATAATAAGGGTCTCCCTCGGTGAGCTGCGTTCCGGGGTAAGGCAGGCCGTGCTTGTCCAGGAAGGCTTTCTGTCCTGGCTCCTGTGGGTTCCTCCTGAACATGTGGGTTATCTGGAGGAGGGAGGAATATTCGCTTTCATTCCTTGATCTTGTTTATCTATATATATATATATTTTAAGGACGAGGGGGTGTTTATCATTGTGCTATCATAGTGCCAAAGTGTACAGGAATATATGTGATTATTAGTATTTATGTAATAAACCAGGTTCTGTTTCTGTCTCTCTCTCTGTCAATTAATCTCTCTCATACCTCTGTGGCTGGCTTCTTGCCCTGCATCTGTGTAAGGTCAACGAATTCTGTTTTGTAGATTTGTCCGTGTGCAAGACCCCTCTCCATGGAGCACTTGTTGAGCACCATTGCATCTTCCATGTCATAGCCCTAAGGAGGAGAGAGGGAGGATAAGAATGGGAAGCAGAAAAATGAATTAATAAAATAGAAGCTAATAATAGAAGACAACAACATAATATATCAACACTTGCATATACATGATCTGATTTAATTATTTCTAAATATCTGCATAAAAAAAAGAAAGAAAGAAAGAAGGAAGAGACAAAAAATAGAAAAAGAAAGACAGAGGGAAAAATTCACCATTTTCTCATAACCATCACCCTCCCCCTAACTTCCTGCAAATAATGCTCATGACAACACTGAATGCCATGCATAAATGATATTCAAAAAATACTAAACCAACGTATAATAGCCAATCCCTCAGCTCGACCAGCAAACGGCCTCACCGTATAGGAGATGATGGCCACGACGGCATTGAACCCCATGCAGAACTCCTCCATGTTGATCTTGTCATAGTGGCGATTGCGGACCAGAGGAACCTGTGGGTATTGAAGGCGGTAGATCTTGTTGGCAGTCTGGCTCCTCCAGTTGTGGAAGGGCGTTCCCATCGTCTGCTTACCCATCTGCGGAGAGCAAGGAGTCGGTAGTGGCAGTGCCGTTGATGGCAAATTAATAGAGAACTTGAGTGCAAACATCAGGTCAAAGAGAAATCAAATAGGAAGTTGAGTGTGGAAATTCATTGGAAAAATTACATGCTAACATGCAATCATTAATGTAATAATTCCCTTTTCATCCAGTTGAACTTACCTGACACTGGTACATGTTACGTGGGTTGGGATTGCAGTCTGAGAAGGGGACCAGCTTGCCGATGTTGCTCAAGATCGCTGTCTTGGCCACTTCCAAGTGTGTGTGGACCTGCTCAAAGAGAAAGAGAGATTATGCAGTTGTCTGAATGCTGTGTTTGTGTGGTGTGTGTGGTGTGTGTGTGTGTGTGTGTGTGTGTGTGTGTGTGTGTGTGTGTGTGTGTGTGTGTGTGTGTGTGTGTGTGTGTGTGTGTGTGTGTGTGTGTGTGTGTGTGCGTGGTGTGTGTGATGCGGTGTGTGTGATGTGGTGTATGTGATGTGGTGTGGTGTGATGTGGTGTATGATATGGTGTGTGTTGTATGTGTGTGTGTGTGTGTGTGTGTGTGTGTGTGTGTGTGTGTGTGTGTGTGTGTGTGTGTGTGTGTGTGTGTGTGTGTGTGTGTGTGTGTATGTGTGTGTGTGTGTGTGTGTATGTGTGTGTGTGTGTATGTGTGTGTGTGTGTATGTGTGTGTATGTGTGTATGTGTGTGTATGGTGTGTGTGCATGGTGTGTGTGTGTGTACAGGGATGGGGCTAGTTTCTTAACCACAACCCCACTCAATCACACACATATATAAAAACTCACGTGTGAACAAGCACATAAATTTCCCCTCCCACATGCACCGGCAATGCCCCTCCCTCCCTCAACCCCACATCCACCCCCTATCCCTCACACCTCTCATACCCACCCCTTCCTCGATGCCCTCTGGTGAGATGGCCACGTTGAGGTAGAGCTGCTCCAGGCTGCCCACATACTCTATAGTGTTGGTGGTTAGGTTGATGACTGGACGCATCATCCTGCAGATTGATGTGGCCAGGAAGAGCCCAGCATATTGGCCGCCGAACTTCCTCCGTGGGATCAGCACAATCTCCATGAATTTGAAGATCTGGATAGAGAAAAAGGATGAGCTTAGTGTGTAATTACCACTATGAAGAAAATCAAAACCACTACCCCCATGTCCGTTCTCCCATCCACTCCATCCCTATACACACCTCCTCCCTAGCCTTCATGATCCTGAGCTTGAATGCGAAGTCGTCTGCCTCGTCGTTCCTGATGTAGCCGACAAAGGAGCCATCTAGCATCACCTCGAGGCACTGAGCGTAGGGTGCGAGGGGTGGGCTGTTGGTGGGTGTCATGCCAAGCTGGTAGAGAACCAATAACAGCTCATTGGGGTTCTCAGGGGCACTATTCACAACCACACAGTTCTCTGCCAGATGGTTGAGTAGACCACAGGGGGCACCATCAGGGGTGTGCACAGGGCAGATGAAGCCTGGGGAAACAAGATCAACAGGGGTTAACAAGGGAATCTTGGGTGAAGACAGAGGTGTATATGCAGGCAGGCAGAGAGAGAGAGTGAGAGAGAGAGTGAGAGAGAGAGAGAGAGAGAGAGAGAGAGAGAGAGAGAGAGAGAGAGAGAGAGAGAGAGAGAGAGAGAGAGGGAGGAAGGAAAAGAAAGAGAAAGAGAGGCGAGACAAAAGAGAGAAAAATCATTAAAATGAACAAAGAAAATTAATGGTAAAGCAGACTTTGTGGTTGCAGCATAGAATTCATAATATTTAAGGAGGTATATCAATGGATATAATAATACAGCATGATTATAATGTATTATATGTAATAAATATATTGAATGTAATGATGATAACAAAAATACTAATAATTATCATCCAAAAAATAATAAACAAAAACAGAATTATAACAATGTCAGTAATATAGTACTATCTGTCACTGTAATTTTAACAAAATATAAATATGGTCAATTAACACTTTTAGCAACAAATAGGTATTAGCAACAAAATGGTATTAGCATCTTAATAATAACAGTAACAGTAACTGAATTTATCCAAAAACTGCCAGATAAAGCTACCAACAACCATTCGTAGTAAAAGTAATTCTTAGAGTATTAGCAATGATAAACAGAAACATTAGTTGAACCAATTCATTGGAATGGTAACAGTAATTTAAAAGTATGAGTATAAACAGCAGAAGCAGTACTTACAAAAACAGTAAAAACAGAAGCAGAGGAAGTAAACAGTAATACTGATAACAATTATAAATAAAGCTAATGGTAATAAAACTGAATAGTCAAAAATCATTCACAGCTATGGTAATAGCAACATCAATGACTTTATTAAATACTTCAGACAAATGCTGAGACACGCCACACCCGAGCACCACCAAGAACCATGTTGCATGGCCTTACCCCAAGCCTCTCCCGTCAACCTCCTAGGCTCGATGGTCTTCATCTCCACGAAGTATGCTCCTCTGTGGATGGCACGCAAGTGCGACAAGTCACGCATCCGATTCAAGTGCTCCATGATCACAGTCAGGCCTGGGGGTGGAGGGGATCGGAGTTTAAATCTATGCAAAAAAGAATGAGAAGGATGAGAAAAAAAACAAAATTGAATTAAAGGTTTTAAAAAGAACACCCTCATTTCCCTCAGAGAGAGAGAGAGAGAGAGAGAGAGAGAGAGAGAGAGAGAGAGAGAGAGAGAGAGAGAGAGAGAGAGAGAGAGAGAGAGAGAGAGAGAGAGAGAGAGAGAGAGAAAGAGAGAAAGAGAGACAGGGAAAGAGAGAGTGATAGAGGGAAAGAGAGAGCGAGAGAAAGAGAAAGAGAGAGAGAAAGAGAGAGAGAGATGGACACCATAACATAAGGAGAAGGAGGGCCACATCCATTACACGCACCAGTGGTCTGCATGAGTCCGCACCCTGACTTGGAGGTGAGGGTACCCGTGGCAATCAAGGTCTGGAACTGGTTTCCAAACCCTTTGCCCCGGTTGCTGAACTTCTTTATATCATCTGGAAATTGCAAATAAAATGTTAGACTGAGAGAGAGTTATGAGGCCTTCTTGAATTTCAAGTTTGCAATTATGTAGTGATGAAGTTAACTGAACTAAAAAATATTGTTAGTACCAGTGGTACTCCCAAATCTGATGCAAGAAAGAAATTTCATTAATGTGCACAATAATTATCAAATACACTGCCAGTATTGAAAGAAAGAAAATATACATATAGGTTACGATACTCACTGTCTTGAATGATGCAGTCTACTCCTTCCTTCCTGCATTTAATGATCAGCTGAATTTTAATGTTGATCATTGCATCCATGAGCTTCTCCTTGAAGAACTGCAGGTATGTGTGTCCACCTAATGTCACCTCCTGCATGCTCACTGTGTCCACGCTCTCTGTCTTGCACTCGCCAGCAATGTATGCATAGAGTTTCCTGGCCATCATGCACAGGGTGTTGAATTTCTCGG
>NW_028234444.1:14533525-14541025 GCF_977035675.1 Penaeus japonicus | reverse complement strand
CCATTATGATTTTTTGACACTTGATGCTGTTCTTTTTCTCAGTGTCCTTCATATTCACCCTATTGATTCCAGCCCATCTCTCTGTCAGCTGTGGATTAATCTCTTCCTCTTAACATTTCGAATAGGTTTATGAAGGTAAAGTGACCAATATCCTCAACTTCGGGTGCTTTGTGCAGCTGGAAGGGCTGCGCAGGAGGCTGGAGGGTCTTGTCCACATCTCACAGTTGCGCAGAGAAGGACGTGTCACAAATGTGTCAGATGTGGTGGTAAAGGGGCAGAAAGTGAAGGTGAGAATTTTCTTTTCAAGAATTAGTCAAAAGGGTGTATGAGTGTTGCTTTTCCTTGTATTGACAGTGATTCTTCATTGTTAATCCATTCACGCCGGGGCTGTTCCGGCTTTGCGCGGTCACAATACCGGAGTTCTCGAACGCATAAGCCTAACGCCTCGAGATTCTCGAACGCACAAGCCGCGAGCCTAGGCTGCCCGCTCGCTCTACCCGAGCGCGCAGCTTCCCCTCATAGCTTGTCCTGGGCGTCTGAGGCGAAAACCACAATACGTGCTATCACGTCAACCGGCTCCAATGGGTTAAAACAAAAAACATATTCTGGTATTAATTTAGTTACAGTGAGAAAGGGTCAGATTTGAACACAAGAATGAACAATTATTTTTTTCCTAATTAACCCAACATCTTTTTCCATAATATGATAACTGATCCCCTCCTTTAAACACAACAGGTGAAGGTCCTGTCTTTCACGGGCCAGAAGACGTCCCTGTCCATGAAGGATGTTGACCAGGACACGGGTGAAGACCTCAACCCCAATGTGGCACCCATGGGAGGCAGTAGCCAGGATGAGGATGCCATGAGGAACCCAGATAGGCCCATGTCACTCATGGAGCTGACCAAAGGTAGGCCAACATGCTTACAAGATCCACATCTATTACTCAGTCTTCAAAAAGAATTAAGAGAGCTTAACCCATTGGTCGCAGTTTTAATAGAATATGTATACAGTTGGATGGCAGGTTTACCTTATTTGACACGGTGCCATCTGTGCCCACGACCGACTCTGCCTTGGCAGCAAATCATGCCATCCCCTGTCAATGGGTTAATCTACATCTGTTTAACTTTTTTTTGTTTTTTGTTTTTCATTACCAAAATAAGATTTTTATTTATTTCTCTGATATAGATCTTCACTTTTCTTGATTTTTTATGTTGCCATCTGGCAAACATTTCAATCTTTTTCCAGAATATTTTTAATGGTTACATTAACACAAGCCCTGAATTTCACATAAGTGAAAAAGCTGCCATGTAAATGCTCTTTGAGCATTTAGACTGCTTTTTCATACATGCTCCAAATAAAAGTTGTATGCGATTTTGTAATGGACAAAATGTAAGCCATGGAAAAGGGAATAGCAAACTTTCTGCCCACAGGCACGGATGAGGAGGACTTGGCCACATACAAACGTGTGAACCGCATCTCGTCACCGGAGCGATGGGAACTCAAGCAGATGATGGCGGCCAACTGCATCAGCAAGTCAGAATTCCCTGACTTTGACGAGGAGCAGGGCGTGATGGGCGGAGAGGATGATGACGAAGAGGACGTGGAGATTGAGCTGGTGGAGGAGGAGCCAGCCTTCCTGCGGGGCTATGGCAGGGTGCGGGAGGAGCTCAGCCCTGTCAGGATCATGAAGAATCCTGATGGGTCCCTTGCACAAGCTGCCATGATGCAGAGTGCCCTGGCCAAGGAGCGGCGTGAGGTCAAAATGGCCCAGAGGGAGAGCGAGATGGACTCACAGCCATCCAACCTTGGCCAGAACTGGAATGACCCGCTGCCTGAAACCCAGCGGATAGACCCAGCCATTTCACGTGGCATGCCCACCCAGCAGCAGGAGGTGCCTGAGTGGAAGAGGCACATCACAGGTAAGGCTTGCTAATGATCCCTGTAGAAGATGCTCTGCTATTCATCCATGATCTCAGTTGATAAAATTGCTTTATTTCTAGATTGAATATTTGATGTGTATATTGCAATGTGATTGGTTCAATTTGAAAATTATTTATAACACTTAGTGTGAATGCATATGTGCTCCAACATCAATGTGACTACTTTGCAGGAGGAACACGAGGATCGTATGGAAAAAAGACAAACATGTCTCTCCTGGAACAGCGACAGAGTCTCCCCATATACAAGCTCCGTGACCAACTGATCAAGGCTGTCCATGACAACCAGATCCTCATTGTTGTCGGGGAAACAGGATCAGGGAAGACGACCCAGATTACTCAGTACTTGGCAGAAGTGGGATTCACAACCAAGGGGAAGATTGGGTGCACACAACCGAGGAGAGTGGCAGCAATGTCTGTGGCCAAGAGGGTATCAGAGGAGTTTGGTTGCCGCCTCGGCCAGGAGGTTGGCTACACCATTCGTTTTGAGGATTGTACTAGTTCAGAGACTGTAATCAAGTACATGACAGACGGTATGTTGCTAAGAGAATGCCTCATCGACCCAGACATGTCCACATATGCATGTATCATGTTGGATGAGGCGCACGAACGGACAATACATACTGATGTCTTGTTTGGCCTCCTGAAGCAGGCAGTTGCCAAGAGGCCTGAGCTGAAGTTGATCGTGACGTCAGCTACCTTAGATGCAGTCAAATTCTCAGAGTACTTCAACCAGGCTCCAATCTTCACCATCCCAGGTCGTACCTTCCCTGTAGAGATACTGTACACCCGTGAACCAGAGACAGACTACCTGGACGCGGCACTCATCACCGTGATGCAGATCCACCTGGCAGAACCTCCAGGTGACATCCTGGTGTTCCTTACGGGTCAAGAGGAGATTGACACAGCTTGTGAGTTGCTGTATGAGCGCATGAAGGCCCTGGGAAGTGATGTACCTGAGCTCATCATCCTGCCTGTGTACTCAGCCCTTCCTTCTGAGATGCAGACCAGGATCTTTGAACCTGCTCCACCCGGTTCCAGGAAAGTTGTCATTGCCACCAACATTGCTGAGACCTCGCTCACCATCGATGGTGTATACTATGTAGTTGATCCAGGTATGTGTTTGGTATGCATTAGTGTTGTCATAGTGAATTCAAACAGTTATTGATATTTTATCTTTTGGATTTAGTGCTTGAACTTTAAAACTGGTAATTCATATCCATTTCCTATTGATCTTTCTCGTATCTCATATTTCAGTAACATTTTTACATTTTCACTTCAGGATTTGTGAAGCAGAAGGTGTACAACCCCAAGACAGGTATGGACTCCCTGATGGTGACACCTGTTTCTCAGGCTGGAGCCAAGCAGCGGGCAGGACGTGCTGGTCGCACAGGCCCTGGCAAGACCTACAGACTCTACACTGAGAGAGCGTACAGGTAAGGCCCCGTTGTCCTTATCTCTCAAGGGAGGAGTAGTGCTTCTGGTTCTCTTAGGGTTGAATTTCGGCTGAGGTTTAGGAATTTCAAATCTACTTTTTTCTTTTCAAAAGATATCTGTGTTACTGTATTGACCATATTGGCATAAAATCTGAAACAAAACTCCAGTCAGACTTAACTGGAATGATTTTTATGATTAAATTTTAATTCCCAGAGATGAGATGTTACCGACAAGTGTGCCGGACATTCAGCGCACAAATCTGGCAGCTACCGTGCTCCAGCTGAAGGCTATGGGGATTAATGATCTCCTAGGCTTTGACTTCATGGACCCACCGCCCACGGATGCTATGGTTATGGCCCTTGAAACCTTGCATTCACTGAGGTATGTGGAGGGAATGGTGTGTGAAATGTTACACAGACACAATCGGTGTTAGTGTGCATAGATGTACCTGATTCTCAGTCATCTTGCTTTCCAGTTCTCTTATTTATTCCCAATGATTATTATAGTGGAAAGATCTGAATGAGAATTAATAACTATAAAAGCAAGAGATTTTGTGTAGGGGAAAAGTATTATGGTGAATATATTTCCATACAATCAGGTGTATAAATTATGTAATTTTGCTCAAGAGAAGAGCATCGCCAAATAATATAACATGAAAGGAATAAAAGAACTTAAACGAATCTCACCCCAACCCCTAGTGCCCTGGATGACGAGGGTCTGTTGACGAGGCTAGGTCGCAGGATGGCTGAGTTCCCCCTTGACCCAAACCTCTCTAAGATGCTGATCATGTCGGTCCACCTGCAGTGCTCCGACGAAATCCTGACCATCGTCTCCATGCTCTCCGTGCAAAATGTTTTCTACAGGTGGGGCTCGGCATTTCGGCCGAGACTGTTTTGTTTGAGATAGGGATAGTCATAGACAATTGTGATTACATAAGTTGCAGATAGATATTATATTAGAGATGTTTGTACATTGAAATCTCAAAAATCTCAATCTCCATTTCTCTGTATTCACATCTGCTGACCCAATGCAGACGGGGATAGACTTGCTTGCCTGTACCCCAGGAGGGGCCCTAATGCCACCTGTGCTGCACCCCAGATGGGTTTCATTTTTATTTATTTTATTTTTATTTGATTTATTTATGATTTACTGTATTTTGTGTTACTATGTTGTACCATCTGACAGGATTTATCAGTTTTGTAGCAGACTTAAATTGTATTATCAGGTTTATACTTTATACTCAATTTGATAATTCAGTTTTGTGGGAGGATAAAAAAGCTACTATTTTTTTGTATTTGTGTACTTTTCTAAACAAAGGAAATAAGTGTCCCAAATGAAATTAACATTGAGAGATGGGGAAAAGGAAAGAGACCTGTGCTTATAACTGCAAGTGCCTCGGCACAAGGCAGCCATACTGGCACAGGAGCACTTTCCATATTCTGCACATGGTCTGGGTTACCTTCCTCTTCTCATCCTGCACTGCCCGTACTTTAGAGCTGGAGGTCAGCAACCTGCTGTTGTCATTGCTCTCTGAAGGTAGTGCCTGGTAGAGACTGTGGATTGGCACCCATTAAGGCTTTCCTGTTGGTGCTAGGAGTGTGGTGCATCTGTTTTTGGTGAATGTAGTAGCAATTTTAGTAATCATAATTGCAGTTGCTAGTATTTGTCACTAAATAGAGTCATTACTCATAGTGTAATATAGAAAGTGATCCATTCTCCCCTTACGTCAAATATGCCATGATAACTACTGTCACTTGCATCATTATGACTATTGTCAGGCCTAAAACTTGTGTGTCATGTATGTCATGGCACCTGTCTGCATTGGGTTAAGTTGTGTGGTTTACATACCTTCTATTGTCCTCATCTTTATTATATGGCTGTTTAACCACATACACCCCCCCTCCCTCCCTAGGCCCAAGGAGAAGCAGGCTTTGGCAGACCAGAAGAAGGCCAAGTTCAACCAGGCAGAGGGCGACCACCTCACCCTCCTCGCTGTCTACAACTCGTGGAAGAACAACAAGTTCTCGAACGCCTGGTGCTACGAGAACTTCGTCCAGATGCGCACGCTCAAAAGGGCACAGGACGTTAGGAAGCAGCTCCTGGGCATCATGGACAGGTAGGGAGGGGACTAGTCTATGGGATTGGGGTTAGGTGTGGCTGTTGGTGTTATTGCTTGGGTTACCTTTAATTTTATTATTATCACCATTGATAATAATTTCCTCTTACGCACAGTCACTCTCACTCTCATCAATGGGCATCAGTTTTGGAAGTAAAACAGTGTGCTATATGCGGGGATTTGTGTATACAGATGAGTGCATGATAGATAGAAATGAGCATATACATCAGAAATAGGTAAATAGATGGATATAGATGCTGTTGCTGTATATAGTTTCTTTAGATTAATGCTTGAATAATATACATTACACTGAATATCCCCTGGCTCATCATTTCATTTGCCATCTCAACAAATTTACTCCAACAAAAATATTGAATAAACCCTTTGATGATTCCAGTAATTGTCATTTTCCTGGTTCACATTTTCCATGATCTTACCCCCTTATCCTTCTCTCTCCACCTCCTTAAAGGCACAAACTAGATGTGGTCTCTTGCGGCAAGAATGTAGCTAGAGCCCAGAAGGCCATCTGCTCTGGGTTCTTCCGCAATGCAGCCAAGAAGGACCCACAGGAAGGGTATCGCACGCTTGTAGACTCGCAGGTGGTCTACATTCACCCTTCGTCCTCCCTCTTCAACAGACAGCCAGAGTGGTAGGTTTCTGCTGTGTTGGTTGTGTTACCGTAATTGTTTTTATTATTATTTTAATTATTAGTGCTTGCACTGTTCTTTTATTTCTCGTTGGTATGATAGCTAATACTGTTATTATTGCTCATATTGTAATTAAGATATACATTTATATTTATTAGTGTATGTATATGTGTATTTGATTATTGTTATTCTTCACTTGTGGTCCTGTTCTTGCTTCCCATCTTGTTTATTGCATTAAACTACTTCAGTAGTTTAAAGCAATAAATGTGTGTTTATATATATATGTATTTTATGTAATGTGATGTATATGTGTATGTGTATATTGAGAGAATATATATTACCAGCTAATGTGACTCATCTCTCCCTGCCAGGGTTGTTTACCACGAGCTGGTTCAGACAACAAAGGAGTACATGCGCGAGGTGACGACGATTGACCCAAAGTGGCTGGTGGAGTTTGCCCCGTCTTTCTTCAAGCAGGGAGACCCAACCAAGCTCAGCAAGTACAAGAAGAACCAGCGCCTGGAACCTCTGTACAACAAATACGAGGAGCCGAACGCATGGAGAATATCCAGAGTGCGGAGGAGAAGAAACTAGTTTTTTTTTTTTCTTTTTTTTAATGTGTGTACATATGTCTGTGTATATAGAGGTTCTGTTTGTCAGTGATAGATACTTCTCTTATTTTAATAAGTTTTTTTCCTTTTCTTTTGGAGACATGACACATGGCTCAGAGTTGGATGAGAGGTATATTTATATGATATTGTCAATAAACAATCTTAATTTTTATGTTCTTTTTGTTTTTGTTTTTTCTAATCCTGACAAATTATGAGATGTATGAGCTATTCCCTAGATACCATATTTTGAAGAAAAAAATAAATATTAGGACGAAAATATATGATTGCAATTTCCTCTATGCCTTTACTGTCCTTGTGCTTATCTTCTATATTCTTTCTTTAAAGTTGTTAAAATTTACTGTTTGGTTGTGTTTTTATTTTTTTACTTTAAATGTTTTGTTGCATCGCATATTCCATATTCACATCTACAGCTCCGTTATTGAAAGATCTTTTGTTTTTGCTTTCTTTAGATCAGTGTTCAATTTCCTTGTCTCCATATCCTCCTCTTGCTTTTTCTTGTTATTTGCTTTTATTTGAACTTATTTGGATCAAGATTGTTTATACAAGATAAAATCAATTATGCATTCCAAGGCCTTTGCTTGCCATGACGGACACAATGTAATATTTGGAAGGAGAATTGCATACAGTTGTAATGAATTTTATTTTGATTAAAAGAAGAATTTATAAAATTGTATCAACCATTAAAATCTTTTCTAGATAGATTAACAGCTTCAATCCAACAGTATTTAATG
>NW_028234444.1:14516025-14523525 GCF_977035675.1 Penaeus japonicus | reverse complement strand
CAAAAGAGAAAAAGGTGAGAAAATCAAAAAGGGAAAGGAGAGGCACATATATATATATATATGTATATGTATATGTGTGTATATATATATGTATATATATTTATATATATATATATACATATATAATATATATATATATATATATATATATATATATATATATATATATAGTATAAAAGATATACTAGAAATGTTAAACAATGAAACATTCCACTTGAAATGTTAATCTCTTACAAATTAGTAAAAAAAAATTAAGACACTCTACATCACAAGTGCTGACTCACTTCTGCAATTCCCAAATATGCAAAGAAAAGAGAGGTTATGAACAAAAAAACAAAAAAACTGTAAGAACAAGAAAGACAATACAACAAGTCATTATTAGTAATAATAAAAAAAAGACAAAAAAAGACAAAGGCTCCTAAGTCCCACAGTTGCTTTTGCTCTAAGCTGCCCAATCTCACGGAACACCTGGTAGCCCACACAGAATATCTGGCTCTAAGAAGCAATTGGAGGCTCCTACAGGATACCTGGATCTAAGGAAAACCTAGAGGCTCCCAAAGAATACCTGGCTATCAAGAACACTTGGTGGCTCCAGCAGAATACCTGGTGGTTCTTGTAGAACTTCTGGGTCTCAGGAACATCTGGTTCCTGCCAAACACTTGGCAACTCCAGTGACGACTTCAAAGTGATTTTGCCTTTTAAATGCATACACCACACACACAAATATATGTGTCTGTATCTATATACTCATATTATAACAACTTGCTATTTACACTAAAGCAATTACTTAATGATAAACCTCTTAAAACAGAGTTTTTTTTCTTTTTTCTTTCTTTTTCTCTTTAATCTATTAACAATTGACACAGAAGAGAATATTTATTAATAAAAGTATAAGACTAACTACAGTACCTATCTCCTATTTTGATTATTGTTTCGCAAACACCCATGCCACCGTCCTCTGCTTAAACTAATAAAGAAAGAATAGTTTGAATGTGTATAAGGAAATAGTACGAAGAAGAGGAGGGATAGAGACAGCAAGAGAGAGAGAGAGAGAGAGAGAGAGAGAAAGAGAGAGAGTGAATCTCTCTTTCTCATACACATACACATACACATACACACACAAAAAAAAAGGAAAACACAAATTTACACAATTATACATTGTGTCTTCAAATGCAAGAGTCCTGCACTCACTATAATAATTCCTTTCTGTTACATACTTTTGTTTTTTCTTACTTAATTTCTTCTGTTAGGTTGTAGCCAAAGCCAAAATTTCACACACTAATTAATTTCTTCCTGACTCAAGAAGAAGAATAGAAAAAAAAAAAAGTATATGAACTATAGAGAGTGCAAGAGAGAGGGAGAGTGGGTGAATGCAAAAGGGAGGGAGAATGAGCAGGAGTGAGAGATAAGGTGAGAGAGGGCGAGAATGAGAGAAAGACAAAAAGGCAGAACCAGGAATCTAACTGTTTAGGCAGTCCTGTTGTGCTGACGAGGGAATGTGCTTAACCCATTCACGCCGGAGCTGTTCTAGATCTGAATGGTGAGAATGCCTGGGTTATTGAATGCATAAGCCTAAAGCCTTGGGATTCTTGGGCGCACTAGCCACGAGCCTGGGCTGTCCACTCGCCCACCGTGAACGCCAGCCTTGACCAAATATCTTGTCGCCGGCGTCTTACGCAAAAACCACGAAATGTGTCTGCACGTCATCCGGCGCGAATGGGTTAAACCAGATCCCTAAGGGAGAGACTGGCAAAATGATAAAATGAGTTACCTAAGTATACAACAGAAGACATAGTACAAAAAACCTATATAGAGAAAAGATAAAGAGAGAAGAAAATTGAAGGAAATAATAACCCAAAGGAATAATGTGATAATATAATATTACAATAATAACAATAATCATCAGAATAACAATAATAATAATAATAATAGAGAATATTTAGCACCAGTAACAAAAAAAGGGGAAGAAAAATCATTATTTGAAAACTGTAAATTTGGCTAAAATCAGTTTACAAAATTATTAAGATGAAAGCCAGAGGTAAGTGTATCTTCCTGGTAACCATCCTTTCACGTGTAAGTGAAATTTTCAAGTTTCCACCTATCTATTGCACTTCAAATTACAAAGTTATGACATAGTGACAGTAGAATATAAAAGTGGACTCCCACTCCAACCAAAAAATCATTCTAATAACAGATAATGATTTTGCTACTATTACTACTAATCAATAATCATCAATAACTTTCACTATTCAAACACAAAACCCTCATCTTCCTGTCAAACACAAGGACAAGAATGACAACAGCCAATCAACAACTATACCTGAATACATCTGTGTTTGTATGTGAGCATGTGAGTGCAAAATGGGGCAGAACTACTAATAAAAGTACTAGCAACTCTTTTAGTACCATTAACAGTCCAGCCATTACTTTCTGGGACTAGTACCGCTAGAGGTACCACAAGTAATTTTGGAGGCATCTTGGTGGTAGCAGTAAATGGAACTCTTTTTAACATAATTACAGCTTTGTTTGACTAGTTTCTACCAATAGGTTTTCAGGCTCGGTCTTACTGTTTACTATTTCGTATGAAAATCTTATAAAGCAATTTATTTCTTTGTCATGCATTATTTTATTGTGAAGAGGAGAACTCTCGCATTTATTGTTTTTATACGAGATCCCAGGAGCTACATCCTATATGAACCACTTCCTTTCTTAACCCTCTAGCAACAAAAATAAGTACAATTTGTATACTTATGATAAGTGCTGAAAATATTTGCAAAAACATCAATAAAATTCATATTTTCTAGACAGAAAGAAGATTTAAAATTCATATGTGGCTTATCTTGGCTTCCAAGAAATTAACTTTCCTCACAAAAGAATAATGTATAAAAGTATTGCATAACAGTCCTGCTATCACTTAAGATAGTACTGTAAATAAGCAGTACTGGTACAATTACCTCAGGTACTCTAGAAGTAGTACTAGCCTCACTCTGCATGTATCTTTATATATGCTAGCTGCATATATGTATTTATATGTCAGCACATTCTGAAGAGGAAAAATAATAAACACACAAAAAAGAGAAATAATTAAGATGAATACAGACTGAGGAGAACCAAATTTTGAGGAAATGCATATCAGATGCTCTCTTGCCTCCACACTCTCACTCACACACTCTCTCTCTCTCATATGCCTGTAAACCTTTTCTACTGCAACCCACTCAGCCAGCCAACCAGTTGTGTGAAGGAGCACTCACAACTACCATAGAGACAACAGCGACTGAGAGTCCTACAGGAGTCCCATCAGCTTCCGTGCTGTCCGCTGGGGTGAGGCACCTGTGACGTTGGCCTTGGTGGGTGGAGGCACTCGCAGGGCAGGCAGTCGTGAACGTCGCACAAGTCTACCTCTGCTATCCTCAGGGGAGGGGCAGGAGAGGTGGTAGTGGTGGGGGTAAACAGCGGTGGGAAGGTGTTGTGGATGCTTTGGGTGGAAGGTGGGAGGGAGGGATGGGGATGGGAGTGGAGGGAGGAAAGTCAGCTCGACGCGCCCATGTTGTATTCAGCATTTAGTCGAGTTAAGTCTCTGAGGAGGTAAAGAAAAGGATAGATAAATATTTCTGCAATATATTATTAATTATCAAAAAATAAATGACATCAAAATCCAATGACTTTAATTTTTTTTTCTATAGTTACTGCTATTGTATAAAAACAAAAACAGACATGTTTTTCATCAAAACATATTAGCTAAAGCCATCTTATATACTGCTATTACTCAAATTAACCGTCAAAATGCATACAACACAGTTTTGAAGATAAAAAGTTGAATTACCAGGAACTACTCACTAATCACAGAAACTCTTTACACAACATATTTGCATCACTTTTTAGAATAACAAAAAATGGGTCTGTAAAAACATTAAATATTTTTCCACTTTTACTCACCTCTTACTGACAGCATCCATGAGGTGTGTTGCTCCTAGGGACGACAGACAGACCCTCAGGGTGGACCAGATATTGTCAGACACAGCTCGCGTGGAGCCCTCCCCTCCGGGCCCTCGACCAGCCGCCTGCATGTTCAGGGCCTCCAGGAAGTGCTCCATGGCCTCTCTACAAGGAATGCATGATGCACAGTGGCAATGGGTTGGTACAGGACATTGGCCGGTAGGCTGGGAGGCTAGCTGGGAGGCTGCTTCCAGCCATCTGCCAAACTATCAAACAAATACAAGGTTTCATGTAAGAGACATGGTTGTCTGGGGTTTGACCTTTCAGGAGGGAGGTTAGGGGCAGGAGGCATGGGAGATCGCAAGAGTTCAAATATTTCTGGTAGGATTTGAATAAGCCTGGAAATGATTAGAAATATATGATGTCAGCATGTATGTTTCTCAGATACAAATGGGCACATATACTGGCATATACTCTCTCTCTCTTTCTCTCACTCTCTCTCTCTCTCTCTCTCTCTCTCTCTCTCACACACATACATACACACACACACACACACACACACACACACACACACACACACACATAATATATAATATATATTTATATATATATATAATATATATATATATATATATTATATATATATATATATATATATAATATATATATATATATAATATATATATATATATGTATATATATATGTATATTTTATATATATATATATATATATATATATATATATATATATATATATATATATATATATATATATAATATATATATATATATGTATATGTATATATATATATTATATATATATATATAATATATATATATATATATATATATATATATATATATATATTATATTATATATATGTTATATATATGTATATATATGTATATATATAATATATATATATATATATATATATATATATATATATATATATATATATATGTATATATATATATATGTATATATATATTTATACATATATATATCTATACATATATTATATATATATATAATATAATATATATATGTATATATGTATATATATATATATATATATATATATTATATATATATATATATATATATATATATATATATATAATATATATATTATATAATATATATATATATATATTAATATATATATATATATATATATATATATATATGTATATATATGTGTATATATATATATATACATATAAGTGGGTACACACACATATATATATATATATATATATATATATATATATATATATATATATATATATATATATATATACACATATAATAATGATCACTTCTTCCCCCTATTGAAGTAGGCCTGGATAGGGTTCTGCCCTCTGGCCTGGTGTGAGGACAGGGGAGAACCTGTGAAGGACAACAATTAAAGCAGAGAGCAACAGCTTCACAGGTCTGTGTGCTTTGTGCCACTCTGAAGGGTCATATTGGGGATGAGACTGACAGTATGAAAGGCAAAGGGAAGGGAAACAGTATGAATGGACTCTTAAGAAGAATTCTGTCAATCCTGAGGTCAAGAAATGTAATGCTTGTGGTCTTAACCCTTCCAAGACTGGCTTTTCCTTGGGGTTGGATTACTTTTGTACTGTATTCTTCCTTCTGTTGAAATTAATCTACTTATTCTTGCAATTGTGCAACTAGGGCATCATGCCAAATACTGATTTGTATCACTTTGATAATATATCATATGTATACTCATATATCAAATCGTAAGACTTGAAATAATAGAAAACACATGTATCTTAAGATGCCCACCCTAGGTTGATCGTCATAAGATGTGGCCAATCTCGGAAAGGTTAAAGGAGAAATTTTATGTTTATGGGAAATGAAAGAAGCCTCATTTGCAAAGTCTATGTTAAAGATTTTGAAACACCAATCATAGAAAAGTAATAAAGCCATGAGTATATGATAATCTAGTAAATTGAATTCACTAAGACTTGGGTGCAAGAAGCCCTTGTGCATCAAATCTCTGCAACAAGGCTTGCTGCACATCATGTGAGGAAAGACACACCAAAGAATACCAAGGAGATGACTAGAATAATACACAGGGTTCCTAACTGGTTTATCCTTCAAAAAAATGCTTTACAAATGTCTGCAATGCTCTAACAGATGAGAAAATCTATAATCTATAATAAATGTTTCAGACAGGAGGAGGAGGAGGAGCAGAGGAAGGAGCAAGAGGAGGAGGAGGAGGATGAAGAGCAATAGGAAGAGGAGGAGGAGGAGGAGGAGGAGGAGGAGGAGGAGGAGGAAGAAGAGAAGGAGGAGTAGGAGGGAGAGCAAGAGTAAGATGGGAGAAGAGGAGGAGAAAGTAGAAGAAAAAGGAAGAAAAAGAATCCTTTTAGTAAAATAAGAAAGCATTTGTTTTTTATAATTACTCCATTATTTGTACATTATTATTTTTCTCAAGAGGTTTACCTTACTACATCCAAGATAATATGGGAGAAAATAAAATAAAAATGAAGAACAAGCTTTCAGTTAGGATACCCTGTGTACTGAAGTCTCCCCTTACTTGCTAGAGGTTTCTACTTCTGTAGAAAAGATGAGGATGAAAATCAATAATTCTACAATGCAAGATCAGTAATTAATGTTTTGATTTTTGAATCTGAAAAACTTCATAATTTTGAAACAAATGCAAACACCTTTCATTCTCATTAAACATCTTTTCTACATTTGTCACAATGACATCTGTTCTCCCTAGGCCTACTGAACTTGCTGCAGGCTCCATAGGTCTACAAACTAAGTGGCTAACCTGTGAGCACCGAGATTGATGCATGAAATCCCCAGATTGTAGCGGCACCTTATAAAGCCAGGAGAAATTTCGAGAGCATTACGGTAAGCTTCTATTGCTTCTTCGGAGCGTTCACTATTGGCAAGAGTGGCTCCGATCTTGTTCCATAACTTAGCGTCCTGTTTGGAAATGAGATTTGGGGTTTTGTTTCCGTTCCTTCTCTTTCTTTTCTCAGCTTATCATTTTGTGCATTCATTTTCCTTCTGTTTTTTTCCAATTTCTAAAAGTGATTTCTTTTCATGAAATTCAATTTAAAAGATATACATCCATAAATCAATGATGCTCTAGACATTTCACCATATTATTAAAAAAAAAAAAAGAGAGAGAGAACAATAATTAACAATAAAGCATATACATCAGAATTCATTAAAAAGCATAAAAACTATTCAAATGAAGGGAATAAAGAGTCATTAATGAAATATATAAATATATAAAATCCTGATTAGTGAAACAGCAGAAACATCAAGAAGTGTGGAGAGTCTGTGTGAGGAGCCCTTCATAATGAGGCAGTCAGTGTAGGGCAGTGGAGCGTGGAGGTGTGGGAGCCCTTACCTTCGGCCGGACACTCAGGGCTGCCTGGAAGCAGTCAAGAGCCTTGTCATACTCGCCCGTCAGGTTGAACAGCACGCCAAGACCACACTGCACATCCGCGTCAATGTTTTCACTCGGGCGCTGGTTGGCTGCCGCCAGATAGAGATCTTGCACCTCTTGGATCAAAGCTCTGGGGAAA
>NW_028234444.1:14506025-14511025 GCF_977035675.1 Penaeus japonicus | reverse complement strand
GAACTACAATTTCAGTCAACTGCAGAATAGATGGAGCCTGTGATATGACAAATATGAATTTCTAAAAACAGTAAAACACACAAAAAAACAAAACACAAAAATGTCTCTAGCTCTACAATGAGTGACTAAGAGAGAGTGAGAAAAATCAAATTATGTTGCAGAAGGTGCCTCGATCAGAAATAAAACTCATCCTGGAGCCTGTATAAGCAAATCTATCCTCCTTAGCCCAGCCCTGTTCAACATCCTCATGTTAAACATTCTCGACATTCCACTCCCAGCGGGGTGCACGATCATTTCATATGCAGATGATCTAGCAATTATCTCCACTGGGAGAAGAAATGTGAATCCAGTCAGAAAGGCCCAGCGTTGTCTGGACCTAATAACTGAGGAATGCTGCAGAGTCGGGCTTAAGATCTCAGCAGCCAAATCGAAGGCAATGGCGCTGAAACATGATGTCTGTGATCAAAGACTGCGAGTCCAAGGTCTAGAGCTTGAGTGGGTACACGTCTACCAATACTTGGGGGTATGGATCGATAAGAACCTCACCTTCCGCTCCGAGATCAAACATCTCTTAGACCGGACCAAGGCAAGGCTCTCTGTCATGAGAGCTCTGTCTGGGCGGCGCTTAGGGGCTGGACACCGCGTACTAAGATCTTTTTACGTGCACGCTGTCCGTCCCATTGTGGACTACGCCTCTGTCGCCCTGATCACAGTAAAACCTGGACTCAGGAAAAGACTCGACATAATGCAAAACGAAGCCGCCAGGATTATTCTGGGTGCCCCTGGGTGGGCTAAGGTTACTAACCTCCTCCTGGAGGCCAAACTCTTTCCCCTGGACACCCGGATTGATCAGATGGCGGCCCAGTTCCTTGCAAATGTCCTACAGTCCCCACTGGACTCGCAGCTAAGACAGAGAGTGCAGCGTCGGCTTGCACAAAACCAAGAACTCTTTGCTAACAACACCTGGCTGTCTCAAACAACCAGAGTGCTGAAACGCTTTGAGCTCAAAGAGACACTACTGATCAAGGGCATGGACCATCCCCACCCTGACTATGTCTCAGCCCCACCGTGGGCACGATCCTTGATAGAGTTCTCTGTCATGAGTCTATCAAGAAGAAAAACGCAGTACTCACCGCCTCTATTGAAGGCTGAGGCGGAGAGGAACATTACAGCAATCACGCCGCTGAACAGTAAAACCTACTTCACGGATGGTTCTGTAGACCCCACCACCCGCACTGCAGGCGCCGGTTTTGCAGCAAGGGGCATAGAGAAAGCTATGCGGGTATCAGATAATGCCTCCTCGCTCCAGGCAGAGGCAGTAGCTATTATGGGAGCCCTAGCCCATGCAGCCCAGACGGACGGGCATGTTGTTATACACACAGACTCTAGGGCCGCCATTGACAGCCTGCAACAAAGCACGCCCCTTGATAACGTTTACCTGGTAACCTCGATTCTCACCATTGCTCAGAGAATCCTGGTTCAGGGAAGACGCATCATCATCAACTGGATCCCAAGCCATATTGGTATTGAAGGGAATGACGTAGCTGACAGGTTAGCGGAGGAAGGCAGGAAGAAACCCTTGAGTGATCTTGTGGTGCATCCTAGCCGGGAACTGCTAAGGCGTAAAACGATGGTTGCAGGGCAGGTCGGTGCCCTGCAGCGACACAGAGAGGAAGCGAGAACCTCCCCTTCGGCCAGCTGGTACTCAAACGCCACAGGCTATGAGTCGCTGATACTCTCTCCCAGAATATCAAGGTGTGCTGAAGTCAGTCTGCACAGACTGAGAATAGGCTACCCTTGTGCGTGGCAAATCATCCCCACTATTGGGCAAGATGAGCGACGCTGTGAGTATTGTGGCGCGCCGGATGCCAAATTAGAGCACTACCTGATGGAATGCGAGCACACTCGCTTCCTCAGGCAGGGCCCAGAGACGACAGCCGCCGGGCTGGTTAGACGGCTATGCCTGTCATTAGCCCCCTGGCAACTGGAGCGCCTACAGGCAATCCGACCGCCACGGTAAAAGTTCAGTTATGATGATCAGATGAGTCAGCACTTATAGCCAATAGAGACCGGGCGAAGCGACGTCTTCGCAAAATCTCTCTGAACTGAGCTGAATTGAATCAGCGATGATGATCAGATAAGATTAGATAAGATGAGTCAGCACTCATAGCTGGCAGAGGCCGGGCCGCCTTGAGCATATAGCCCGGGCGAAGCGACGTCTTCGCATATCTGTCTGAACTGAACTATCCTCCGTCGGCAACAGGTTAATATCACATTTAGACTCAAATATCATACCAAAGTCTAAAAATGAATAGAAAACATATCATATGCCCAAACCATGCTGAACATCTTAACCCATTCACATCAGGGCTTATATATGCGTAATGCTGCTCCCGCCGGCTAGATAACAAAAGCACGCAGTGACTAAGCATAAGACCTCTCCCTGAGTAATGCCGCGCTGTGCCTCTCAGAGCACTTTTGAATGGGGTGATAATTGGAGGTTTTTGTATTTGTCTACATTATTTTCACAAGTGAATAAAAATCTGGCTATACAAATGAAACTCTGATGATTATGTGCATATGTAACAATGTAAAACATACATATTGGGGGAAAGATCTTGACGTTCTAGGATGTCACCCGGGGAGAGTGAGATATTACACTAACGTGATAATATGTCAACTGGCACAAATGAGTTGAGAAGTAGGGTGTCACAGGGTTAAACAATGGCATGTCTGATGAGTCATACAATTTTGATTTATCAATTTGGCCACTATGCTAGATGGGATTAGGAAATGCTGATCTAAAAAGGTCAACTCAGAAATTAATCAATATGTGAAACAAAGTTTTGTAAACATGGTAGCACAAATTAATAAAATGATAACATTAACCCCTAAAGTCCTAATTATTTACTTTTAAATCATGATAATAATAAAAACAATAATCATACTAATGATAGTCATAAAGATATATATAGAAATACACACACAAAAAAAGCTATTAGTAAATAAAATGTCATATTTACACGCATTACACATAAAGAGAAAGAGAAAGAGAAAGAGAGAGGGAGATGAAGAGGGTGAGAGAAAAAGAAAGAGAGAAGGGGTGGGGGTGCTATCACCCAACCCCTCTAACCCCTTTTCAACCAACCAACCTCAGTGTTAGAGAACTTGGGGTCGTCCACAGTCCCCAGAAGCTCGTTGGCTGTCCTGGCGAGCTCAGAGTCCTCTTGCGGGTTGTATTCCTCCAGCCACTTGCTAGCCTCTGAGCTTGCCGCCTCGTCTCTGGAACAGTAGCTGTTGTGAGCACAGCATGCATGTAAACAAGGAAGTGAATCTGGGATGGCATTTTCTTAGCTAAATGGATATAGATGCCATCTAAATATCACTGTCGATAATCTAGTAGTTTTACTCAAGTAAACTACTGATAAGGGTGCCTAATAACTACATAGAAAAGTACACATAAACAAGCAAACATATAACAAAAAGAACCTAAATTAACCCATTCGCGCTGGCTGATGTGGTGACACGTTTCGTGGTTTTTGGGTCAGACGCCGGCAACGAGATATTTGGTCAAGGCCCGTGCTCTGGGTGAGCGTGCAGACAGCCCAGGCTCGTGGCTAGTGCGCCCGAGAAACCCAGCCCAAGCAGAATGTCTTAAGATGTGGCCTATCTCAGAAGCGTTCATCCATCTACTCATATATCTATACTAATATCTATATATTCATCTATTGATATAATTATCTATATATTTATCTATCAATATCATTATCTACATACCCATCTAGCAGGACATCTATCAGGCCATATGCTTCTCATCTATTAACTGATCTGTCCACCTGGCATTTATCCCATCAAATCATCTACTTATGCTTCTATATATCCATTTATCTATTGATTTAACCCATTGGTGCCCTGTGACATGTTATCATGTCATGTGAATATTTTGCATATCAAGTCATGATCTCACCCTTAAAACATACTTTTTACATCGTTATGTACGTATATAATCACAGGAATCCATTTGTACACACAGGTCTTAATTCACTTGTAAAAATAATGTAAACAAATACAAAAACCTCCTATTATAACCTAGTTGAAGTTGGCGGGTGAAAAGGCTTCATAGTGGCATAGCATGACATCATGCAGGGAGAGGAAAATGGAAAATCTAGCAGGTGCTTAGTCACTGCATGCACTTGTTATCTAGCTGACGGGAGCAGCATTAATATAACCCCCAAATTGAATGGAATATATAACCATGTAAGCATCTATCAGTCATACATATCTATCTACTGGTACATATATCCTTCTACCCATCCCTTTAATCCATCTACACATCCATCTTACAGTCAATCTATTTCTCATCTATCTACCCACCAGGCAGTGAAATTATCTATTCATCCACCTACCCATCAATCTGTTAATCTATCTTAAAGCTTCAACACACAGACCCTAGACTTAACTTACAGAAGACTGTCGTTCAAGTACTCGTGGGCCCACTTGGTGTCGTTGTCTGTTATTATATCAGGGGACGTGAGGCCGTGCTGCTGCTCAAGGAATTCTTTGGTCCAGTCTCCTACGGGGCCTATGTCCTGAAGAAGGAGTAGGAAAAAGGAATTAACTCTCACTACTGTTGGAAGGATATTCCAAACCAGAACTCTCTAACTCTCTCTTCCTTTTTTGCTCTTTCATTTTCTCTCTTTATTTGATCTTTCATTTACACTCTCTCTAATCAACTCACTCTTTGTCACTCAATATCTCTCTTTCTCTCACCCCTAAATCACTCTTTGTCACTCAATCTCTCTCTCTCTCTCTCTCTCTCTCTCTCTCTCTCTCTCTCTCTCTCTCTCTCTCTCTCTCTCTCTCTCTCTCTCTCTCACTTACACTCACTCACTTACACTCACTCACTTACACTCACTCACTTACACTCACTCACTCACTCACTTACACACACTCACTCACTTACACTCACTCACTTACACTCACTCACTCACCTGGACATG
>NW_028234444.1:14473525-14481025 GCF_977035675.1 Penaeus japonicus | reverse complement strand
TTGTGGTGTGGTGGTGTTGGTTGTGTTGTGTTTGTTGTTTTTGGTTGTTTGTGGTTTTTTTGTTTGTTGTTGTGTTGTTGTTGTGTTTGTTGTTTGGTTGTTGTGTGTTGGTTTTGGTGTTTTGTGGTGTGTTGTTGTGTGTTGGTTGTTGTTGTGTGTTTGTGTGTGTGTGGTTTGTGTTGTGTGTTGGTGTGTTGTTGTGTGTGGTGTGTTGTTGTGTGTGTGTTGTGTGTGGTGTGTGTTGTGTGTGTTTGGTGTGTTTTGTGTGGTTGTGTTTTTGGTTTTGGTGTTGTTTGTCGTTGGTTTTGGTGTTGTTGGTTGGTGTGTTGTGTTGTGTGTTTTGGTGTGTTGTGTGTTGGTGTGTGTTTGGTGTGTTGTGTTTGTTTGTTTTGTTTGTGTGTGTTGTGTGTTGTTGTTGTTGTGTTGTTTTTTTGTTTGTTATGTTTGTATGTTTGTGTGTTGTTTGTTTGTGTTGTGTTTGTTTGTGTTTTGTTTGTTTGTGTTGTTGGTTTGTTTTGGTTTTTGTGTTTTTTTTGTTGTGTGTTTTGTGTTTGTGTGTTGTGTTTGTTTTTGCTTGTGATTGTGTTTGTGTTGTTTTGTTTGTGTTGTGTTGTTTAGTTTGTGTTGTGTTTTGTTGTGTGTGTTCGTGTGTGTGTTGTGTGTGGTTTTGTGTGTGTTGTGTTGTTTGTTTTGTGTGTTGTTTTGTGTGTTTGTGTTGTTGTGTGTTTTTTGGTTTTGTTGTGTGTGTTGTGTTGGTTGTTTTGTTGGTGTTGTGTTGTGTTGTTTGTGTTTGTTTGTTGTTGTGTGTTTGTGTTGTTGTGTGTGTTTGTGTTGTGGGTTGTGTTTGTTTTGTGTGTTTTGTGGTTGTGGTGTGTTTTTGTTGTTGGTTGTGTTGTTGTTGTTGTGTGTGTGTTGTGTTGGTTGTTTGTGTTGTTTGTGTGTTTGTTGGTTGTTGTTGTTGTTGTTGTGTTGTGGATTGTGTTTGTGTGTGTGTTGTGTGTGTGTGTGTGTTGTGGTGTTTTGTTTGTGTGTTGTGTTTGTTTGTGTGTTGTGTTTTTGTTGTGTGTGTTTGTTTTGTGTGTTTGTTTGTTTTGTGTGTGTTTAGTTGTTTGTTGTTTGTTGTGTGGTTTGTGTGTGTGTTTTGTTTGTGTTGTGTGTGTGTGTTTGTTTGTTGTTTTGTTGTGTTGTTTTGTTTTGTGTTGTTTTGTTTTGTTTTGTGTTGTTTTGTGTCTTGTTGTGTTGTTTTGTTTTGGGTTGTGTGTTTGTGGTTGTGTGTGTTGTGTTGTGTGTGTGTTGTGTGTGTGTTGTGTGTGTGTGTGTGTGTGTTGTGCTGTGCTGTGATGTGTGATGTGTTGTGCTGTGTTGTGTTGTGCTGTGCTGTGTTGTGCTGTGCTGTGCTGTGTTGTGTTGTGCTGTGCTGTGTTGAGTTGTGTTGTGCTGTGCTGTGTTGTGCTGTGTTGTGTTGTGCTGTGCTTTCCAACTTCCCCTTTTCGTTGAGACATTGAAAAAGAGACAATTTCGTGGTTTTCTTGTATGGAATAGTGGACTGCGCTGTGCAACGTACAGTGAATTCTGGAATGTTTACAACTTTCTCCATTCCGTCGTGAAAAACGTTTTTTTTTTTTTTCCTGTTTAATTGGTTTCATTTCATTATGTTTCATGTGAATTATTCACTAATGCATTTCGTATTTTTCTTCAGTTATTATGACTATGATCCTTATTATTGTTTATATTATCATCATTATTATTGTTATTATGATTTTCATCAATATTATTATATTTATTGTCAATGTCATCATTATCCTTATCCTTATCATCATCATCAATACTATTGTGATTATCATTATGATCATCATTCTCTAAATTGTCAATACCATTATCATTATCATCATCAGTATTACTATTATGATTATCATCATTATTATCAACATCAGTATCATAACCATTATTACTATTGTTACCATCCTTATAAATTTTATTGATTTTAGTACAGGTATAAAAAGGGTTATTATCATTCCTATCAAATTTTATTGATGGTTTCATTATTATGTAGTATTCGAATTACTACTAATTAATGTCATCATTATCGCTATTATGATATCATTATCTTCATGATTATTAACATCATCCTCAACATCATTATCATTATCGCTATTATGATAACATCCTCAACATCACTATCATTATTGATATTATTACAATTATATTTTTACTGTTTTGTGTAGGAATAATTAATGTTAATGTTATTATAATTGTCATAATTACTATTGCTAAATTTGGAATGTTACAAACTTTCTCCTTCCCACCCCCTTTACGCCCTTTTCTTTTTCCCTTTTTTTTTTTTTACCCCCAAACCCCCTTCTTCTGCCCTGTGTGAAAAACCGTTTAACTTTTTTTTTTCTGTTAATTGGTTCATTTCATTTATGTTTCATTGGTGAATTTTCACTATTATTTTTTTATTTGTCTTCAGTAATTATGACTATGATTTCTTTATTATTGGACTAATTATCATCATTACTCGTTTATGTTATTATGTTTTCATCAATTTTTTATATTTATTGTCAATGTTATCATTTCCTTTTCCTTATCATTATCCTTTCCCTATTGTGATTATCATTATGATCATCATTCTCTCAATTGTCAATACCATTATCATTATCATCATCATGTATTACATCATCATTATCATCAATATTAATCAATCATTATTATTAACCATTATTCCTATTTTTCCTTCCTTATAATTTTATTGCTTTTAGATACAGGATTAAAAAAGGGTGATAATTGTCCTTCCTATCAAATTTTATTGATGGTTTCATTATTATGTAGTATTCGAATTACTACTACTTAATGTCATCATTATCGCTATTCGCTATTCATTATCTTATGATTATTTGATTCATCCTCAACATCATTATCATTATCGCTATTATGATAACATCCTCAACATCACTATCATTATTGATATTATTACAATTATATTTTTACTGTTTTGTGTAGGAATAATTAATGTTAATGTTATTATAATTGTCATAATTACTATTGCTATCATTAATACCATTGCTATTCTATATTCACTTCATCATTATCATTATTTTTATTAGCAATGCTTGTGATGCCATCATTATTATCAATGCAATCTTTATCAATGTTTTCGTTACTGTTACCATCCCTAATATATTATAAATATCATAATCATTAAGATGATAATAACGTCATCTAAACAGTTATAAGAAAATAGTAACAATGCTCAATTTTATTAGCCCTAAGTAGTCCTGAGTAGCCCTAAGACGTAAGTTTCCAATGTCAGAATTTTAAAAGAATTAAGTCTTTGATTCACAACAAACCATGTAAAGCAAAGGCGTAAATGATCTTCCGAAGCCTCAGTGAATGCAACCAGCAAGACTGCATCCATGTGGTGTTATGATAAATTTCCTGTCGCCGTTTATTACTCGCTTGTGTTTTTTTTTTTAATGTAGCTTTATTTCAGTGTGGAATAGCAACATGAGGAGCAGAAGTGTTGCTCTGCTTCTGCTGGTTCTACTGGCAGGCTTTGCTGCCGTGATTCAAGTGTGAGTTTGTCTTCTGTCAATTTTTCAAACATTTCAGCTTATTTCGAGTGTAAAGCGTTTGTTTACATTCGGTATTTTGCTAACTGGCAAATCTTTCAATGCTGTCGAGAGCCCCTGTGCCAACCACTGAGCCGGAGGTTGTAAAAAAAGGCTTTGTAAATGTAGCAGACGAGTTTATCATTCCGGCTAAGAGGGAAGACGTGTATTCTGGTATTATTTTGTCGACAGTGATATTAGTTCTGGTATGGCTACATTAAAATGTTCATAATAAAAATATATATATTGTAATGAACGAACATTAGGTGTAAAGAAACTTTTCAATGAATTTATATGGTCAGGAAAATTCGTGCGTGTTATAAGTGTAAGTTTGAAAAAATAACAAACGAATCATAAGGGCTTTAAAAATAAATTTTATTTTTACAGACAAAGACTTAGCAGACAGAGCCGTTGGGAGGAGGCCTGTGGCGAAGGAAGGGTGTTAACTGTCAAGTAAGTGTTCAGTGACAGCTGGGTTACGTATTGTTATCATTGTGTTACCGGTGTCAGAGATCGCCGGGCTATGTATTGTTCAGTGATCACCGAATTGTGTATAGGCCAGGGGTCGCTCCGTTATATATATATGGCTCACTGGTCGGTCGTTGAATTATGTATTTTTCATTGATGCTCATCTAAGAAAATGAATTACTGAAATAAAGAGTTAAAAAACGTAAAAGATCATAGTACTATGAAGGTCGCATGAATCATACAAAACTTGAAAGGGAGATTTCTAATACAGTGCTTGTCTTTGTAACGAGATCTTGCTCTTCAGGGAAGGACTTCAGGAGCAGCCATTCGGTAAGTAAAATAAAGATGATAAATGCAACGATAATAGGAATATATCAATAATTAGATAAAAGGACAATAATAACGATAAATCTAGCAATTGTTACAATAGATTTAGCAATAATAACAATAAGATGAAGAATGAAAAGGAAAAGAATAATGATGTTCAGGATAATGTTGATGATAGAAGTAGTAATAACATGAATAATAATGATGATGATAACAATAATGACGATATTTGAAATGATAATTATAAAGATATTGTTGACAATAATAAAGACTATAACATTAACGATAACTTAATATCAATAGTAATGATAATAATAACAATAATAATTCCAGTAATAAAAAAAATAATGATAAACTAATAAGAAAGAATTAATCGCATTATAGCAATGATATTGATAACAAATTAATGATAACAGCACTGTAATGAAAATACTGAATACCGTTTCATCCGCTTGGCGCCTGGCGATGCGCCCTTCCCGCAGGCGAGAGGGAGGTCGAGCGGGAGAGCGACGGGCGGGCCTGGCGCCCATGGGGGGATTTGGGGGTCAGCGGCTGCGCGCACTACGAAACCAGGTTAGAGATGGATACTTATAGACTTACAGATATACTAGAGCCGCTTTATGTCGCGAAATTGACCTAGCCGCACTTGAGGTGGTTAAACTCAAACTTGATTGTTTTTTTTTCTTCTTCAAAAGAGCGTGTTCGACTATGGCTTGTGACGTCATATGTAAATAAGTTTTTGGTATGCATAACGACTAAATTTGATGTATGTTACTGACGTTGAAACTTTTGTTGAAAAAAATGTATAAATAAGTAGTATACACACCTGAAAACGCCTCCACACCCATTGTAATGTTCACCTATAGCTTATGTATTTGTTATGCAATCGGTATGCAATCTTACCTAATTTCTAGTCCAAAAACAAGTTGTGCCATACACGAAGTATCAATTATACCGATAATTCACCCATCTTCTGTCTATTGTTTTCCAAATTCATTTGAAATAACCTTGGAAAATGCTGATACGCCGAGGAAGGCATTGTACTTGTTTACGTATGACGTCACGCTTGATCTTGACCATATTTCAATTTTCTTGGTTGAAATCAAGCGCGCTTGTGACGTCAAGATTTGACGCGTCAAAATTAAGACAAAGACAACGGGAAAAAATCTAAAAAAAAATGCCTCTTGCCCTTTTACATTTGTTTACTTCTTCGACTTATTTCATAGCCAATCTAGGACTGCCTTCGGCCACTCTCTGCAGGTTCGGTCGAGGTCTGCCCCGGGTCCCTCTGCTGTCGTTCCCCTGCTCCGGCAACACGTGGCTCAGGTACCTGCTGGAGGGCGCCTCTGGGGTCTTCACCGGGTCCGAGTTCGCCGACGAGGAGTTGCTCAGAGCAGGTGCGGATTCCCAGGAAGGAGGCCGACCTGAGATCATTTTGACCTGACATGAAGCATCTGCAAGCAAAGAAGCGAGAGAGCGAGCGGTGTGGTGGTTCTGTCGCTCTCTAATTGAGGTTCTGCTTCTTCCCCTGGTTCGGCGCAGGGTTCTTGGGCGAAGGCGAGGACCCAGACAGCGGGAGAACCTTGGTGCAGAAATCCCACGGCTCCGTCGACAAGTCAGGCCACGACCTGGTTTCTCGCCACGACGCGGTTGACCCACGGACGCCGGCTGTGCTCCTGCTGCGGGATCCTCGCAAGTACGTGTGTGTGTGTGTGATAGAGAGATATATATAGAGAGAATGAGTATGTGTGAAAGAGGAAATATTTGTACATATGATATAGATAGATAATATACGGATGGGTAAATAAATAAATATATATATAAATATATATATATATATATACCTATATATATATATATATATATATATATATATATATATATATACATATATATATATATATATATATATATGTATGTATAAACACACACGCAAGTGTATAATCCCTGATCTCCATATTGCAACGCAGAGCAATCATCTCGTTCTGGAAGCTCCTGTCGCAGCCAGGCGACGGCAGGCACACCGTCCAGTTGGCGCTGAAAGATTTCCAAAGCAATGGTGGGTTTTACGTCTGTGTCTTTATTTCACAATCCAATTCAGTTCAGAGGGATTTACGCATGCGTGTTTCACTCGAACCAGAAGGTCCGGCCTTCGTGTTCCGCTCTTTAAAACTGTCTCATCTGATTACCATAACTGAAACGTAATGTGGCGGCCGGAATGCCTCTAGGCCGTCCAGCTCCCACGGGGTTAGCCTCAGGCACTGTGGTCTCGCCAGTCCAGCCGCGGCGCTCGGGGGTCTCCGGCGGAGGAAGCGAGTAGGGTGACACTCCAGAAGTGCTGCGTGTGACTCCTGGCGTCCGCCGATGCTCGCAACAATGCTCACTTTGATCAAGGGTATCAGATAACTTGCCAAGCTCAGTGATGGCGCAGTCCCAATCTGTGCAGAACCACTTCAGCAGTTCTTGATCTGATTACAGAGAGCGCAACTGCATCATACCCTGTGTCAGTTTACGGTCTCACTTCTATGCTTTGTCTTTATCTTCTGTTCTGTCTTCCTTGCATACGTGTGTGAGAGAGATAAATAAAGTGGATGAGGATGGCGATGATAATGCCGATAATAATGAAGATAATAATAGCAATGATAATGGTAATACTACTAATACTACTGATAATTGTGACAATAACAACAATCATAATGATAAAAATAGTAATGATACTGACATAGCAATGACAACACGTACCTTCTGTTCACATCGCTTTCCTCCAACCAGCTTTTCGAGGGCACGTGGAACGCATGACGTCACTGTGGGAGGAACTAGCGACGGACCGCCTCCTGTGGAACTCCGCCCCCTTGCTCGTGCTCCACTACGAGCGACTCGTGGCGGACCCGCTCGGTTGCCTCAGGGAGCTGCTGCGATTCCTCGGGTAATCTGGCTGGATTTTGTTTTCTTCTGGGGACGATTTCATTCGCCGTTTGGCTGATGGTTATAAGGAAGGTTTATTGCAGACATATATCTATATATGGCAAATAGGACATGCACTTTTTGTAATAAGCAGAGTACTTTTTAAAACTTCCTTGGGTTCGATTTAGTTGTA
>NW_028234444.1:14453525-14461025 GCF_977035675.1 Penaeus japonicus | reverse complement strand
TGCTGCTGCTGCTGCTCCTCCTCCTCCTCCTCCTCCTCCTCCTCCTCCTCCTCCTCTCCTTCCTCCTCTCCTCTCCTCCTCCTCCTCCTCCTCCTCCTCCTCCTCCTCCTCCTCCTCCTCCTCCTCCTCCTCCTCCTCCTCCTCCTCCTCCTCCTCCTCCTCCTCCTCCTCCTCCTCCTCCTCCTCTTCCTCCTCCTCTTCCTTCAGGTGTGGAATGGCTTCCCCTACACAATGGCCCCGCGAGTGGATGGCGATTACCTTCCCGCCGAGCCTGCGGTTCTCCTCTCTTCTGGAAACTTCTCGAAGGTCGATCTCGTCCTCGGGATGGCTCGGAATGAAGGAGCATTAATGACTGCAAGTGAGTGTTTAGATAACCGGTAGAAAATATTAGTATATTTATGTTCTTAACCTGTTGGATACGGGTGACGTGAACGCGTCGACGGGAAGAAATATACAGCGTTCCCGGGTGACATGAACGTAACTGTGTGTTTTATATAATTGTTTTTTCACGGTCACTAATTATTAGTTATATTTAATGATAGTTGATGGAGATTATCATTGCAATTGCAATAATTACCGCAATAATGGTTTAGTTTAGGTTCCCCTTTAAAATTCCGACCTCCGGCTCTAAAGTACAGCGGCGGGATGAGAAGAAGGGGAATCAAACGAGGTGCAGCGGCTGCCGTGTGACCCTGTGCTGGTATGGCTGGTTTGTGCTGCGACACTCCCAGCCGTAAGCAAAGGTCGCCTTCCTCTTCTCCATTTTCATTTTTTTTTAAATTATCGTTTGGGAGTCATTTCTTTCGCATGTATTTGCGAAAGGAAAAAGTTAAAGAAAATATAAGTTTTTTTTTGTGCTCATAAAATTGTGTCAATCTAAATGAGCTGATATGGACTCGCAAAAAATACAGAAGCTGACTAAGACAAAAAAGACTAGTTTCAGGATGAGTAAAATGAAAGACAGTGAGAAAGCCTTATGTACGTCGTATGACTTTTCCTCTGGTGTGTTGCGCAGGTTTCACTGGTGTCCCGTATCCAACGGGTTAATCTTATTCATACAACTTTCATCTTTGGTTTGATTTCCATCTTGGACTTTTTTTTAATCCAGTCCCCACCCCAGTGCATTTTTCTTTGATATTACCACCACTTATAAGTAATCCCAAGCTTCAGTGACCTTACATCTCCCTATTATAATTTCTTAAACATACCTACCCGTTTTCCTTTGCCACAATCGCTGAACCCATTTCTCCTTGTTATAACTGCGTGAATCCATTTCCCCAAGATAAATTCACTGGCACTATACCTCTTACCTAAAGCTACCCTACTTGACTCCATTTCCCCAGTCTCATTCTGATTCCATTTCCCCCACAGCGATGTTTTACGACTGGAGTCCCGTAAGGCAATTGCAGACCAATTTCCCATTGACTGGTCCCGTGTCTCTCAGCTTCGAAAGGGAAATGGAATCAGGACATCTGGCGGGCGTCAGCTATTTTTATTATATTGGGGACAATGAAATCAATATCAAGGAAGTTGCTAATCTCACCCAGGTTGGATACTTGGCCGTTTCATTTGACGTCATTTTTTTTTATTACTTTGATTTTGTCACACTTAGTTCATGTTGTGGATTTTTTTTAATTATTGGAATATGATGTTTGATTAATCTTGCTGATATCAGTGAGAGAAATGTAAGGGTAATCAGCGCCACCCTAAATTTGCAGCTCTACACAGACCGGTACATCTCGGTTTGCACAGACCAAACGGCCATTCTGCACGCCCAACATGGCTCCAGTGTTTACATGTACGAGTTGGAACATCGGGCCCTTGCTTCGAGCACAGACAAGTTCCAGCACTTTTTTGATAACAAGTGTAAGATAAAAAAAAAATTAGTTCTGCTTTTGCTACTTTGTTCCACTCACTTGTTAATCTTGTTGCTTATTTCGTTCTTATTCTGCCACTAAATTGTCTGTTTCGTGTACTTCCCGGTGTCTCACTACAATTCTTGTTTTTCGTTTTTTCTCTTGGCATTTTTCTTTTATTTACCTTGTTATTTTCATTCTCCTTTTCCTCTTCCTTTATCTTCGTTCTCAACTTACCCCATTCAGTACTGCTATCATCCTGTTTAGTTATATATGACAGCGTGTTGGGTTATATAACCCAGCTGTTTGTAATTTCCAAGCTATATCTTTATACGAACATCACACTTAATCTCGAGCAACACAAACTGGGTTCCAATATCCATATATGCAGGATATTCCTATAAACCGAACCCCTTGAACTGTCACACTGACAGGGGTGAGCCACGGGGACGACCTGCAGTACCTGTTCAGCGGCAGCAACGGCTTCCCCAATCTGAGGACCTTTGATGACCTCCTGACAGGTGACATGATCACGACTCTGTGGACGAACTTCGCGAAGACAGGGTGAGCCTTGAAGGAAGTTTTGATTTAGTCCTTTATTCAATTAACACTCTGGCTAGCGGTGCAGGTAGGAGATAGCTTCTATGCATTCGATGTATGATCGTAGACTTATGATATTGCATTCGAATTTAGGATATACAAAGGTATATTAGATGACGGGAGATAATCACATAGCTGATAGGTGACATGAATGGCTGCATCACATTGCTCTCTGAGGTAGAATATACAATTAGTCATTTCTATTACAAAGTTTACACTGATTAGCCCTTTCACATTTGATTTACCGACTTGCCAGTACAGACTGTATTCAAGATTCTCATCTCATTGATTCTTGTTCATATTTTGGGTAAACATAAATTCATTTTTCTCATGAAAACATCTCTCAAGCCTTAGAGTTTATCAGATCAACCATGCATTCCTTGCTAGCCTATCAACATGTTCATGGTGAGGAATTTCTTAATGCAATGTGCTCGTCTTCTGATATCATTTGCAATTCTTGTAGTACATCTATCAACCAGGGAGGGAAGGGAAACCGTAGAAAAATTGCCGTGTTTTTTCGTGTGGGGTGTGGGATTCGAACAATGTATTCAAGCTAATTCTTTTCATAACAGATGCATATGTTCCTGTGACATTACCCCTGGAATAGAACGTAGCTTCGAACCCGTACCCCAATCTCTTCCAAATCCTTTGTCTTATTATTACAATGTCGACATATTTTTTTCTCTTTACGTTACATTACCTTCTGGAATGTTCGGTCATGCATGACTCCTGGTCAATGATTATAACCCCTAGCAGTTCTCTTGATTGCAGATTTTTTTATTGCGTTTTCCCGAAATTCACTTATTCTTCATATAACTTCAGAATCTTTCATTGAATGCCTGAACACGAAATTCGAGAATGTCATTTTATAAGGTTATGTGAAACGAGGTGAACAGGCTATGTAAAACAGCTGTTTATTTTACCAATAACAGAAAAAAATGCTCTTTGCTGATCAAAGGCTTGGTTGGAAATCGAGTCGACTTGATACATAATTACAACTTTTATTAAAAGACTGATAATAACAATATAAGAGAAGACGAAGGGTAAATTCAATTAAATGGAGAGATTTGATTGCCAACGAGGAGGGTGGGCAACGAAAAGGGTAGATGTCAATTATTCTGCTTTTCTAATGCAAGAGTACAATCAATACATTCTTTTATCAGGAAGTTCTGTGATACCAAAACCCTATCATTCTTCTCAACATTTCTATGCTCTAGAACCTACCAGATCAATCCATAAGTCAATAAGCGATATTACTAAAACAACAGCAGTGTGTAACTAACTCTCTTTTCGACAGCAATCCGACACCCGATGGCTCCCTAGGCTTTGAATGGCGGCCCGTGACCAACGCCACCCTAGTTCATCTGGCTTTGTCGCCCGCGCCCGAAATGCGAGAGGACGACCGTGCTCAGGTAGGTCGACCGAACGTCAGGCTCACAAGATGTTGAAGAATAAAGGGAATCACGAATGTTGAGTCTTTGGTAAACTTGAAATTGCGGGGGCGAAGTTTTTGAGACTAAGTTTGTCCATAATTTACGGATTACTCTTGCTCTGTATTTAGATGTTGTACTTTGCCAGCGTTGTTTTATTACTTTTATTTAAAGGTCTCAAAAAATAAGTGAAACGCAATTTTTCATTCACAGCAAGATGATTCTGATATTACATATAGAACAGTGGATGACATTACTAACAAAAATATTTACAAATATTTCAGTTAAGGATTTTCTGGAACTCGCTTCCCACACGCCAGAACAAAATCCTGTTCCTCGAGGATGTGGGATATTTCGCCCCGGGAGATGCTGAGGATGACGAGCAGGAGGACCGTCCAAGCGAAGGCACGAAGGACACTGACTCGGAAGCTGACGTGGAGGATAGTCTGACGACTGACGTTGACACACAGGAAACGACGGAAGTTGTTGAAGCTTCAGCGACCCAAATTGTTGAGGGGGATTTGCGAGATGAACGTATTCCGGGGGCTTCAGCTGGTATTGGAATTGTCGGTGACCCTTCGGAAGCTGAAGGTACCGAAGAAGATTCTAGAATGGAAGTGGCTGCGGTCGATGAAAAGACGGAAACAGCGAATGATTTAAGTGGTGGCTTGGTTGATGATGATAACTTGGATGCCATAGTTATTACTGATGATCATTTAGCGATAGAACCAATTCCGGATGGTGATTTGGGTGGCGATTTAGAGGATAAAGTTGAAGGAAATGACTTAGAAGCTGAAGGTTTTGATGATGGCGACAAGGATGACGTCATTGGTCTTTTGAACAGCGATCACGCCAAAGATTCTTTCGATGAATATCACATCAAACGCTTTCACAATAAACATGCCGTCAAAGCCTCTCTGAAAAAGAAATACAGCCAAGACGATATCTTAATTAAGTACAGCGTTGAAAGCGCGAAGAGCGAAGTCAACACCAAATACACGAAATCCAAGCATAAGGCGAGTGAAGGCTCGGAAAAGCTGAACGTCAAGGATGAGGGGATTTCCGACGAGGACCTTCAGGAGGAGGGACACACCGGCGCTGACGGCGAATCAGAAAGCAGTGATACGCATGGCCAAGCAGAGGACACAGATATTCATACCCAAGAAGAATACACTGACACTCACACCGAAGCAGAGTCTACTGACACTCGTACCCAAGCAGAATACGCAGATACTCATACCCAAGAAGAATACACAGATACTCACACCGGAGCAGAATACACCGGGACTGATGCCGAAAGAGACTACAGAATCCAGCCCGAAGACGCTCTTACTGAAACGCAAACCGCCTACGCTGACACTCCCAGCGAGGACGGCAGTAACCAGCAGAAGGCTCCGGGCGGCGAATTCTTCATCGTGAAGAAAATGATCGACTATGGCGACATCTACAAAATACTTAAAGAAAACGAGGAAGCAATACGACAGTACAACGCTGCCATGAGACTTGCTCCTTCCATGTGTACCGTTGGGGAGGAGTGTTGAATAAAAGGAAAGTGTGAAACTTGTTTGTCTGTTGCCTCCCTTTTTTCTTCTCGTTGTTCTCTTTGGCTTTTGTATTTTTTTTTTCTCGACCTAACAAAACAAGTAAATGTATTCCTTTACGGAGTGAGTATGATAGTTGATGACGCAAGAATCATGCTGACAATTTCTCTAGATGAATTTATACTTGATGGTTTGTAAAAGTATAAGGGTATACAACCCTTAAGCTGAGAAGGTTTTCCAAAACGAGTCCATTTTCCGTTCCAAAGGCCATTCTTAATTCAATATCATATTTTTTTTTATGTTAACTGATCACAAGAAATTTAACAAATTAAAAATCTTAAAAGCAAGAACAAAAAAATAATAGTTTATATAAATACGGCCATTATACAAAAGATTCAGGCCTTTCTTCTGATATAGACAGAAGGTAAAGATACCTAGCCTATAAATAAGAGTGTGAGTGAGTGAGTGTGTGCGTTTATGTCTGTGTGTGTGTGTGTGTTTTTTATAAAAATGACACACGCACATATACACATATACGCTTATATACACTTATACATACATGACGGAGACCCGTCTGTGAGCAACAAAAGATAAACATTTGAAAGTAATATCTCTATACCAACAGTTGTATTTTCTTTGGTCTGATCTTAGAAATAAGGTTTTTATTATCATCCTCAATAAGAAAAAAATCGTTACTATCACTATCATCAGTGATTTCATTTTAAAATAATAATGTTTGTCAGTAATTAAAGATAAAAAACCCTACTTGGCAATTGGTTATCAAGGTTTCCACGTGCTTCTGTTTGTAAACAATTCCAGAATTGCGTTCACGGGTTTGCCGGATATTGGTTTGTAAATCTATTTTTTAGGGATTCGAGGTTAAATTAGCTTCTTGGTATTACATATACACTTAGACACTTCAGTGCTTCAACGTTCAATAAAAAAATAACGAATAGATAAGTGTAAAATTTAAATTTTGTGAACATTTGACTGCTAAACGGAAACAAAATAGTCAACTTGTAGTGTAATTGTCAAGAATGGAGTGTAAACACAATGAAAAATTAACGTAATGACAATAAAGAACGCATTGAACAAGACTTGTAGATGAAAATTAATAATCTGCATCAAGTAAAGGCCATTTTATTAAAAGTCGACAAATCCTTGTGTCAATCCCAGTGATGCCATGGCCTCTGTGCTCCAGTAAAAGCAAACAACACTCCACCATGTATATTGTAGCAAGATAGAGCAATTCGACCTCTCTGCTTATTTATTGTCAAATATGTAAGTCCAAGCTCAATCGCAGTGGAGGTTTGTTGGCCTTTGCCAGAGCACTAAACAAGGAAGGACACAGCATCAGTTAAAGTGGCCCAACTCTACACTATTACCAGATAAATATAATTTTTTTGTCTTTTTTTATAATATTCTCATGTACAATAATCTACTCCATCAGAATGAAGGTTGTCTTGAAGTATAGGTCATTCAAATCAATTTTAAATGATAACTTAATGTAGTAATGTTTAAAGAGTCTGTCACACTTGATTTCAAGCAGTAAAAAAATGATTGCCTGATATTCAGTCTATAAATAAAGTAATGTTTAAAATTGTCTTAATGGGTCAGGTGTGACAGTGAGACAGTTTTTGGAATCAAGCCATAGCTGTTGTAAGTTCTAATTAGTTTCTTTTATAGAACAAAATTTATTACTGGTAAATATCCTGTTCTTTTTAATAGTCAAAATTCAAAAGTATAGGATAATCAAACAGTAATGAAATACAAAATTTCTTTCTTCAGACTTCAGCCACTGTCCATGAAAATATTTGATTAATTTTTTTTTTTTTCTTTAGATGATTTAACATCTGTTGCCAAGGAAGTGCCACCTCCTATATTGCCGGGGGAAAGATGTCCGTCAGTGCCCCTAGTGTGTTCATGCTCAACGTGACGGGCCAGGTAGAAAGTGGAAAGTTTATTGAAGGAGATAATCTCTATTTCTCATACTGCTTCACTTCGGGTCAAGACTGGGAAGCTGTTTCTGTAAGTGAAGATTTTTCAAGTCACTTTTTATGTTGTCTTTTGATT
>NW_028234444.1:14443525-14448525 GCF_977035675.1 Penaeus japonicus | reverse complement strand
GCCAAACCAGTATAAAATATTAACACATACATCAACATAAATATGGATATAAACTAAAACTAGAAACTATGGCTACAAAGTACATTACAACTTATAAAATAATTGGTAAAATTCTATTTACAAGAGTTTTAAAACTTTGAACACTATGTACAATGTGTCTAGGCATATTGCTTAAAACAGCACTCCACATCCTAGTGTATTTTGGGATGTACTGTCTCTGGTAGTGCCATGTCCTGCATCGTGACTGCTCTAGTGCGTCCGGCACTCTCTCCACGGTCCTGGTGGTACGAGTAATCCGACGGACTGGCTGTCCCAGCGGCTGCAAGTGTGGCACTTGTTCTTGTATTCTGAACATGACAGTGAGACCTGCCACATCCCTCAGGTGTTGTAGATTCTGAAGGTTGTTTAAATTCCCAGGATCTTCACCGTTGATTATCTTGATGGCTCTGGATTGCATCCTGTCAAGGAGGTCGAGGTGCTTCTTAGCAGCTCCTCCCCATGTCAGAGGAGCATACTCCATCACAGACAGGATCTGCGATTTGTATAGAACCTCTCTTCCTCTTACATCAAGGAGCCATGAAATGCGTCTCAGGGACGCAAGTTTCCTTGATGCTTTCCTCACAGTGTGTTTTGAAGATGAGTTTTTTTATCGTAGGTAACTCCAAGTATTTCTACTTCATCTTTAGGTCGTAGTAATTTACCATCGAAGTAGAGTTTGATGGTGGGTTGGGTTCTGGTAATTACCATGAGGGGGTCTTGTTTGGTGCAAACTTGACCTGCCACCTGTGACCCCAGGTTAGGATGTTTTTCAGTTCAGCATTTATGTGTGTTACTGTCATTTCCTCATCTTCGGCACTGTAGGTAACCGACAGTGTGATGTCATCAGCAAACGCTTGTGCCTCAGGAACTAGAAGCAGCAAGTCATTTATAGATATATTCCACATGAGGGGTCCCAGAACACTGTCCTGTGGTACGCCAGCCTTGATAGCATGCTGTGTTGATTTCTTACCATTTAAGACGACACTCAGGTACCGGTTGGTAAGATATTCAGTGAAAAGGTTGAGAAGTGGTCCACCCACACCAATTCCACAAAATTTCTTAATCAAGGCGTCATGCCACACTCGATCGAAGGCCCCCTCGATATCCTGAGCTATCACAGCAGTGCATTGGTTATGGTCAAGGGCAGTGCTCCAGGCAGAAGACGTGAGCAGATGGAGATCAGCAGCTGAGTGGTTCCTCATGAATCCAAACTGTCGGGAGCACATCAGTGAGTGTTTGTTGAGATGTCCTGTTAGGCGTAAACCAATTATTTTCTCAAGAACTTTACTGACAGCAGAGAGTAGTGCTACTGCTTTATTTCCTTTCTTGTGAGTGGGCACGATGTTGCTGACCTTCCGTTTCGATGGCCATTTTTGCTGTTGTATGCAATTATTAAACAGAGCAAGTGGTTTGGACAACTGTCTAGCACATCTTTTAAGTAAGCGTGGACTTATTTCGTCTGGACCCACTGCTTTTGTCTCATTGAAGTCCTCCAGAATTCTTTCGACTTCTGTCTTTGTTGTCTTTATTTTGGTCAGTTTTTCCACTGTCATTATTGGCAGCATCGGGGATAGTCTGGCAGGTTCTGCCACAGACATTTTCTGGGCAAAGTGTTATGCCAATACCTCTACTTTTTGCTGAGTAGTGAGTGCCATAGTGCCATTTTCTGTGGTCAAGGATGGGATAGTTCCTTCCCTGATTTCTCCTTGTTTTTGTTTGACAAGAGTCCACCATTGTTTACCACTAACATGGCCAGACTTTAGCTTATTTTTGGTGTCTTTTTTTCCCATTGTTGTATGGCCCATTTCTGGGTGGATGCCATTTGAGCCACAGCCTGTCTATGGATATATTTGTTATAGACAGTAAGGTTACATTTGAAATTGAGCCATGCCTTGTACTTAGCATCAGATGCCATGCGGCACCTGGGCCTGAACCATGGCTAATCAGAGGGACAGGGAATATGGTCAACATGTGGTACGCACTGTCTCTGGATCTCAAGTAGGGTCACTGTGAATTGTTCCACTTGCTGATCGACATCACCTCTGAGAATGTCCTCCCAGGAAATGTGCGTCGTGGTGTTTTTAATCATTCTCCAATCAGCACTTTTTCCCAAATAGTACGGCTATAGTGCTCCTCACGAAAAAGTGCAAAAGGAATCGTTGTGAGTACGGCAATGTGGTCTGAAGTACCTATAAAACCAAGTGGGGAGCAGCAAACTGTATCTTCAGGGAAGATCGTTACAACTGGATCAAGTGAGGAACCAGAGCTATGTGTAGCAAAAGTAACGTTGTTGTTGAAATCATACAATACTAACATATTATCAAAGTTAGCTTGAATGATATGCTGATTGAGATCACCAACTATTATTATATTTTCACAGTGACTGCTTAGTAATAGATTATCGAGGTGGATTACCAGGAAATCAACAATTACACTAATTGTTGACGGGGGTCTGTAACACCCACGACAAAGGGTACCTCTGCCTCTGCTATCTATTAGTTTCCACAGGATAAGTTCCAAGTTGTCTGGAACAGGGTAATCAACAAATTGGATTGGTGTCGAGTCCTTGTGGCATAGTGCTACTCCGCCTCCATTTGTGTTACGGTCCTTTCTGATCCATGATGAGTAACCAGGAATCTTGGCATAGTTGCAAGGTACTTTGTCATCTAGAAAGGTTTTAGATATTAATATTATGTCTGCTTTGTATTTTAAAACAAATTGATGTGTTAGTTCCCCCACATTGGTGTGGAACCTTGTTATGTTGGCAGACACTATTCTTATTTGTTTAGAAAAGCATTTGCGGTTATGGTAATAGTTGCTGTGCTTGCAGTTGCGGTAGTGCTTGGTGGGCACCAAAATTGAAGGGCACTGCATATTGTCGGTAAAGACCTTGATTATACAGTGGAGGATAGGTTATAGGTTGCGGTACCAAAAACTGTTGGTGCGCGATACTTTGTTGGTGCCAGTTAGGCTCTCTTGACTAGACTGCCTCACAGCCTGAATCAGCTCCTGCTGTCTCTGGTCAGCCAGACCTTGTCTGCAATTTTGTTTGGTATGATAATGACCCTTACAGTAGTCACACACTTGATTCCTTGGGCAATCGTTTCCGGAATGTGCTTGACGGTGGCACACTGGACATTTGTTGGTTTCTTTTGTGTGAGTTACCATGGAGTGTCGGCCTTTCTTTGATTTTTTGTTGAGTTTGCTGGCCTCCTCCTTGATTCTTATTAATTGCAGGATGGTGTACAAATTGACTTCTGCTCTCCTGTCCTTGCTTTCGTTGACCTTGGTACGATTGGTTACTTTCTAACTGTATGCTAGGCTTCGTTGATGTCTTTGATAGCTTCCGATTTTTTGTTTGTTGGTCCGCCCATCATATATACGTTTCGTTACTTTCCTCCACCTGTTTCTCCCACTCTTCATCTATCTTGTTCGAGCGGGCAGTGCAGGCAATTGAGCGTTGGTGCGGCTCCTCAGTGTTGGCTTGTGTAGCCGCCAGAGTGTCAATAACTTCCAGCACATCCACTACCAAGCTCCTTCTTTCTGGCAGACCGGTGATTATTCTCTTAAAATTATTCAGGTGGCTTTGTGTTGCTGCTAGGTCCTGACTAAGTCTGCAAGAACGTTTTTTGGCAGGTCTTCTAGGCTATCCTCTTCACTAGAGGTGTCAGGAGCAGGCTGGTCTACTTCATTTCCCTCAACATAAAACCTATTGGATCTGTGATCCCTTGATGTGCCCTTAGCTCGCCTGTCTTCTCACAATTGTATTCCTCTTCTTCCCCAAGACAGCTGTCATGGCAGTCATTCTGACAATCTGCCACTATACACTTCCTGTCTGTTCTTGTTAGCACTTTCCTGCCACAGACTGAGCACCACAAATTCGGTCTATAGCCAGGACGTCCTCCAGGTCGTTCAATTCTCCGATGGTGGCATCTCTCGGGAACCGTCTCGCGCAGACAAACAATGGCAGTGACGTTGCGGATGCGAGGGCTGTAGTAAGACACGTGAGTCCACTTAACTAGGTTTATCAGCGCCTTGGTATGCCCTACCAATCGTGTACCTAGAATTACTGGAGTGGCAGGAATAGAGCCTGCCTGTAAGCCCTAGCTACTTCCAGTAGGAACGCGAAGGTAATAAAGTTTGAAGAATACTGGTGTATTACTATTCGATATTAAGTTATTACAATAGTGTTGAAACATTATTCATTACATACCGCATGATAAATTGGCATTTTGTGAGTGGGAAATAGCTCGTTCCTTACTTAAAATGTTTATTCAAACAGGCGTTTCCATGGCTACGAGGGTAAACGGTTAAATCTGGCTAGGCACTATAGAGAACTGACCACGGCCGTTAATTACGAACAAGGCCTTTATTTTGTTGAATATTGCCTTAATAAACACGAAAGATATGTCATTAATCTTCCATATCTTAAACGGGTATAGACAAATTTGCTAAAGTGGAAAGCAGCCTTAGTGCAGTGCTTGTCATAGTATGATTTGTATTCTAATACCTGTTAATAAAGAAAAGCAAACTCGTCTTTCAGAAACGTCTTGGTTGGAATCCTTCGATATACCTGACAGTTCCCGAAAATGTAAGAAAATCCGAACTATGATAAAAATTATATGCTAATCCAAGAGGTGAGGTGCGCCGACAAAACCGTCACTTGTTTTCTAGAACAGCGAACACTTCAGCGATTGACTACGAATGCCTTTTTTAGAGACGAGAAGCCAGCACATAACATTTGCCGTTGATATGGTATGGCAATTACTGTTGTCCCGTTTATTGAAATTGCTCGTAATTAAGTGGTGTATGAAATTGTTTAGTTTAGCATGAAATTAAGGTATTCGTTCTCTGTATTGTGAAAATAGAATTATGGATAACTAAAATATTTTGAACACCCTTCATGAGAGGAACATAATTTACTTAATGTATATTTATGAATGTGAATACATATACGCATA
>NW_028234444.1:14436025-14438525 GCF_977035675.1 Penaeus japonicus | reverse complement strand
GATGCTCTCGAACGGAATTTCGAAGTGGTAAATGTGTACAAGAAAGGGTTGAGGGCCGAGTTGATGGGCAGAAGCACCACGACCACATAAGCGTAGAGCTTGGCTGCGAGAGAAATTTACGGAAAAGGTTAAAGATCTATTGAGAATCAGCTGATTGAAAATCAGAACACTTTTAAAAATGAATATATACAATAACAGTACACAAGAAAAGGCCAAAAAATAACATAACATAACAAAAGCAAAAGACATGATAAACACACACACAAAAAAACAAGATTCCAAACATAACAAAAGCAAAAGACATGATAAACACACACACAAAAAAACAAGATTCCAAACATAACAAAAGCAAAAGACATGATAAACACACACACACACAAAAAAACATTCCAAAGAAAAAAACACGAAAAAAAAACAAAAAAACCAAAAAACAAAAGACTCACGATGTATGTCGAGCCCCATCATTGCCAGATACTTCAAGACAATGATCGGGATCCAGCAGAGGCAGTCCGTGACGACGATGAAGAAAAAGCGGATCGCGAACTCCCTGTCGCCAAGGGAGAGGGGCGTCGAGGCGCGGGTCGTGCGGATGCTCACGAACATCCCCAGGTACGAGAGGAGGATGACGAGGACTCTGGGAGGAGGAGGGAGAAGGGGGAGGATGCGGGAGGATGGGGGTGGGAGGGAGGGAAAGGAGGAGGAGGAGGAACGTGGAGGAAGGGGAGAAGGGGGAGGATGCAGGAGGATGGGGGGGAGGGAGAGAGGGAGGGGAAGGAATGTGGAGGAGGGGGAGGATGTAGGAGGATGGGGGTGGGGGAGGGAGAAGAGGAGGAGGGAGAGAGGGAGGGGGAGGAACGTGGAGGAGGGGAGGAGGAGGAGGAGGGAGAGAGGGGGAGGAACATGGAGGAAGGGGAGGAGGAGGAGGAGAAGGAGGAGGGAGAGAGGGAGGGGGAGGGGAAGGAAAGGGAGGGGAGGGGAAGTAGGAGGAAGAAAAAAAAGGGTAATGGAATGGCAGTGGGAGGAGGAGGAGGGAGATGAAGAAGATGATGATGAAGAAGAAGAAGAAGAAGAAGAAGAAGAAGAGGAAAAGGATGGGGGAGTGAGGAAAAAATAAGAAGGGAGGGAAATGGGGGTGGGAGGAAGAGAGGGGGTAGAGGAAGAGGAAGGGGTGTAGAAATGGCAGAAGATCGGAAGGGGGGAGAGGAGGAGGAGGATGATAAAAAAATGTTATTAGGTATGACATCTATATCTAACTATCTCTCTCTCTCTGTCTCTCTCTCTCTCACTCACTCACTCACTCACTCACTCACTCACTCACTCACTCTCTCTCTCTCTCTCTCTCTCTCTCTCTCTCTCTCTCTCTCTCTCTCTCTCTCTCTCTCTCTCTCTCTCTCTCTCTCTCTCTCTCTCTCTCTCTCTCTCTCTCTCTCTCTCTCTCTCTTTCTCTCTCTCTCGCTCTCTCTCTCTGTCTATCTATCTATATATATATCTTTTACCACATGGTGCGAACATAGATAAATGTCATATACTACTGCAGAAAAAAATAGTGACGATGCTAATACCATCCCCTTAAATCCCTTTCCCCCAACATCCCCTCGCACCGCCTCCCCCTTACTCCCCCATTCACCACGTACCGATCCACCCCCATCCACCCCTTCTTCCTCCCTTCGTATTCACCCCCTACCCTATCCTCCTCCCCCCTTCACCCTCTCTACCCTTTCCACCTTTCACCAACACCCCCCATTTACCCCTATCCTCCTTCCCTCCTCATCCCATGCACCCCTTCCTTCCCCATCCCATTCAACCCATCAATCCCTCCCCCCTCCTTCCCTCTCCCCTCTTTCACCCTCCCCTCCAAATCCCTCCCCCCATGCACCCCCTCCTTCCTCCTTCCCCATTCCCTCTCCCCTCCTTCCCCCTCCCCTCCAAATCCCTCCCCCCTCCTTCCCTTTTTCCCCTTCCCTCTCCCCTCTTTTCCTCCCCCTCCTCCCCTCCAAATCCCTATCCCTCCCCATTCACACCCCCTCCTCCCCTCCCCGACTTACCCGACCTGGTTGATCCCGACGAGGACGAGGGCAGCGAAGGGCCAGCCAGGCACCCAGGGGTCGTCCAGGTGGAGCGGGAAGCAGAGGCCGTTTGTGCCGTAGAAACCCCGGGGTGTCCCCTGGTAGTAGAGCTCTGTGGGGGGTGGGGGGGAGTGGGTGAAGGAAGAAGAAGTGTGGGAAGGCCGGGATGGGTTGGGGGGAAGGGAGGGATCGGAGGTAGGGGAGGAAGAGGGGGAAGAGTGAGAAGTGGGAAGGGAAGAGGGGGAAGAATGGGAAGAAGAAAGGTGGATATTTGATGGGAGGTAGGGAGTAGGTGGATGGGTGGGGAAGAGAGAATTTGGAAAGTGAGAAAAGGAGGGAGGGAGGGAGAGGAAGGGAGGAAGGGAGAGAGGGAGGGAGGGAGGGAGAGAAGGGAGAAAGAGAGAGAGAGAGAGAGAGAGAGAGAGAGAGAGAGA
>NW_028234444.1:14411025-14413525 GCF_977035675.1 Penaeus japonicus | reverse complement strand
ATATATTATATTATAATATTATGTATATATATACATAGTTATAATATATGTTCTATATATATTATATATATATATTTTTATATATATATATATTATGTATATATTATTATATACATATATATATATATATATATATATATATATATAAATATATATATATATACTATATATATATATATATTTATATATAATATATATATATATATATATATATGTATTTATATATATACATATATTATATATATATATATATATTTATATATATATATATATATATTATATATATATATATGAATATTATACATATAATTTACATATATGTTTATATATACATAATATATATATATATATGTATTCTTATATACATCTATATATTTATATATATATATATATTATATATTATATATATATATATATAATATATATATATATATATTTTTTTTTTTTTTTTTTTTTTTTTGTATTTCATATATGGCATATTTCTATATATATATATATATATATATATATATATATATATATATATATATATATATATATATATATATATATGTGTATGTTTGTATGTATGTATATTTATTTATATCTTTAATATTTTCTTTCTTTCTTTTTTTATGCCTGTTTGTCTTTGTGTCTCTCTCTCTTTCTCTCTGACTCACACACACTCGTTCTCTCTCCCATATTATAAATTTTCCCTATTTCTATCTACCTTTCTCTCCATATATTTCTACTACATTCCACCTTATTTATCATCCAATCTCCCCCTCTCTCCCTATACATATCTCCATCTTTTCCTAATCTCTTGATGAATATTCCATTCTTTTATCAAATCGACGAATATGTTTTATTATCAACTACTCATCGAATACATCATCCTATCAGCGACATCGTAAATATTATCTCTTATAAGTAACTTATCTTACTACAACAACTCACTTACAATGAGGTAAGGCCAGAGAGTCCTGCGAGAGAATCCTTCGAAAGAATCTCATAGGCATTTTGTTAACATGTTCGGCATTGGTTGAGGAGGGGCGCGAGGGGAGGGCTGGGGTGGATGGGGGTGAATGACGTGGAGGTGGAGGCGCTCGTGAGTCGTGCTTGGGGAGGGCGTGCGAAGCTCGAGCTCGCGCGCGCTTTATTTCCGAGCTATTTATCTTTTTGTCTTTTTTCTCTATTTCTTTTCTTCTATTGTTATCTCTTTCTACTCTTTCTCTTCTCTCTCTCTCTCTTCTTCTCTCCTCTCTTTTCTGGTTTCTGTCTCTCTCTTTCTCTGTCTGTCTCTCTCCTCCCTTCCCTCTCTCTCTCTCTCTTCTCTTCTTTATCTCTATGCATATATATATAAATATATTATATATATATATATATATATATATATATATTTATATATATATATATACATATGTATTTATATATAATTATATAAATATAATATATATATAATATATATTTATATAATCTATATATTATCTTTATATATATATATATACATTTACATACTCGTACTATATTATAATATATATATATTTATTATATATATATATATATAATATATTTATTTCTTTATATTTATTCACACCCATATATTATAGATATATATATATATATATATAGTATTTATATATATATATATATATATATATTGTAGATATTTATATATATGTATATATATTCATAATATTATATATATATCATGTATATATATATATATATATTTAAATTAATATATATATATATATATAATATATGATTTATATATATACTTATATATATATATAGTATTTATTTATATATATATATATTTATTATATATATCATATATATATATATATATACTTATATATATATATAAATATATATTATATAATATATATATATATTTATATATTTATATATAAATATTATATATTATATATATGCCCATATACATTCGCATCCCTCGGCGACACCAGTACTAAAATGAACAAGCCAAACTCACAATTCCTCCAAGCGGTGAGCGTTGGGACTGACTCGCCTTCCCTCCAGAGTCACTTTGTTGGAGTTAAGCCATCTTTTGGGAGGGAGAGAGAGAGGCATTAGCACCCTTTGTGTGCACCGGGAGGAGAGGGAAAGAGAGAGCGAGAGGGAGGTGAGAGAGCGGAGAGGTGTGGAGAGAGCGAGGATGAGGGCGGGGTGTGGCAGAAGAGGAGAAGGTTGGGGGGGGGGGGGGGAGGGGGAGGGGGGGAGTAGTAAGTAAAGGGGGGAGAGTGTTGGGATTAAGGGGGGGGGGGGAGTAGAAAGTAAATGGTATAGGGGAAGAGAAAAGAGAGAGGACGATGGGAGGGGAGGGAGGAGGAGACAGGGAGACGAGCGGGAGAGAAGGAGACGAGAGAGAGAGAGAGGAGAGAGAGAGAGAGGTTGGGGGGGAGAGAGCGATCGGAGAGAGAGAGAGAGAGGAGAGAGAGAGAAGGAAGAGGGCGGAGAGAGGGAAGAGTGATGAGAGGGAGAGAGAGAGAGAGACGAG
>NW_028234444.1:14401025-14403525 GCF_977035675.1 Penaeus japonicus | reverse complement strand
GAGAGGAAGAAGGTGGGAGGGGGATGGAGGAGAGGAGGAGGAGGGGAAGAAGAGAGAGCGAGAGAGGGAAGAGGAGGAGAGAGGTGGGAGGAGAAAGGGGGAGAGAGGAGGAAGAAGAGAGAGGAGAGAGAAGAAGGAGGGAGAGAGAGAGAGAGACGAAAGAGAATGGAGTGAGAGGAGAGGAGGAGCGAGAGGGGAGAGAAGGAGTATGAGAGAGTGAGAAGGGAAGAGAGAGAGAGAGAGAGAGAGAGAGAGAGAGAGAGAAAGCAGTTGATGCTTAATATTGAGAAAATATTTCACAGATGAGAATTCCTAGCGAGTTTCATAGGCTTATTAATGCAGATTCTACCTACGTGTTTTTGGGAAGGAAAGTAGAAAAGAAGAGAAGAAAGGGACGAGCATTATTTCCCTCTCCCTCCTCTCTTTCTCACATATGTTTGTGTATACATGTGTGTGTGTGTATATATATACTTAATATATATATATATATATATTATATCTATATATAGTATATATCTAGATATATATATATACAAATATATATATATATCTATTTATTTATTTATATATATGTTATATATATATATACATATATATATATATATATATAATTATATATATACCTATATATATATATATATATATTTATACTATATCAGATATGTATATGTGTATATATATATGTATATATATATATATTATATTATATATTTATATATATATACACACACACATATATATATATGTATATATATATATATATATATATATATTTATGATAATATTATCATATTATATATATAGAGAGAGAGAGAGAGAGAGAGAGAGAAGAGAGGAAAAAGAGGTGGATGGAGGGGGGAGAGGGGGGAGGGTCGGAAAGAGGAATGAGGAGAGGAAGGAAGAGGAGTGAGGAGAGGGGGACGGGAGAGAGAGAGAGAAGTGGGAGCCAGCCCCGCCCCCGACCCCGCACCCGAGCTCCGGGGAGAGCAGAGAGGAGGGTGAGAGGATGAGAGGAGCGAGGATGAGGAGAATGAAGAGAGAGGAGAGAGGGAGGAAGAGGGGGAGGGATAGAGGGAGAGAGAGAGAGAGGAGGGGGGAGAGGGGGGGGGGAAGACGAGGAGGAGGAGAAGGAGAGAGAGAGGGAAGGAGAGAAGATGGAGCGTGAGAGGGGAGGGAGGAGAGAAGGGACGGCGAAGTAGATTGAGTTGTGTGGTGGAGGAGAGTGCGAGAGAGGGAGATGGGAAGTGGAGGTGAGAGGGGGAGAAGGACGACGAGGAATAGTGGGGAGGGAGTGTCAGGAGTGAAGAGGATGAGAAAGAGGAAGGAGAGGAGGGGGAGCGATTCGAGGGATGCTGGGGAGAGAGTAGTGAGAGTGGAGATGTGAGACGTGGCGAGAGGAGAGGAGGGGAGGATATAAGATGCGGGAAGAGGCGCGGAAGGAGAGAGAAAAGAAGGAGAGAGGGATGGGGATGGGTGAGAGAGAGGGGGAGTGAGAGGAGAGGAAGGATAGAGAGAGGAGAGAGAGAGCTGATGACAGAAGAGAAGAGAGAGGAGGGACTGAGAGGAGGAGGATGAGGAGAAGGGGTGAGGGTGGTGGAGGATAGAGAGGAGAGAGAGGGGAGACCGACCGATGGAGAGAGAGCGAGAGAGAGAGAGAGGGACGGGGACCGACCGCACCCGAGGCAGAGAGGAGAGAGAGAGAGAGCAGACCCCCCCGGACGACCCGAGGATTTATATATATATTCATATATACATATATATATATATATATATATATATATAGATAGATAGATAGATAAATAGATAGATAGATAAATACATAGAGAGATAGATTTATAGATAGATTGATAAATAGATAAATAGATAGATAAAAAAAGGAAGATAGATAGATAAACAGATATATATATATATAAATATATAGATAGATATATAAATATATAGATAAAAAGATAGAAAGATAGATAAATAAATGAATAAATAAAAAACGAAAGATAGATAATTAAATAGATAGAAAGATAGATAGATAGATAGACAGGTAGATAGATGGAAAGATAGATATATAGACAGATAGACAGAGACAAATGCAGAGACAGAAAATAGCAACATCCCGTCTGGTTTCAGTTCGACCTAACAAGGGAGATCATATGTTTCTCCCGACAAGTGCACTGAACTGAAGCATCGATCTGAAGCTCCTTTCACAATGGGATAATGAAGCAGCTGGGATTCGAACGCTCGAACTTCGAGTCTCGTGAAGCTGGAGTTCGATTATCCATCTGTTCAGCCATAGGGTCCTTGTCTAACCTTGTTATGACCATTATTATATTTATTATTGCATTGCCATTGTTATATTCATTGTTGTATTCAGGCTCGTAATCCTTGTTCAGGAGTCCTACAGGGGTCGTCTGAGAGACATGTTGATTCATAGATATGCAGATGTTCCCGATTGTGTGGGGTGGTGGTGGTTGGGTGGGGGCGGGGGGTAGGGGTTCTGGATATGGAG
>NW_028234444.1:14388525-14391025 GCF_977035675.1 Penaeus japonicus | reverse complement strand
TAAATATTATAGGAATGGTATGTTATATAGTGAGTATAGTGCTATATTGGAGTTGGATGAATGGTCATAGTATGATGTACCTCATGATAGGTCGGTAATGATTGGAATAGTAGGAATATGGATGAATATGATATGATGTGTATGGTGATAGGCAAAGTATAGGAAAATTGACAGGTTTAATTATCAAACACACATGAACATAGGGTATTCTCTCCTTTCTTTTTCTTCTCTTTCTTCTTTTATTTTTTCTCCTCTTCCTCCTCCTCCTTTTTCAGTTTCTTTTTCTCCTTCTTTTCTTTCTCCTCCTCCTCCTAAATTTTTTTCTCTTATATTTTTCTTCTCCTCTCTTTTTCCTATTCCTTTTTCTTCTTATATCTCATCTTCTCCTCACCTACTCCTTCCTTTTATGCTTTTTCTCCTATTCTCCTCCTCCTTCATTTTCCTTTTTCTTCTTCATATGATTTATATGATTCTTTTCTCCTCTCCTCCTCTTTCCTCCTCCTTCTTTTTCCCTCTCTTCTTCTTCTTCTTCTTCTTCTTCTCCATCTCCACCTTCCCCTCTCCTCCTCCTTCCTTTTCCCTTTCTTCTTCTTCTTCTCCATCTCCATCTTCTCCTCTCCTCCTCCTTCCTTTTCCCTTTCTTCTTCTTCTCCTCCTCCTCGTCCTCCCCCTCCTACTGCTTTTTCTCTTTCTTAGTCTATACTTACAGCATTTTTTCCTGTCCGACCAGCGATATACTTTCTTCTTCAAGATCTCGTGAGTTTGGTGCAAGTCAGCCTTATCGTCAACTGTGAAATAGAAAGGGGAATAGATTATGAATGAATAATATCGATGGTGATCAGTGTGAGAGGGATATGGGAGGAAGAGGAGAGAGCGAAAGAGAGAGACAGAGAATGAGAGAGAGAGAGAGAGAGAGAGAGAGAGAGAGAGAGAGAGAGAGAGAGAGAGAGAGAGAGAGAGAGAGAGAGGAGAGAGACGAGAGAAGAGAGAGGAGAGAGAGAGTAGAGAGAGAGTTGAGAGAAGATGAGATGAGAGAGAGAGAGGAGAGAGAGAGAGATGAGGGAGGATGAGAGATGAGCATGAGAGAGATGAATTGAGAACAGAATGAGAGAGAGCAGAGAAGAGAGAGAGAGAGAGAGAAAGAGGAAATGAAAGAGAGAGAGAGAGAGAGAGAGAGAGAGAGTAAGAGAGAGAGGAGAGAGAGAGAGAGAGTTGAGAGAGAGAGAGATGGAGTAGAGAGAGAGGAGGAGAGGAGAGAGAGAATGAGAGAGAGAGAGAGAGAGAGAGAGACAGAGAGAGACAGAGAATGAGAGAGAGAGAGAGAGAGAGAGAGAGAGAGAGAGAGAGAGAGACAGAGAATGAGAGAGAGAGAGAGAGAGACAGAGAGAGAATAAGAGAGAGAGAGAGAGAGAGAGAAAGAGAGACTCAAGGATGTAAAGTGCAAGAAAAAGGACAAAGATTAAGATACAAACGAAAACACAACGAAGGTAAAGGAAGAAAGAAAATCAATGAATAGACACTAAACCCATTCAGACAGAAAAGTTCAGGAAGATTTTAAAAATAGTTTCTTCCTCCCAAATTTCTCCTGCTTCAAACGCATTGATTTTTTCTCTGCCCGCCATTAGTCAAACGACAATTTAAAAGTTGGCGCATCGATTTTATGCCGTCTGGCCTGTCGTGTTGAAAAGGGCATGGCGGCTGTGAACGGCACGTTGCTGTGGTCTGCTCGTGTGAAAGCAGTAATTGTTGAAAACACGACTTCGAACGGGGAGCGTCTGTGGGAAGTGTATGTTGTGGAAATCTAGTTTTCTTTAAGTTTTCACGTGTGCATGTGCGTGTGTGTGTGTGTGTGTGTATGTGTGTGTGTGTGTGTGTGTGTGTGTACGTACGTGTACGTGTGTGTGTGTGTGTGTACGTGTACGTGTGTGTGTGTGTGCTTGTATTAATGCATGTCTGTGTGTGTGAGCGCGGGCGCGTTAGGCTGAACATAACTCTACGGGGGTCGTCGCCGTTTTTAACTATACAAATGCATGTTATTTGAAGTAGCAGGAATAGAGAACGAGTGAAGTGGGTGTGTGTGAAAAAAAGAAAGAGAGCGAGATAGATAGATAGATAGATAGATAGATAGATAGATAGATAGATAGATAGATAGATAGATAGATAGATAGATGGAGAGAGAGAGAGAGAGAGAGAGAGAGAGAGAGAGAGAGAGATAGTGTGTGTATGTGTGTGTGTGTGTGTGTGTGTGTGTGTGTGTGTGTGTGTGTGTGTGTGTGTGTGTGTGCGTGCATGAGACAATGGAAAGAGTGAAAGGAGGAAGATACGGAGAGAAAGTGAATGTAAGAGAAAAAAGAGGTGAAAACAAGAATAAAATGGAGCAGAGATAAAGATGGAGATGGAGAGGAGCTCGGTAGAAAAATAATATAAAGGTAAAGGTATTCCAGTATCTATTACCAAGTCGGTTCAGTAGTATTCAAATTCATTAATGAATAACTATTAC
>NW_028234444.1:14380158-14388425 GCF_977035675.1 Penaeus japonicus | reverse complement strand
TTTCAACCACGAGCGCAATCATCCGCCGGGGTCAGTAATCTTGCCTTCAAATAGTGAACATTTCTTTGAAGTCATTCCTGGTCGAAATACCGAGCCATAATCTACCACAAAAGTTTAAAGCTCCCTCACTACGCACCAAAGATTAATTGTATAATCATGATGACACAACAAAAATAAAATTGACCAGTTAACTAAGACATCTAATGAATAGGTGAATAGTTCATTATAACAATACTTGAAATAACATTTACAGCGACAATACATGGGCGTACTAAGTTAACGATCACTGGAGGCCCACCTAGAGGGGAACAGCTGATTAAGAAGGTGGGTGTAAGGGGGGGAGCCACAGCTGATTCAGAAAGGGATGAAGGAGGAGGAGGGGGGGAGGGGGGTACTAGTTTAACACCGATTGCTAAATTTTCACAGCAGGATACTAACTGAAATCCTTCACTGTGGCAATAAAACGAATCATTATACCCATTATCAAAATGAAAGCTGGAAGGTTGTGCACTCATCAACATTACTGAAGATTGTGGTGAATGCTATGAGCCGGGGACGAGAGATTGGGTTTTAATGGTGATTCGAATCCGGATTCAGATCAAAGATTAGGTTAGAATTTTTCTTGAACAGGGTGAACACTCAAAGAAAAGGGCTTAATGATTGTAAATAATAATCAGTGATAATGATGTATGATAATTACTATGATAATTATTAGTAATATTATCATTATCACTATCAAAGAGAAATCATAAAAATGATATTGATATCAATAAACAATAGTAATTAAAAGGATAATGAGGATGATAACAATAATAAAGCTAACAATAGCGATGGAAATAATGGTAATGACAACCGTGATAAACTTGATAATTAACAATAATAATGATAATAACTATTATCTTTATCGGTTCGATTATTTCCTTGGCCAATATTGTCTTTTTTTTCAATCTCTCTTTTCCTCCTCGTCCGATTCATTCTCAGTCACTCTCTCTCTCTCTCACTCTCTCTCTCTTCTATTTTCCCTTTTTTCACTCTCCTCCCCTCACTTGTTTTTTTTCTTTTTCTCTTTCACCCTCCTTTACCCCCTTTATATATATGTCACACTATTTGTCTGGCTCAGTGGCTTGACTCTCTCTCTCTTATTCTTTTTCTATCTGTCTCTCTCTTATTCTCTTTCTTTCTCTCTCTCTTATTCTCTTTCTTTCTCTCTTATTCTCTTTCTCTCTCTCTCTCTCTCTCTCTCTTATTCTCTTACTATCTCTCTCTCTTATTCTCTTTCTATCTCTCTCTCTCTCTTATTCTCTCTCTCTCTATCTCTCTTATTCTTTTTCTCTCTTATTTTCTTTCTATCTCTCTTTTGTCATTTTTTTTATCTTCTCTGTCTTATTTTTTTCTTTTCTCTTCTTACCCCTTTTTATCTCTCTCCTTCTTATTTCTTTTCTCTCTCTTCCCCCTTTTTCCTTTCTCTCTTCCTCTCTCCATCTCCTTCCTCTCTCTCCTCTCTCCCCCTCTCTCTCTCCCTCCCCCCCCTTAAAATTTAAACCCCACACTTTTACCTTACATAGCTGTAGCTCCTCCTATCACCATCCAAATTTCCAAAGCTCGCCCAGTTGTAACAAACAACGGGGAAATCTCACACATCCGGGTTTTTTCTTTTTTTTTCCCCGCCCGATGGGGCGCTTTCCCCGGGACGTGTAAAAGGTAATGGGGAATTAAAGGGGGGATAGAAAAAAAGAAGTTTAATCTTCCTTTTTTTGAATGAGAGGGTTTCCGGAAGTGGTGAGGAAAAAAAGGTGGGGGGGTCCAAGAATAATTTTCCCCTTTTTGGGGCGGTTGCGGGGTTTACGGGCCCGGGAATTCTCCTCGTTGGCTTGACTCTGAGCTGACGCTTAGGTTCTCTCTCTTTCTCTCCTCTCCCCTCTCTCCCCTCTTCTCCCTCTCTCTCTCCCCTCCTCTTCTCTCTCCCCCTTTCTTTTCTCTCTTTTCTCTTCTCTCTCCCCTCTTTTCTCTCTCTCCCCTCTTTTTTCTCTCTCTCCTCTCTCTCTCTTCTTTCCTCCCCTTCTCTCTCTCCCTTTCTCCCCTCCCCTTCTCCCCTTCTCTCTTTTTTCCCGCTCTTTTCTTTTTTCCCCATTCCCCCTCTATTTTCTCTTCTCTTCTTATCTCTCCCCTCCCCGCTCTCTTCGCTTCTTTCTTTTTTCTCTCTCTTTCTCTCTCTCTCTCTCCTCTCCTTTCCTTTCTCTCTTCTCTTTCTCTCTTTTCTCCTTTCTCTCCTCTGTCTGTCTCTGCCTCTCTCTCTCTTTTCCTCTCTCTCCCTTCTTCCCCTCTCTCCTCTCTCTTCTCTCTTTCCCCCCTTCTTTTCTCACCCTCTCTCCCCTCTTTTTTTCTCTTTTTCCCTCTCCCCCTCTCCCCCCTCTTTTCTCTCTCTCTTTTTCCCTTCTCTTATTCTCTTTTCTCTTTTCTCGAGAGAGAGAGAGAGAGGAAGAGAGGGAAAGAGAGAGTTTGTGTTTCCGGGAACCCAAAGAAATGAATAGTTTAAAGATTTTATATATTTATGGTATATATTTTTAAAATATAAAATATATAATATTTAAAATTTATATAAAAATATATATTAAATATTTATTATTTTTTTTTTTTTTTTTTTTTTTTTTTTTTTTTTTTTTTTACCTAGCCTTGTGACCTATGGCTTCTGGGGCTCTTACTCTTAATATATCATGTACCTTGATTTAGAAACCGCAAAAAATAAGATAAATACAAACAAAATACGATAGGAACTGCGCAAGGAAAATCGACTGAACTATAGCGAAAGTAAGTCCTTCCACGGGTGTAGTGATAAATGAATTATTTTGCTAAGTATCAAAACTCACGGCGGACTTTTTTAATCTATTAATCACTTTTCTTTTAATCGATGGGCCCTATTTTTTTTTTTTGGGGGGAAAAAGGGCCCATCACACCGTTAATAAAAAATAAAGCCAGAGATTAAATATTTGGAGGCTGTTGCCACCTCACTTTTGGTAAATCTGTTTCATGTTTTGTATTTTTTTTTTCCTTTCTCTTTTCACATTTTATCAACACGGTAGAAGGTATCGAAATGCATTACTTATCTTAGAAAGAAATGTGTCAAGAGTTTTATCAATGGGGAACAATTTATGATTCGTGCTAATTAATGATTGAAAAAGACAGTATAAAATAAATAAATAAATAAACGTTACTGTAAAAAAAAAAAAAAAAAAAAAAAAAACTCAGAAGTACTCATTAATCTTCACATTACATTTTATTCCTAACAACTGACAAACTTTGGAGCCAATATCTAATACTTTCAAAATTAATAATTATCATAATGATTTCAAAATCGGCTTCAATATGATTTCAGAATTGACTTCAATATGATTTCAGAATTGACTTCAAAATGATTTCAAAATCGGCTTCAATATGATTTCAGAATCGGCTTCAATATGATTTCAGAATTGACTTCAATATGATTTCAGAATTGACTTCAATATGATTTCAGAATTAACTTCAATATGATTTCAGAATTGACTTCAATATGATTTCAGAATTGACTTCAAAATGATTTCAAAATCGGCTTCAATATGATTTCAGAATCGGCTTCAATATGATTTCAGGATTGACTTCAATATGATTTCAGAATTGACTTCAATATGATTTCAGAATTGACTTCAAAATGATTTCAAAATCGGCTTCAATATGATTTCAGAATCGGCTTCAATATGATTTCAGAATTGACTTCAAAATGATTTCAAAATCGGCTTCAATATGATTTCAGAATTGACTTCAAAATGATTTCAAAATCGGCTTCAATATGATTTCAGAATTGACTTCAAAATGATTTCAAAATCGGCTTCAATATGATTTCAGAATTGACTTCAATATGATTTCAGAATTGACTTCAAAATGATTTCAAAATCGGCTTCAATATGATTTCAGAATTGACTTCAATATGATTTCAGAATTGACTTCAATATGATTTCAGAATTGACTTCAATATGATTTCAGAATTGACTTCAAAATGATTTCAAAATCGGCTTCAATATGATTTCAGGATTGACTTCAATATGATTTCAGAATTGACTTCAATATGATTTCACAATTAACTTCAATATGATTTCAGAATTGACTTCAATATGATTTCAGAATTGACTTCAATATGATTTCAGAATTGACTTCAAAATGATTTCAAAATCGGCTTCAATATGATTTCAGAATTGACTTCAAAATGATTTCAAAATCGGCTTCAATATGATTTCAGAATCGGCTTCAATATGATTTCAGAATTGACTTCAAAATGATTTCAAAATCGGCTTCAATATGATTTCAGAATTGACTTCAAAATGATTTCAAAATCGGCTTCAATATGATTTCAGAATTGACTTCAAAATGATTTCAAAATCGGCTTCAATATGATTTCAGAATTGACTTCAAAATGATTTCAAAATCGGCTTCAATATGATTTCAGAATCGGCTTCAATATGATTTCAGAATTGACTTCAAAATGATTTCAAAATCGGCTTCAATATGATTTCAGAATTGACTTCAATATGATTTCAGAATTGACTTCAATATGATTTCAGAATTGACTTCAATATGATTTCAGAATTGACTTCAAAATGATTTCAAAATCGGCTTCAATATGATTTCAGAATCGGCTTCAATATGATTTCAGAATTGACTTCAAAATGATTTCAAAATCGGCTTCAATATGATTTCAGAATTGACTTCAAAATGATTTCAGAATCGGCTTCAATATGATTTCAGGATTGACTTCAATATGATTTCAGAATTGACTTCAATATGATTTCACAATTAACTTCAATATTTCAGAATTGACTTCAATATGATTTCAGAATTGACTTCAAAATTATTGCAAAATCGGCTTCAATATGATTTCAGAATTGACTTCAAAATGATTTCAAAATCGGCTTCAATATGATTTCAGAATTGACTTCAAAATGATTTCAAAATCGGCTTCAATATGATTTCAGAATCGGCTTCAATATGATTTCAGAATTGACTTCAATATGATTTCAGAATTGACTTCAAAATGATTTCAAAATCGGCTTCAATATGATTTCAGAATTGACTTCAATATGATTTCAGAATTGACTTCAAAATGATTTCAAAATCGGCTTCAATATGATTTCAGAATCGGCTTCAATATGATTTCAGAATTGACTTCAATATGATTTCAGAATTGACTTCAAAATGATTTCAAAATCGGCTTCAATATGATTTCAGGATTGACTTCAATATGATTTCAGAATTGACTTCAATATGATTTCACAATTAACTTCAATATTTCAGAATTGACTTCAATATGATTTCAGAATTGACTTCAATATGATTTCAGATTTTACTTCAATATTTCAGAATTGACTTCAATATGATTTCAGAATTGACTTCAAAATGATTTCAAAATCGGCTTCAATATGATTTCAGAATTGACTTCAATATGATTTCAGAATTGACTTCAATATGATTTCACAATTGACTTCAATATGATTTCAGAATTGACTTCAATATGATTTCAGAATTGACTTCAATATGATTTCAGAATTGACTTCAATATGATTTCAGAATTGACTTCAATATGATTTCAGAATTGACTTCAATATGATTTCAGAATTGACTTCAATATGATTTCAGAATTGACTTCAATATGATTTCAGAATTGACTTCAATATGATTTCAGAATTGACTTCAAAATGATTTCAAAATCGGCTTCAATATGATTTCAGAATTGACTTCAATATGATTTCAGAATTGACTTCAAAATGATTTCAAAATCGGCTTCAATATGATTTCAGAATCGGCTTCAATATGATTTCAGAATTGACTTCAAAATGATTTCAAAATCGGCTTCAATATGATTTCAGAATCGGCTTCAATATGATTTCAGAATTGACTTCAATATGATTTCAGAATTGACTTCAAAATGATTTCAAAATCGGCTTCAATATGATTTCAGAATTGACTTCAAAATGATTTCAAAATCGGCTTCAATATGATTTCAGAATCGGCTTCAATATGATTTCAGAATTGACTTCAAAATGATTTCAAAATCGGCTTCAATATGATTTCAGAATTGACTTCAATATGATTTCAGAATTGACTTCAATATGATTTCAGAATTGACTTCAATATGATTTCAGAATTGACTTCAAAATGATTTCAAAATCGGCTTCAATATGATTTCAGAATCGGCTTCAATATGATTTCAGAATTGACTTCAATATGATTTCAGAATTGACTTCAATATGATTTCAGAATTGACTTCAATATGATTTCAGAATTGACTTCAAAATGATTTCAAAATCGGCTTCAATATGATTTCAGAATCGGCTTCAATATGATTTCAGAATTGACTTCAAAATGATTTCAAAATCGGCTTCAATATGATTTCAGAATTGACTTCAAAATGATTTCAAAATCGGCTTCAATATGATTTCAGGATTGACTTCAATATGATTTCAGGATTGACTTCAATATGATTTCAGAATTGACTTCAATATGATTTCAGAATTGACTTCAATATGATTTCAGAATTAACTTCAATATTTCAGAATTGACTTCAATATGATTTCAGAATTGACTTCAATATGATTTCAGATTTTACTTCAATATGATTTCAGAATTGACTTCAAAATGATTTCAAAATCGGCTTCAATATGATTTCAGAATAGCGTTCTAAATGATTTCAGGATTGACTTCAATATGATTTCAGAATTGACTTCAATATGATTTCACAATTAACTTCAATATTTCAGAATTGACTTCAATATGATTTCAGAATTGACTTCAATATGATTTCAGATTTTACTTCAATATTTCAGAATTGACTTCAATATGATTTCAGAATTGACTTCAAAATTATTTCAGTATCATATCATAATAGGCTTCAGTATGATGTAGTGTGGGTTTTAGGAATTCAGAATTATTTAAGAATAACTTTTCGTATGAATTGAGAAGAAATCGAAGTATAATTTAAGAATGAGTTTCAGTTTCATTATTACATAATAGCTATTATGTAATGGACTTACAAACGACTTCAAAATATCTTTTATTGCGAATTCAGAATAGCTTTTAACATAATTTCAGAATTGACTTCAATATGATTTCAGAATTGACTTCAAAATGATTTCAAAATCGGCTTCAATATGATTTCAGAATGGCTTTCAGAACTTCAGATTCCACCTCGCCTCCCCAGTAGCAGAAAGAAAGAAAAAAAGAAAAAAAAAAAAAAAATCCCAACTCCGTCATGATGTTAATAAGGCAAGTCAGTAACTCAGAATCACTTATTGCCAATGTGAGGAGGGCGGAAGGAGCTAATTTACTTTTATTTGGTAGTATATATGCGCATTGTGTGTGTGTGTATTACATATACATACATACATATATATATATATATATATATATATATATATATATATATATATATATATATATATATATATATATATATATAGAGAGAGAGAGAGAGAGAGAGAGAGAGAGAGAGAGAGAGAGATACACACACAAACAAATATATTCATGTGTGTGTGTGTGTGTGCCTGTGCGTGTGCTTGTTCGTGTGTGTGTGTGTGTGTGTGTGTGTGTGTGTGTGTTTGTGTGTGTGCGTGCATGTAAGTGTGAAAAGAAGGAGCAACGATGTTTCAAAAGAGGTCAAGGGGGATGAAGTAGGCTAAACGTGTCAAAATAGGGCGCCAAGCACTGAGAGCGCAAAAATCACAAGCTGTCAGTGGGATTTTTTTTCTTTTTTTCTGAGAGTAATTTTTTCCCCAAACATTTTGGAGCAAATTGCGGCTCTAATGATATTCAGCGAAGAAGACGAAAAGTATATATCATTACTTAAACATGAAAATTCACATAACAGTATGTATACATACTTTCAGCAGAAGATTTGTCACTGAAGTTAATACAATCGTATTCATATTGCTGCAGGGCCAGGCGAAGGAGGTACAAATCCAAGATAAAAACCGAAACTAGATTAAATAATTACGAAAACTGAGGCTAAAATGTGATAAAAACGAAAATATGAGAGAGAGAGAGAGAGAGAGAGAGAGAGAGAGAGAGAGAGAGAGAGAGAGGAGAGAGAGAGAGAGAGGGGAGAGAGAGGGGAGGGGGAGAGGAGAGAGTGAGAGAGAGAGGAGAGAGAGAGAGAGAGAGAGAGAGAGAGAGAGAGTGAGAGAGAGAGAAAGATACACTAATGATGATGATGGCGATGAAAACACTAATAATAAACTTTATTT
>NW_028234444.1:14342658-14365158 GCF_977035675.1 Penaeus japonicus | reverse complement strand
AGGATAGGAAACTAGGACCGATGATGACGCGACCACTCAATAGAGGGCACTATAATTATACTGTAAATAATGGGGAATATTGCGCCATCTGTTGAGAGAACATAACAGCACATGCAGGTAATTCCTTGGGGGTTTCCAATCCACAGCTTGCTACTATCCGTAAATACGTAAACACAGCCATGTTTGAATTTCAGGGCGAGGATGGTGGATTCGGGATATCTTGCCCAAGGTATGTTGCACGAAGTGCCCTAAAAAGGGGGGGTCCAGGGGGGGGCGAAGCCCCCCTTTGGCTAGGGATTAATTCAAAGCTAGGCAAAGTTAGGTAGGTCATTGGGTTAAGGTTTTGCAAGCGAAATATGCCCCGAAGTAGGACGAGGTAGCACGAAGTGCCTTAAGAAAAGAGACCCAGATTGTGGGCTTCAGGGGTGCAAGCGCTCATTAATTTCACTATATATGAATAGTAGAGGTTGAGAGGAATCCATCAATACCACTTTTGTGGTATTTAGCGACGCGGCGTTATTCGGAAAATTTACCAAAGTTTGTCCTCTTTATTAATATTTAAGCCTTGTAAGTTTGTTTTATTCATGGAATTTCAGTTGCCATATTTCACTCCATAGTTCATAATATTTTGAATAATTTATAATTGTTTCTTGCTTAATTAAGTATAATTACACTTATGGAAGGAAATACAGTATATCTTAGTGTTTTATCAAATCATAAACTAACATAATAAACAATTATCATGTTTTTATTTATTCCATATTGAATTATTGATATGGTACTTATATTTAAAAGCAGTACAATAGTGTTACTAACATAAATGTATTGGTAGACTATTTGCAGAATCTTGTCCAAAACAAGTAGTTTTAGTTTGCAGTTTGGGCATGGGGTAAATTTGGATAAAGATGCAACCAACCCTCTAGGTAGTTTTCATTGGGCTTTATACAGTTTTGCTCTCATTTCCATCGGAAACCTTTCGTGGAAGAAGAGGGTTTTATGGTGTTACCTCATAATTGAAGGTACGTCATGCTGGGGGCTATTTTGGCTCTAAATGGTTGAAATGCCGGGATATTCTAATGCATAAGCCTAATGCCTTGGGATTCTTGTCTACAGTATGCATAGAGTGCAATCCATCAATAGCAGGATCATTGGTATGGTGACAACTTAGATTTGAATGATATTAGTTTTTCTTTCATTTGTTTAACAATTAGAAGAAGATTAGTCTGCTGTTAGTTTTTGGATAGCCACCTACATGCCAAATAGTATCCAGGAGTGACAGAATTTACAGGAGAGTCCAAGATGACAGATAAGGATAAGAATAAGCCAGATTTGCAGAGCAGATGCCTCGCAGGGCTTATATGCACTAAGGCAAGCCCGCCTATGTCAGCATGTCCTGACTTAAGAGTGTGTGCCAACGAGTATTTTTAATCTGAGCTTGGTACATATCCACTATGATGCCCAGCCACAGCAGTGACAGCCAGGCAAGAGTGGGAAACTCGTGAGCTGGGGATGGGAGGGTAGCACTGTGCTAGTCTAGAGGCTAAGCAATTATAGGGACATGATTTTTAGTAACATCTGGCATCATCTTCACTCTACTTCAGTGTTGATTTCTTTGTAGGAAAATTGCAGTCTTTTTCTTAGAATATTTGTATCCATTAGCTTGTATATTGTCTTAATTCAGGTCCTTGATTTTAGCACTGTTTTCTAGATCTCTTGCAATTTACTTTTTCTTTCAGTAATTATGCTAGTGTTCATATGAGATTTGTGGAATATCTACACCCTTATTTTTTGTGCCAATGTATTTTATGCCCAGTGGTAGTTGGTTTCTTCATCTTTTGTCATTAATTTATAATAGTATGTATACCCTTTGTAATTTCAGATATACTTATACTTGATTACAGTGGGTTTATGCATACAACAATTATTAGTTTTCATTATTTTAGAATATTGTCCACATTTTCATTAATTAATTATTCAAGTTGTCATGACTTGAATCTTTTTTTTTTATGGCAAATCACAGTCTTTCTCCCCATCTTCCAGTCAGCCGGCCAGCCCCAGAGTGGGAAGGCACGGCGGTCATCGATGGAGAGTTCCGTGAGCTTAAGCTGAAGGACTACCGCGGGAAATACCTCGTCTTCTTCTTCTACCCCTTGGACTTGTAAGTTTTAAATGCATCGTCAGAGAGAGAACGGAGACTAAAAGGAGGTGGATTTTAATTACGATTTGGTTCTCTTTGATTTATTTTTGTGTTTATAAATTTGTTTCTTGTGTATTCTGTTTCTATTGAGCTCTTTATCTTTCTTTGTGTAACCATATCTATGGCAGTGTATGATATTAGTAATATATTTCTACTTTAAAGTACTTGTAAAATTTGCAATGCATTTATAGCTGTATGATGTCTAGTTTTTTTTATAGTTTAGTGCTTAATATACGGGTGACACTGCATTGGTTGGAATCATTAGAAAAAAACAAAACAAAACAAAAAAAAACACCTGGACTCGTGTCAGGTGTTATCAGAAGCGAATTACTATAGGATTATCTTATCTCCGAGATATTGATTGGTATATACAGGCCTATATAATTTTTTTTTTTTTTCCTACTTGTTTCTATGCAAGTTCTCCCTTTCTCACTCCCCCTCCCTCCCTCTCTCCCTTCCTCCCTCCTCTCTCTCTCTCTCTCTCTCTCTCTCTCTCTCTCTCTCTCTCTCTCTCTCTCTCTCTCTCTCTCTCTCTCTCTCTCTCTCTCTCTCTCTCTCTCTCTTTTTCATTTCTCTTTACCTAAAAATTCCAGCTTCCCAGTGTCCCCAAGTTTGAGTAATAGGGAGGAAAATGTTTAATGCTACTTTCTTCATTTTTATTATCATCTAGGCAAGGACACACTTGAAAAGAAGTTGATGGTTATCTGCATCCAACTTGTGTATATGATAAATTTCTAGTATTTATTATCATCCACCTTTAACCCTTTCCCGATGGGGCACTCGCTACGTGAAGACCCCTATGCCGAGCGATTGCAATATTGCATTGTAATCGTCACACTGGCATGACGCCCCGGCATCGGGAGTTTGGCTGTGTCACACGAGTGTGATGCACCGTCGTCATAGGGTTAATCTATATTTTTCCCTCCATTACATAAAGAAACAATAAAAATTGAAAAATAATTACCCCTTCCCCATTTCCGCATATTCCTTGTTATTCACACAGAAAGTCACCTTTTCCCTTCTTGTATACCTTCTTCCTTTTCCTCTCTCTCTTTTTAATTCACTCCCTTTCCCTTTATTTCCTTGTATTTGTCCTCTCTTCTATTCCATACATTTTTCCCTTTTTCTTCTTGTTCACTCTTCCATTAGTTATCAGTCCGTTTTATTTTAGCCTCCACTCCCCACAGCACATTTGTCTGCCCGACGGAGATCCTGGCTTTCAACGACCGTGTTGAGGAGTTCCGCAAGATGAACACAGAGGTTGTTGCATGCTCCGTGGACTCCCACTTTACCCACTTGGCCTGGACTAACACACCACGCAAGGTAGGGAGTGTGAGTGTATGAGTGTGTGCACAGAATATACAACTCTTGCTCCTGCTCCTCCACCCATTGCTTCTCCTCATCCTCCTTGCTGCTCCTCCTTCACCTCTTTCTCCTCCTCCTCTTGCTGCTCCTTCACACCTCATAATCCTCTACTCCTCCTCCTCCTCCTCCTCCTCCTCCTCCTATCTCCAAAGGTAGAAGGAGGAGAATGTGCCAAAAAGGTTTGGATGTTTGGATTGGTTTGATCACTTCACTACCCACCTTCATTTCTCACATCTGGAGGATGGGGAAGATGGTCTGGAGGACCATCTGTGGAAGCTCTGACCAGTAATTGACATCCACAACACTGCCTTTGTTGATACTTTGGTACCCGACTGTGGTTTGTCACCTTCATTAAGAACAAGCGGTCTCGGTTCTGTTTGAAGGTGTTCATATATTCAGCCAGTACTGGCTCCTCCAGCAGGTACACTGTGTTTCCGGATTTACACAGGGCAGGATAAGAGCTCTTTGCCGGCCTCGATGAAGGCAGTACTGGACTTATTGGAATTGAGTGGTAGCATGGGGAAAGGGTACACTATCTTTTTAGACAATTGGTACACTTCCCCATCTCTCTTTCACATACTCCAGTCCTGACGGATGAATGCAGTGGGGACAGTTAGGGTCACTCATAAATGGATGCCACGTGACCTTGCCATGAAGAAGAGGGGTGATATGGATTACAGGAGCAGCATCACAGGGTGCTAGCATCACAGGGTACATAAAGCATATGTACCTTTTTACACAACGACTACCCTGACGAGTGGCACGACTTCAGATGAAGTCGTGCCACTCGTCAAAGCAGTCGTACTGGCATAACCCCACGCCACAGGTTATGCACCGCGTCCTGGTCCTTCGCTGTATTCCCCAACGGGAACAAACGCGACATCGAAGCCGACTCCCTTGCAAGGCGGGTTGCTGAGAATGCGGTCGTCGAGCCCTCGTCTTTGGCGGAAGCTGGTCTGGTAGAACGCCCTCATCAAGGGTGGTCCTCCGATGAGCAGTTTCCCCAGCTTCAACCATGGCTCGATGAACCGTAGAGAGTATGGTGACAACCTTACGGTCATGCCACTGTACACAGAGCATGCCCGTAGGCATACTACTGTAGTCCATCTTGCCCTTTCTCAGTGCGGTGAAGTCCTTCAGCATCCACTTCCTGTTGATGCGCACTTTCCCCACTGCATCCGTCCGCCTTTCCTGGGGCATGTGGAAAAGAGTGGGGGAGGTATACCAATTGTCAACGAAGACATTGTAACCCTTCCCCAAACTGTCACTCCTCTCCATCAGCTCCAAGACGACCTTCGTCCCAGCTGGTACGTCTCCACGGTCCTGGTCTGTGTAGATCCGGAAACAAGACGTGTAACCGGACAACGGGCCCGTCGAGGCACACAGCTTATATACCTTCAACTCGAAGCGCGCCCTCTTCGACGGGTTGAAGGTGATGAATCCCAAGCACCCACGGAACTTCCACAAGGACTCGTCAATGGCGATGTCCTTGTGGGACATGCCCTTAATCAGTAGTGTCTCTTTGAGCTCAAAGTGTTTCAGCACTCTGGTTGTGTGAGACAGCCAGGTGTTGTTAGCAAAGAGCTCTTGGTTCTCTGGAAGCCGACGCTGTGAGTCCAGTGGGGACTGTAGGACATTGGCAAGGAACTGGGCCGCCATCTGATCAATCCGGGTGTCCAGGGGAAAGAGTTTGGCCTCCAAGAGGAGGTTAGTAACCTTAGCCCACCCAGGGGCACCCAGAATAATCCCGGCGGCTTCGTTTTGTATGATGTCAAGCCTTTTCCTGAGTCCAGGCTTGACTGTGATCAGGGCGACGGAGGCATAGTCCACAATGGGACGGACAGCGTGCACGTAGAAAGATCTTAATATGCGGTGCCCAGCCCCTAAGCGCCGCCCCGACAGAGCTCTCATGACAAAGAGCCTTGCCTTGGTCCGGTCTAAGAGATGTTTGATCTCTGAGCGGAAGGTGAGGTTCTTATCAATCCATACCCCCAAGTATGGTAGACGTGTACCCACTCAAGCTCTAGACCTTGGACTCGCAGTCTTTGATCACAGACATCATGTTTCAGCGCCATTGCCTTCGATTTGGCTGCCAAGATCTTAAGCCCGACTCTACAGCATTCCTCAGATATTAGGTCCAGACAACACTGGGCCTTTCTGACAGGATTCACATTTCTCGCAGTGGAGATAATTGCTAGATCATCTGCATATGAAATGATTGTGCACCCCGCTGGGAGTGGAATGTCGAGAATGTTTAACATGAGGATGTTGAACAGAGCTGGGCTAAGGACCCCTCCTTGAGGGGTGCCATTCTCCAGAGGTAAATGCCTGGAAAGGTGACCTTGGAACTTCACTCTGGCAGTTCTGTTCCGAAAGTAATCGCCAATCCAGGCAAGCAGTTTGCCTTTGATTCCCTTACGGATCAGGATCTCCTGAATGGCGAGCGGGTTTGCCAGTTCAAAAGCCTTCTCCAGTTCAAGGAAGACAATGACAGCGCTGCTGTTGCTGACAGTGCTCAGTAAGGTGGCCATGCTGTGGGTAGTGCTCTTGCCCCTTGTGAACCCATGTAGGTGTTCATGTGAAGGTCCCAGCTTCCATTGGAGCCGATTCAGTACCATTTTCTCTGCTGTCTTTCCCAGACAGCTAAGCAGGGAGATGGGGTGGTACTGTCCCGGCTTGAACTCCTTCCTTGGACAAGCCCGCTCTGGATTTGGCCAGTGTCTGTCCCGTTGAGGTGACCTTCTAGCGGCGGGTTCTCTTAGGAGGGATGACTAAGTGTTCCTAGGTGCTGACCTTGTAGGTGGGGTCACACCCCCCCTGGTCCTTCCCCCAAGGGGGCCAACACCTGCCCACGTGTTTGCCGTGCGTGGTGCCCCTGTGCGCTGGGAGACAGGAGTCCTGGAGGTTGAGCGATGCCCTGCGGCTAGCAACATGCCTCTTTGGTCCTCTATTCCAGCAAGACAGGTGGCCTGATCTCGACTCGGTTAGGTCAATCGGCTGGTCTCTCTTTCGAGCTAGGCTAGGGTCAAGTAGCCCCTGTCTTGCAGGCAATCGCATGGTCTTGAGAGTGCCATTAACGCGAGGCCGGGGTTGCGTACATCCTCCCACCACCCCTGTGGCTTCTGAGCATGGACTCAATACAAAGTTTCCCCTTGTTGGACTCCATGGTGGGTGGGGGCGTGGGAGGATGAATTGCACCGCTTATCACATGGCATCTATACCACATAAACCCATGACTGACTTCCCTGTTGAGGAAAAACCCACCCAAGTACCTCGGGCTGGACCCTCCAAACCAACCCCAGGTTCTGACAAATCTCTGGCGTCGGTCCAGACGAGAAGTCAAACAAAAAATGGAAGTCAGACAGGACCCTCCAACCCTACTGGCCCCACTGGCAAAACTCCGGCGTCGGTTCGGAGAACAGGCAAACGACCTCGGACGAGGGTGAGTCTGCAGCCCCAAGTATGGCAGTGCTCAGTAAGGTGGCCATGCTGTGGGTAGTGCTCTTGCCCCTTGTGAACCCGTGTAGGTGTTCACGTGGAGGTCCCAGCTTCCATTGGAGCCGATTCAGTACCATTTTCTCTGCTGTCTTTCCCAGACAGCTAAGCAGGGAGATGGGGCGGTACTGTCCCGGCTCCTTTGGTTTGGGGACGGGAATTATATCGGCCCTCTACCAGCACTGTGGCAGTGAGGAAGTTTCCCAGGACTTGTTGATGAGATGCAAAAGTGCAAGCTCACCTTCCTGTCCTAGGTGGGAAATGATGGGATGGGAGATCCCATCGCAACCCGGGGCTGACCGGGAACTGGTCTTGTATGTCCGCTGTAATTCCCTCAGAGAGAACATGACATCTGTATCATCAGGCTCGACCGCCTTTTCTCTGATGAGGGCATGCCTGCCTGGGAGCAGTTCTTCTTGGCATGCCCTCAGCTCTGCTGGTAGATCGACGCTACTTGTTCTAGCAGAGAACTCGAGTGCCAGTCTCTCCGCCTCCGACCGCGGGTCATGGTGGGTCTTTTTGGGGGCTGAGCGATTCGTGGCCTGTCTGATATGGTTCCACAATTCTGAAAGGGAGGTTTGGTGGCCAAAGGACTCACACCACTCCAGCCACTTTTCCTGCTTTAACCTCTTAGCAGTTTCCTGAGCATCCCTGAGAGCCTCTCTCAGAAGAGTGTGGTTCTCGGGAGTTCTCTGTCTGCGAAAGTGTCTTCTGCACATATTAATTCTGTGGCTGACCTCCTTAATCTCATCATTGTAGTACCGGGCGTCCTTGAAACACCCAGACCACGGACGAGTTTTGGGGATGGTTTCTGAGGCTGCCTCGTCTATGGCATTTACAAGTCTGGCCTCAAGTATATCCACATTATCATTAAGTGAGGAGTCACTGGTTCTGAGGCACTTGGCCATGATGGGAAGATAAAAATGGTGTTTGTTCCAATTATTACTTTTTTATTTTTCCTTTACATATAATACAATATGTACATTGTTTTTAGTTTTTATTTACAATATGTATATTGTGCTACACCAATAGTAAGAGGAGAGAGACCCAGGCTAATCGCTCTACCAGTTATGATACTTGGGGAAGCAATCAAACTGGCAGAGGGGAACGCCACAGGCACTGCACAAAACCCAGGTCTCTTTCCTCTTACCATTGGAGTTGCAAACCCGGCAACGTCAGTACTTGTTGTCGGGTATCCTGATCTGATAATGCTCTGTTGCACCCTGGAACCTGCCAACACTGCAGATGTTGGAACGGTTCCGGCTCAGCCCAGATGTGCGCCAATACTCTAGTCTAAGCTCGCTCGCGAGCTGCTCCCGGAAGCCCAGCTGAGTCAAACGCCCTCCCAGCGCCTTGTGCACCAGGAAAGCGTTGACGACCGCCATGTTAACCCATTGGTCACGGTTTTAAAATTAGTGTATAAAGGTTTATGGCGGTATTATCATATGTGGCCCGGATGTCCGTACGGTATTTATATTACACTCGGGCGGTGTGGGAGGCCACGCTCGAGGCAGTTTGACATCGGTTTTCCATTTCGTTGGAAAACTGGAGAAGCTTGAAAATAACTTTATTTTTCCAATATTTACTTGTATACAAAGTCTTTGGAACACGTAAGCAGTTTGATAATGTAATAGAAAACGCTCGGGCGGTGTGGGAGGCCGGGCTCCAGGCAGTTTGACATCGGTTTTCCCTTTCGTTGGAAAACTGGAGAAGCTTGAAAATAACTTTATTTTTCCAATATTTACTTGTATACAAAGTCTTAAGAACACGTAAGCAGTTTGATAATGTAATAGAAAACGCTCAGGTGGTGTGGGAGGCTGCGCTCGAGGCAGTTTGACATCGGTTGTGATGGATGTGGCCAATAAAAAAGAGAGTGAAACAAGTACATGTAATTTCATGTAAACAATTATATACAATATATACAAACAATATACATATGGTCAATAATGCAGTTTGTTGTGGTAGTCTTCGAAGCAACTGAAGACACAAAGTGCCACTCTGCAAACTCTGCATTCTGCCTTTGTCATTTTCCTTTTGCCATGTGTATAACACACAGATAGAAAAACACCTTTTTATACCATTTTATACTTCTTCTTACAGCAGGGTATGAGGAAGCCAACTGATCTCCTACGTCGACCCCCTTCATACCCTCATTGTAATCGATGACGGCCTGGGGTTTGATGACCTTCTCCCCTTTCCTGTTCACCCTGTCAGTTTCTACCATGGCTGACGTATGCATAGTGGAGAGTACGCACAGTTGTTTCTTATCAGCCCATTTTATGCAAAGCATCCCCGTTGCTGTGCTCCTCCTCTCCATATCATTCTGCTGCATTCTGTTAGGAAAGTCTTTTGGCATGAATTTGTGGTTGGCTCTTACAGTACCGCATGCATTTGTCTTACGACCCTGTAACCGGTGGAAGAGGGTAGGAGAGCTGTACCAATTATCTACGTATAAGCTATATCCCTTATCGAGAACTTCCGCCGACTCCATAAGGTCGGCGATGGCCTTATGTGACGCCGGCAAAACTCTTCTATCCTGACCTGTATAGAAGTTGAAATTGCATGTGTATCCACAGGTAGGCCCTGAGGATACACACAGTTTATAAATTCTTAGTCCGAAACGGGCCCTTTTGTTGGATTATACGTAACAAAACTTAGCCTACCTCGGAACTTCCATAAACTCTCATCCACGGTTATCGTTTGTGGAGGAACATTCCTTGAAGCTTTGCTGTAGAAGCTCGACAATGCGGCCGAGCTTCCACAGCCTATTGCTTTGATCTCTGGCACCGTCACTGCTAAAATGTAGGCATGTTGAGATCTGATCATACCTATGTCTGGGCATGTGTTTATAAAAAAAAAGGACTCGTGGAGTTCGTCCTTGGACCAGTGCTGGGCTTGGCGTGGCTTTGGAGAGATCCCCATCATTATTCTAAGTGAAACCCAGACTCCTAGTTCTGGAATAGTGACGGGTGTCCACTTCCACTCAGTGCACCTATAATGGATGGTAAACATTCAATAGAATTTTATATGACAATGTATTCAGTGAATGTTGATTTTTACATAATTTTTTAAATACAAGGGATGGCAACTTACTTTTGTTTCTTCCACGATGATTTTCATCATTTCCTCGGTGAAAAAAACCTTGAGGAATTCGTGTGGGGAGTCTGATGGGCTAAGCTTCACTCTTAGGCCTGGTGTTGCCGTCAGGTCGAATTTTCGGGGAACATTCTCCCGCTTTCTCCATTTGAACCTGGGGCTCCCTGGAGAATTCCTTACCCTAAGCCTGTGTGCATACTCAGACAGCGGTTCGTCGGAATCAATGCTGCTGTTATGCAGCTGAACATAGTCCAAATCCTCATCGGACTATTCTTCGGATGAACTTTGTTCCTCTGCCAAAGTTTCTCTGGAGAGAGGGACATAGTCTTCAAATTCGTCCTCTCCCTCCTCATCAGAGACATCGAAAAAACTTGGAAGATCCTACAATCAAGTAAATAAATGGCTTTAGTGGTCAATAAGAACTCGGTACGATATGTGGCGTGACAAAAGCCTCGACTTACCTGGAATGGGTTCCATGGTTGTATGTGTCTACCGAATAGAGGTCAGGGGTTTTTATACAGAATTTTAGCCAATCCCCATTCTGTACAATATGTGGCATGACATTCCAACCAATCAAGTAATATGGGGTGACTTTGGAACAGGGAATGGGGTAAACGGATATGGCGCCAAAACATAGCGCGGTAAATTTGAGGGAGGGAGGGTGAGGGAGGGAGGGTAGGAAGGAAAGAGAGAGATGATGTACACACACACACACACACACACACACACACACACACACACACACACACACACACACACACACACACACACACACACACGTATATAATAACACATATGTATACAAAAATCAAGGTAATAAGGTCCTATGTCACTTAGTACTTGTGGTGACATTCGGAAGGTCACATAAGGTAAACCGGAAACGAGGTCGTAAATGACGTGTCATGAAAAAATATGCGGTAGTAGGGCGTTCCCTCGTCCCCTCGTTATCCCTAACCACCGCAGGACATCGTGCCATCCGCGCTGGGGCCAGCGCATATCTTGTTCTGATATCATGCCATCCGCGTTTATGCCGATGCCAGCCTTGACATCATATCATGCCATCCGCGACCAATGGGTTAAGAAGGTAAAACAATACCCTCTTGTACCACTTATGGACTTGTGAGTGGTCGAGTAAAACTGAGCCAGCTGATCGCTCAAGTCCACCCCCTTCATGCTGGAGTTGTAGTCCACTACTACCTTGGGCTTGGTGCACTGGTGCCCACTCAGGCTGGTGACGGAGACCGTCTCGCTACCGTGGACTGTAGACAACACATTGACACGGCGTTTGTCGACCCAACGAAGGTCAACATACCTGTCGCTGTGCTGTGGAAGTCCACGTCTCCGGGGACATTCACCTGTGGGTCAGTCGGCATATACTTGTGGTTAGCCCGCACCGTGCCAACCGCATTCGTACGCCGACCCTGCAGGTAATGGAAAAGCGTTGGGGAGGAATACCAGTTGTCGGTATGTACCTCATACCCCTTCCCAAACAGGTCCACGGCGCCCTACCTCATTATGTGACAAGGGGCATCGTCAAATAGACGCTCCAATCCAAAACCATGTCACGCGCTAAAGCTGTGGTTAACTCAGGTGCGAATTTAACTTACTTTCTATCACCTTATCAGTACAGAAATTGTAATCACCATAGCAGTTCTGTAAACAAAACTCCACTCACTGGTTCACATATTTATCTGATAGATTCAAAAGACCTAATTGTCATGATTATCAAGTTAGCAAAGGTCAGGTCACTAGGTCACGAGAGAGAGGACAAAAACTCTGTGAGATCGCTGGCTCTAGAAGGGAGAGAGAGAGAAAGAATGAATGAATGTACACAAACACACACCTACGTACATGCACGCAGAGAGAGAATGTACACACACACACACACACACACACACACACACACACACACACACACACACACACACACACACACACACACACACACCTACCTACCTACCTACCTACCTACCTACCTACCTACCTACCTACCTACCTACCTACCTACCTACCTACCTACCTACCTACCTACCTACCTACCTACCTACCTACCTACCTACCTACCTACCTACCTACCTACCTACCTACCTACCTACCTACCTACATGCACGCAGAGAGAGAATGTACACACACACATGTGTATATACTAACTCATATATACTAAAATCAAGGTAAAAAGGTTCTGTGTCACTTAGTATTTGCGGTGATATTTGGAAAGCCACGTAGGGTAAACCGGAAATGAGGTCCTAAATGACGTAGCATGAGAAAATATTAGGTAGTAGGATGTTCCCTTGTTCCCTTGTTATCCCAGACCACCGCAGGATATCATGCGTTCTGTGCTGGGGTCAGCCTTTATCTTGTTCTGATAAACGCCATCTGCGTTTACAATGGATGCCTGGCTTGACAGCAAATCATGCCATCTGCGACCAATGGGTTAATGATAAGGATTGTATTGTGAAGACACTGGAATTTATTTTAAGTTTAAAGGTATCCCTGAAATATACTGAATTGTTTCTTATGCTTCAGGTCTTGTTTCAGTTGTTTACCATAATGTATCTATTTTCATTGGTTACATGCACTGGAATAGCAGTACAGAATTACATTATTTTCTGTAATGTTTTTCATTAGATATATATTAATATAATTTTTAGATATATTGCCTAGGCAAATACATCTTGCAAGCTAGCAAATCTGCAAAGACTCTTCCCAACCCCTTCAGTTTTGGCTTAGGCAGTCTCTGTTCCTTGCAGGATGGAGGCCTCGGCAAGCTGAAGATCCCACTGCTCTCCGACATCACCCACAAGATCTCGCAGGACTATGGGGTCTACCTGGAGGACCAAGGCATCGCTCTCAGGTAGGTGCCAAGCGGCTGTTCCTTTGCCTTCCCTGTGGTGTCCATGTTGTACAAGATTCCCTACTTTGGTTTGCATTATACAGAGGGAAGATTAATTTTTGAGGGTTAGTATTTTAGCTGTTTATTCATTATTAGTACTTAGGCTTAATCCTTTATATTTTTGATTGCAGACTATATACATATTTTATTAGATTTAATACCATAAATGATGGGCCTCTTCACAATTGCCTACAATATTATTCACTGTTCTGATGTGTCTACTTGTTTATTGAATAATAATCTCAATCTTAAACATACCCCCAGGGGCCTGTTCATTGTCGACGACAAGGGAGTCCTGCGGCAGATCACCATGAACGACCTCCCTGTGGGCCGGTCAGTGGACGAGACCCTGAGGCTGGTGCAGGCCTTCCAGTTCACAGACCAGCACGGAGAGGTCTGCCCGGCCGGTTGGAAGCCTGGGGACGACACGGTGGGTGGACAGCTGCTTTGACCCGTGTTCTTGTCTGTCAGGTTTTTTTTTGTTTACTTTTCTGTTGTTTGTGTTTTGTTTACTGATCTGTTGGGACTGTTTTTGTTTGTTGTCTCTGATTTGTCTGGTTTATTGGGTTGATTGGTTTATTGGTTTCTGTTTAGTTGATTTGTTCTTTTTGTTACTTGAGTGTTTGTTTCTTGTTAATATTTTTTTCATAATTTTTTGCTTAGTCATGAGTTTATATTTGTGTTTGTTAGATGGTTTCATTGTATATTTGGTTTTAATTTGTGTGGTATCAGTGTGTTGGCATAAAATAAGGAAGCCAAGGGTAGTGGGAAGATTGGTGGGGGGGATTGTCTTTGTTGGAAATTGTCTTTGCTATGCTGAATTTTGTCTTGGGAAGAATCTTTTATTTTTTTTCATTATCACTTCTATTTTTTATTCTTCTCTATTGTTTTAGGCATCTTTGCTAAGTTTTTGATGCTGAAGAGTGGTAGTGGTATATTAATTATTTTCATAATGATTATCAAAAATATTAATATCATTATCATCACTGTTACCACTAATAGGTAGGTCTCACTTTTAACATAATCCTTTTATAGTGAAATTATTGTCAAACACTTAAAACTTGTCTCTGTCTCTCACACCTTAGCATCTGTCTCACTCCTATATCTCTACACTGTAGTGTTTGTTTCACTACTTTGCTGTGTCTCCCCCCTTTCTCCCTCTTTCTCCCTCTTCCTCTCCCTCTTCCTCTCCCTCTTCCTCTCCCTCTTCCTCTTCTTTTGAATCCCCCCTTTCTATCTCTCCCTCTCTCCACTGTACAGTCTCTTAACCACTGCCATATATCTCCATATTTATTACCTCCTCATCTTTATTTCTCTTTCTCTCCCACAGATCATCCCCAACCCGGAGGAGAAGCTCAAATACTTCAAGAAAGCCAACCAGTAGGCCAGCCCAGCCGTTGCACGAGGGTTGCAAAACGCCCGTGCAATGGGAGGAGGAAGGAAGGAAAACTAAGAAGAAATGGGTTGATGGGAGGAGTTGAACGGAAAAAAAACCATAGCATTGGCTTCATCAGATACCGTGTGGATTTGCAACGCACTCCACTGGATTTGGTCATGGTGTCGTTTGCTTTCCAAGGGCTCTGTAAACGCATTTTTGAGGATGTACAAAAACCGGTGAAGGGAACGCTGAGTATAAACGGGCAATGTGAGGAAGATATGAAGTGATTTGTTGTTTTTGTTTTTGTTACTTGAAAACCTGTTAATTAATTAATTTTTTAAATTAATTTTTGCTATTTTACTTATGATGAATTTGATGATCTGTCTCTAGGTTGATCTGTCTAATAGGTTGATGAAACTAATGATAAATAAAGCATGTTTTTGTCTATCGTACATAATGTTTGGATAATAGGACAAAGCTTTATTTTTTCATATGTATATTTTTATCTATTTTTTTGTTTTGTTTTGTTTAAAAGCAAGGCATTTCTATCTGTTTTTTTACATTCCCAGTGAAACTAGACCTGTGAAATTTTAAAAAATGGGAAAAAAAAAATTGTGATTCCAAATTGTTGTGCTACACATTCCAATCCTAATTATAACATCTGTAAACAATAAAAAGTTTGTACATTTTGCCATGTCATTTCCAAAAAGAGTAATGTAACTACGTCACTCTTCAGTAATGTTTCTAATTTCTCAATGTTTTAATCCCTCTGCATCTGCAATGTCATCACCATGGCTCACATCCTTCCCAAATGTACACAAGTAAACCATTCAGTGAATAAGTAAAATATGGAATAGATATTTAGAAAAAACTGATCTTCATCCAGTGAAAATACATGCAATCTCTATTCTCTTTAGATATTCATGACTCCACATAGCACCCCACAGCAGGTAGTTCACACATGTCTGTTACAAATGTTAATTGTTGTCGGCAGTGTACTGACGTGGCTAAAGAGCTTGTATGAAGTGATTTGTCAATAATTGATTAAAGCAGTGATAACAATGTTAATTTTTTTTTTGTTATCCTAGTTTTGCTATGGAAGGCTGGATTTATGAGAGAGGCTGATAGGAAAGCAAGAGTGAGTTTTAGGTGTATTTTGGGGTTTGTGTAATGTAAAAGAAAAAAAAAAGAAGTTGGGGAAAATGTAAGTGGAACAGGATTTTGATGAGAAATTTATTGGTTTATTATATGGTTTCAAGTCGATTTTCCTTGCTTTTATGGGTACTTTGAGAATTTCTTACATATGGGTACATGTTAGTCTTGGCAATATTTTTTAAAATTTTAACTCCAGGCAGAAAAAAAACTATAATAGTATAAATAAGAACAAGCTGATGTCATTTTATTCTCGACAAAAAACAAAATGTATTTTCATTTTGAATTTTGTTTATTCTGCAAATCTTAAAATTCCTTTTCCCATCTTGGATTACATCTCTTCCCACCCTCTCCCCTCCTCCCTCTCTCTCTCTCTCTCTCCTCCGCCCCTCTCTCTCTCTCTCTCCTCCACCCCTCTCTCTCTCTCTCTCTCCTCCACCCCTCTCTCTCTCTCTCTCTCTCCTCCACCTCTCTCTCTCTCTCTCCTCCACCCCTCTCTCTCTCTCTCTCCTCCACCCCTCTCTCTCTCTCTCTCCTCCACCCCTCTCTCTCTCTCTCTCCTCCACCTCTCTCTCTCTCTCTCTCCTCCACCTCTCTCTCTCTCTCTCCTTCACCCTTCCTCTCCCCTCTCTCTCTCTCCTCTCTCATCTCTCCTCTCTCCTCTCTCCTCTCTCCCCCTCTCTCCCTCTCTCTCTCCTCCCCCCCTCTCTCTCTCCCTCTCTCTCTCCTCCCCCCCTCTCTCTCTCCCTCTCTCTCTCCTCCACCCCTCTCTCTCTCCCTCTCTCTCTCCTCCACCCCTCTCTCTCTCCCTCTCTCTCTCCTCCACCCCTCTCTCTCTCCCTCTCTCTCCTCCCCCTCTCTCTCTCCTCTCTCTCTCTCCTCCCCCCCTCTCTCTCTCTCTCTCCTCCCTCTCTCTCTCTCTCTCTCTCTCTCTCTCCTCCCTCTCTCTCTCTCTCTCCCCTTCTCTCTCTCCTCCTCTCCCTCCTCTCTCCTCTCTCCCCCTCCCCTCTCTCTCTCTCCCCCTCTCTCTCCTCCCTCTCTCTCTCTCTCCTCTCTCTCTCTCGCTCTCCTCCTCCCCCCCTCTCTCTCTCTCTCCTCTCCTCCCCCCTCTCTCTCTCCTCTCTCCTCCGCCTCCCCCTCTCTCTCTCTCCTCTCTCCTCCACCCCTCTCTCTCTCCCTCCTCCACCCTCTCTCTCTCTCCTCTCTCCCCTCCACCCCTCTCTCTCTCTCTCTGCCCACCCCTCCTCTCTTCTCTCTCCTCCACCCCTCTCTCTCTCTCCCCTTCCTCTCTCCCCTCCTTCCTCCTCTCTCTCTCTCTCCTTCCTCCTCTTTCTCTTTCTCCCTCTCTATCTCCATCTCCTCTCTCTCTCTCTCTCCTCTCTCTCTCCCTCCTCCCACACCCACCCCCCCTCTCTCCTCTCTCTCCTCCCTCTCTCTCTCCTCTCTCTCTCTCCCTCCCCTCTCTCTCCTCCCTCTCTCTCTCTTCTCCTCCACCCCCTCTCTCTCTCTCTCCTTCACCCCCTCTCGCTCTCTCTCCTCTCCTCCCCCCTCTCTCTCTCATGCATCCTCATCCCCTGTCCTCACCTCTCTCTCTCTCTCCCTCCCCCTCTCTCTCTCCTCTCTCTCCTCTCCCCTCCCTTCCTCTCTCTCTCCTCCTCCTCTCCCTCCCGCCCTCTCTCTCTCTCTCCCCCCTCTCTCTCTCTCTCTCCTCCCCCCCTCTCCTCTCTCTCCTGCCTCTCCCTCCCTTTCTCTCTCTCTCTCTCCTCTCTCTCCTCTCCCCCCCCCTCTCTCTCTCCCCTCTACCCACTCTCTCTCCTCTTCCCTCCACCCACTCTCTCTCCTCTCCTCTCCACCCCTCTATTCCGTCCATCTCTCCTGCTCTCCTCCAACCACTCTCCTCTCTCTCTCTCCCCCTCCTCCCCCCTGCTCTCTCCTCCCTGCTCTCTCTCCTCCACCCTTTCTCTCGCTCTCTTCTCTCTCCTCCACCTCCTCTCTCTCTCTCGCTCCTCGCCCCTCCTCTCCTCTCTCTCTCTTTTTCCTCCTCCCTCTCTCTCATCCCTCCTCCTCAACCACCCCCCTCTCCTCTTCTCTCTCTCCATCCACACCCTCTCTCTCTCTCTTCCCCTCCTCGTCCCCTCACCTCTCTCCTCTCTCTCACACACACCTCCCTCCTCCTCTACCCTCGCCACCCCCTCACCTCTCCCTCCTCCCTCATCTCTCTCCTCCCTCTCTCTTCCTCTTCCTCTACACTCCCCTCTCCCCCCCTCGACCAAGCTCTCCCCCCCTCCTCCCAACTCATCTCCCTCCTCTCTCCGCTTTCCCCGTCTCCTCCTCTCACACTCCTCGCCCCCTCTCTCTCTCTCTCCTCCCATCCGCTCCGCTCTCTCCCTCCACCTCTCTCGCCCCCCCTCTCCGCACACCCCTCGGTTCTCCTTCATCTCTCTCTCCTCCTCGCCTTGCGCTCCACCTCACCTCACCTCTCTCCCTCCCCCTCCTCTCCCTCCTCCCTCCCCCCCCTCCCCCTCCTCTCCCTCCTCCTCTCTACCCTCTGCCCCCCCTCTCTTCTCGCCACCCTACTCTCTCTCCCCTCCGCTCGCCCTCTCCTAGCATCTCACTTCCTCGCCCTCGCCTCCTCCTTCTCCCTCCCGACGCTCTCTCCTCCTACTCCCTGCCTCACCTCCCCCCCTCCCTCCTCTCCCTACATCCCGTCCCTCCATTCCCCCTCTCTCCCTCCATTCATCCCCCTCAACCCAATCTCATCCTCCCCTCCATCCACCTCATTCCTCACCCCATCTCACCCTCTCCCAATCCCTCTCTCTCTCCCATCTCCCCCTCCCCATTCCTCTCCCGCTCCCTCTCCCCCTCTCTCTCTCTCTCTCACACACACCCCTCCCTCTCCCCTACCTATCCCTTCCCTTCTAGTCAATATTTTTTCTGATGCAAGATTCACAAACCTCTTTATTTTGGCTCCCGTTATCAAACATGTGGCTTGTCCGGCCCAATCGCCGAAACAGTCGTTTTAAATACTTACAAGATTAATCGTACTATTCAAACACCCTGCTTTTGAGTAAAATAGTTTGAAATTTGTGTTATTGTGAAATATATATATCGTTGATTTTTTTTCTCATTTTTTTAGTGAGGTTTTGTACAGGGTAAGTGCATTATTGAGTAATGTCATGGTAATAGTTAATGTTCTTTTTGGATGGGAAAGTGTGTGGTCGTGGGCGTGGGCGTGTGCTTATCAAGAAGAAAGTAATAAGCAAAAAAGAGAGGTGGGTTGGAATAACCTTCACTCTATTATTTTCTTTGCTTGATTTACGCTATTTTGACTTAATTATTTTTCGATTGAGAAAAACAAAATCAATCTTATCCCACGAAGGGTCGGAGAGCGAAGGAACATTAATAAGGAAATATATCTAGCCAGGATTATCAACATCCATTTGCGTTTCACTTTTCTCCATTATTTCCCCATCTTTTCTCATCAGTCTCAAACGAATGTTGCATCAATAATCAATTCGAACATGTGTGAGTTGCACGAGTGTTGCAATTACTCATCTAGAAATGGCAGAGAAAGTCTGTCATGTTTTTTTTTTTTTTTTTTTTTTTTTGCCATTTTATGAATACGATAGTGTTGCCATTCATTCATTTTCTCCTCTCCTCTCTCTCTCCTCTCTCTCCTCTCTCTCCTCTCTCTCTCTCCTCTCTCCTCTCTCCTCTCTCCTCTCTCCTCTCTCCTCTCTCCTCTCTCCTCTCACTCTCCTCCGCTCACTCTTCCTCTCTCCTCTTCTCTCCCTCGCTTCTCCTCTCATCCTTCTCTCTCTCATCTCCCCTCTCTCCTCTCTAATCCTCGTCTTCCTCTCACTCCATCTCTCCTCTCTCCTCTCTCCTCTCTCCTCTCTCCCTGTCTCTTTCCCTCCCTCCTACATTTTGCCGCACATGGTATGTACAGATAACATAACCGAAAAATCTATTGCCTGATTTGCAATATTTGCAGGGAGAAGTCCTTCAGTAAATTCAGTGTATAAGACGATGTTCACGATTTTATCAAGACCAATGTATTTAGTATCAAGCAATGTGTCCCGTAGGACTGTATGTTGGTGCTCAAATCTGCCCTTTTGGTCGTGATTATTGCAGAGTGACGCATGTTATCCAGATCCCCACAACCGTGTGTGTGTGTGCGTGCGTGCGTGCCTGTGTGCCCGTGTCTATGATGGAAATTGTATTCCTAATAATTTCCAATTACAGGAATGATTCAGCAGCCTTGTGTATATGTTTTATTTACGAAAAAAAGAAAAAAAGATAAATGTCAATATTACAGACTTATCTCAAATCTTCGCTTGGTTTCCGTAGAGTTTTGGTCAGAAAACCGCAATTTTCGACCACTGTGCGTCGGGTCCTTCGTGTGATTGATCTCGGTCTGTTGCATAGGATGGATGTCCCGCCGACGTCGGTTGCACGTTTGGGAACTAGCTAGGACATTACTAATAGTGTTACTATCACGTGATTATTATTTTAATTAAATCTATAAAGAAAGATATAAGTTGTTCTTACTCTTTGATGAACGTAATGACAGAGCTGAAACTGCATCATCGTGTAATCAATTGAATCGTGCAGGTACAGGTATATTAAGCTGCTCGTATCTAGGCTGTCTGATATGCACCCTTCTTAATATGTAGATTACATATCCTGACACACTGAATTGAATATGATCTTTTCGCTTGCGTAAGTGGACTCGCTTTTTATCTTAATTTCTCCCTTCTTGGGGAACATAAGGAATCCAATACTCTGAAAATCACTCCAAAACTGCTCAGTTGCTCGGTATTCTGGCCTTACATGTCACACAAAATGAGGTGATTTGTGTTACCTACGTTATATATAGTCTTTCTAGGTAAAGACAAACTACAAAAGGGTCTATTCTGATGTTTACATGACCTCTTGACTTGGTGCTGTGTGATACTTCGAAAAGCATTCCCTTAGCTCCTCTCTTCCCAAGACACATTGGCGCCATCGTATACAATAGTCATGGAGATCTTGATATAAGTAGCACTGTCTTACAAACAGATATTCACTTATACAAACCTTTACAACGGATCTAAACACTTGATAATCTACTGCCTTTGCATTGCAATAAAGTAGATATGCCACCTGGACGGAGATACTCCAATACCTCGTTTTCTATTTCGTGTGAACAAAGTTTCTTCAACCAACCAAGGGCCGTAGATCCATGATTTACTTTTCTTTCTCCCTTTAATTTCCTTTCCATCTTTTTACTGCATTTTTTCTTTTTTTCAAAGTCTTCGTTACTTTCTCCTCTTTTCTCCTCCTCCATTCTGCTTCTTTATTATTATTATTTTTTTTTTCATCTTCCTTCCTTTCGAGTCCTTAAACCTGGATTCTTCTACTTTCACTGACCTGTTTAATCTCCTAATTGATTTGTAAGCATCTATATTCCTTCGCCTATCTATCTATTTCAATCTTTGGACTAATATCTATTGTTTATCCGCCATTATGATCTATTTCATTACTTCGTTTCCAAGATTAAGTAATCTATCAAGATAAATTTAATGATACAATATCACTTTCTTTTTTTTTTAATCACCATTTTTGAAAAAAAAAACGTAATAATGAACGTAAGCAGTATTTTCCATATCAATAGCCTTATCTTTTTGCGTTTTTTATTGTTTTTTTATCTCGAAATATTGGTACCGTCTGCCACTGGATTCTCGCCGTTATGCAAATGCTATAATCAAATCAAAATAATTAACAAGATTGAGTGACATGACGTGGAATTGTATGATGTTTGTTTGTTTGTGTTTAGGTACAATTAGTGGATGTTTCACTTTATTTTTCTTTCTCTATCTCTCTTTCTCTCTTTTACTTTGTCTTCTTATATCTCTCTTTCTGCCCCCCCCTCTCTCTCTCCTCTTTCTCTCTCTTTCTCTTTCTCTTCTTCTCAGTCTTTCATTTTCTCTTTTCTCAGTGTCTTTCACTCTCTCTTTTCTCTGTGTCTTTCACTCTCTCTTTTCTCAGTGTCTTTCACTCTCTCTTTTCTCTGTGTCTTTCACTCTCTCTTTTCTCAGTGTCTTTCACTCTCTCTTTTCTCTGTGTCTTTCACTCTCTCTTTTCTCAGTGTCTTTCACTCTCTCTTTCTCCATTTCTCTCTCTCTCACCCGCATTGTACCCCCCCTCCCCCATCGCCTCTCTATCTTGCTTAAAATGTCAATTATTGATAATCATTTCCCTATCATACGTCCTTCATATACCATATCTTTCTTATCTCCTTTGACATTTCCCAGAAAATGAAATGAAGAGTAGAACAGAACAGAACAAAAAAAGAAGTCATACTCAGCGTTCGAGAACATTCATCCGTGTACCTGTAATATAAACGACCTTTGTCCCATTTTGGCGGGAAATTCCAAGGTAGAAATGCAGCATGATTTTAATATAGGGCATGGAAAGCCCCAAGAGATTAAATAGGATTGAATAATAAGTAACTAAGGGACAAACTGACTCATAATGATGATGAGAAACAATAAATGACAATGTTATGTACTATCGTGGTAGTCTATAAAAATGGCGGACTGATATGCCGGCTTTCACAAAGGATGAGGTAAAATATGCAATTACAGCAAGATACTACACACTTAAAAATTAGATGATGTCAAACTTCAAGATCAGAGAAATTGAACGTGTATTATGGTAAGTAATGAAGAGATTTTAATCCTATAAAGTATAAAAAACATCAAGAAAAAGGTTTGCCGTTAATTTCTTTCCGACTTAAAGACTTCTCCCTTTTCTCGTATCTAAAACTTTATTATTTATAGTCACCGATTTTTATTTCTCATTTTTTATGTCTTATTTAGGTATGATTCTCGGTGCGTTATTTTTATTCGGTTTGTTTTTTTAATATCATATGTCAATTTA
>NW_028234444.1:14335158-14337658 GCF_977035675.1 Penaeus japonicus | reverse complement strand
TTCAACCGAGCCTCTGCCCTTCTGAAAGTTTATGCATGTCTCTCAGAGAAAATCATGACTCTTCTCTTTCTTAAACTATTATAAGTATTATAAACTTTCACGTTTACTTCCACACACCAACCATACTCGTTTAAGAGACAGCAAATCCAAGACTATTCATGTTATTAAAATCCACAGTCAGAGTTAAAACTACATGTATGTGTCCTGCATATCTCGCCTTATGACACTATCTAGGCGGTGATAATTCTTTAATCTATTACAACCGTGATTTGAACGTTGAGGTGACTTATAACTGTGTACAAAAAAAAAAAAAAAAAAAAAAAAGACTATACTGTTACTGGAACTAGAAGCAACAGAGCAGGATTTTTGCTTTTTTTGCTTGCCATTCTATTGACTTTCTTGCTTGCTTGCTGTATCCCTGATGTGATAATGTCCGTGAATATCAGAGTCCTAATTCATATCAACACTATACAAAGGGACAAAGAAGACATAAGCAAACTTTATCTTTCTTATCACATGGGAAGTAAGAATAGGATAAAGTTTGCAAGAAGTCTGAGCTGCATTTCAACATTTTGGGAAAAATGGTTGATTTGAGATCATGACTCACAGTAAAAAAGTGACGGCGAAGTAAACAAAAAATATGTTTATGAGCTAGGGCCAGAGATGACAGGACACTAAAGACTTATAATGTTTACATAGCTTTATCTCTGTGATAAAAAGGGTAGAGGTTATTAAGTGCTCCTGAGACACAGAGATAACATTGAACATCGATACTGATAACGCTTATACATCATATATTTCTCCTGATGAACATTACTAACATCAAATGACACTGAAAGGCCACGAGCATTCTTTATTATCACTAAGACTTCATTTTTCGTACGCTATGATATATTTCCATCTGGATGCTTGTAAGTAAAATGACAAAATGTGTCACCTGATATATATTACAGAAAAAAAAGGATTCATCTGTTGCATGATATATATAAAACAACTTTTAATAGATCCCTATATTTGTATTTAATCTATCCTACAATGACATACACATATACACATACATCTACTTGACATTTCAGATTCGCTGTCCGAGTAGATGCTGGCCTGATTAATTAACATGTCACCCATTATCTCTCCTAAATTACAGAAAGAATGACTCCATCAGAGATTTGGTCAAGTAGAGAGAGATAGATCATCTTATCATTACGGGAAACCTTGAGGGTCGAAAGATCAACGAAAAACATGAAAGATGTAGAGAGAAAAGGCCAAAGTGGTAGCCTTTCATTTGCTTTCGAGGTTCGTGTTTTTTCAATGTACTTGGTTGGTCGAGCGGAAGAATATGGTTTCATGCTTTTTCTGTTTTGTTTTGTTTTTCTTTTTTTTTCGTTTTCTTTAATCAACCACAGTAGAATATACCATTGGGAAAATAAGTCACTTCTTAAACAGAGGTTATAGTATAGTAAGACCACGCGGTCATTACAAAGCGTTGAGAACTTTTGTACGGTCATGAAGAAGAGTGCATAGACAAGGTACAACGTGCATGCAACAGAGCTTCCAATCTGGAAAAAAAAAATCTGAATTACATCCCAACTCGTGTGGAGATAAAATTCATTAAAAAAGAGAGATCGAAAAAAAAACACAACCTCACTGATACCATAATCATGATGAATGTTCAAATGTGGTACAACCTTTGGCTCGTTATATCATTAATGAAGGGATGGTCGTGGGAGGGAGGGTGGGGGTGGTGGGGGAGGGGGTGCATTATCACCCAATTCGTATTTGGGTTAAGAGAGTGGATGAATGAGTGAGTAAGTATTCATTCCATGCTGAGGATGTACTGACGATCGTTAATTAATTCCACAATCCCACGATATAGATAGAACTCGACGATCTGAGATTCGTCAACAGAATCACGTGATGTGAATGCCATAATCACGTGACTTGCATCATTCAAGCATTCATTCACCTTTTTCTAACTCATTTTTTTTCACATTCGTCACGATAAAGTCTATTCCTAGTAATTTAGGTGTTTATAAACATGGATAGTTACACGCTTAACTACTCGCACAACAGAACTGTGAATGATAGTAAGAGAAGAATAGTTTCTATTTTTGAAGAGAGAAATGCCTCTGTAACGTATGCCCTCATTTCATAATATTCATGGCAGATAATCTTCAGATAGGAATCCTATATCTTGAGAGTAATCTTTTTAATGTACTTATGTCTGTGTGTGTTTGTGTGTGTGTGTGTGTGTGTGTGTGTGTGTGTGCTATCTATGTATGCATACGTGTTTATGTGTACATTTGTGTGTGTTTTGTGTGTGTGTGTGTGTGTGTGTGCGTGTGTGTACTATCTATGTAAGCATACGTATTTAAGTGTGCATTTGTGTATGTGTGTCCTAGTGTGTGTGTGTGTGTGTGTGTGTTTGTGCGTGTGTGTATGTGAGGTCACGTGCGTTAGAATATGTGTGCATACGCATGTACACGTATGTATACAGATATGT
>NW_028234444.1:14307658-14325158 GCF_977035675.1 Penaeus japonicus | reverse complement strand
TACTTTTTTTTCTTTCTCTCTCTCTCTCTCTCTCTCTCTCTCTCTATCTATCTATCTTTCCACCTATCTCTCTCTTTTTTTTCTCTATCTCATTCTCTCCCTCCCTCCTTCCTGTACCTCCTTCACCCTTCCCTCCCTCTCCCTCCCACCTTCCTTCTCCCTCCCCCCTACACCCTCGCTCTCTCCCTCCCAACCTCCCTCTCTCTCTACTTCCCTAATCCCACCCTCCCTCTCTTTCTCCTTCCCTCTCCCTCCCACCCTCCCTCTCTCTCTCCTTTTCTCTCCCACCCTCCCTCTCCCATCCTCCCTCCCTCTCTCTCTTCTTCCCTCTCCCACCCTCCCTCTCTCTCTCCTCCTCTCTCCCACCCTCCCTCCCACCCTCTCTCTATCTCCCACAGTCTCTCTCCCTCCCACCCTCCCGTTCTCTCTACTTCCCTAATCCCACCCTCCCTCTCTTTCTCCTTCCCTCTCCCTCCCACCCTCCCTCTCTCTCTCCTTTTCTCTCCCACCCTCCCTCTCCCATCCTCCCTCCCTCTCTCTCTTCTTCCCTCTCCCACCCTCCCTCTCTCTCTCCTCCTCTCTCCCACCCTCCCTCCCACCCTCTCTCTATCTCCCACAGTCTCTCTCCCTCCCACCCTCCCGTTCTCTCCCACCCTCCCTCTATCTCCCACAGTCCCTCTCTCTCCTTCCCTCTCCCTCCCACCCTCTCTCCCTCTCTCCTTCCCTTTATCCCACCCTCCCTCCCACCCTCCCTTCCACTCTCCTTCTTCCTCCAACCCTCCCTCTCTCTCCCACAGTCCCTCTCACCCCCCCCTCTCCCTCCCACCCCCCTTCTCAAAACACTCCAAAATCTGGAGCTACAACCTCTCTTATCTCAATTCAGATAAACGTTATCATGTGGCCTTATCTATATACCTGTGTGTTACTAGACGACATTGTGGGAATTAACACCGCTGTTGAAAGTATTTAGCTAATAACAATAAGAAAAAAAGTTAATACCATAATGATAAAAATGCTATAGTGAAAGTACGGTCTGATGAATCGCCTATTTTTAATTTAATTGGAGCGAAAATGGAAATGGAAAATGGGTCGTGTAAAATAGGATAATGAGAATAATGATGAAAAGGATTAATTAATTGGTAGGGTTTCTTTGTGTATTATCATGTGTTCAATCTCTTCAATTTAAATACTACTCTCACCACTACCAAATTTCCCTTATCTCACGACCAACGTCCCCCTCCGCCTCCAGAACGCCGCCGCCGTCAGGTACCTTGGCTTCAAGGGCGAGGCGGCCGTCAACTCGTCCCTCTTCGGCTACGATGACTTCCAGGACGATGACCTCTACAGGCGCTTCCGGTTCCTGGCGAAGAAGGGCCCGGGCGCGCTCAGCCAGGAGGATCTGGAGGAGGTAGGAAGTGTGGCTGTGTGTGATTGCGTTAACATAATCACATAAATCTTATTTAAATATCTATAATCTATAAATATATATATATATATATATATATAATATATATATATACATATATATGTATATATACACACACACACACACACACACGCATACAACACACACACACACCACACACACACAACACACACACACACACACACACAAACATACACAACATTATATATATATATTATATATATTATATATATATTTCATATATTATTATTCATATATATATTAGATAGATAGGAGATATTTAAGAGATAGATAGAAAGAGAGAAAGAGAGAGGAGAGAGGAAGAGCAAGAGAAGAAAAGGAAGAGAGAGAAGGAAAAGGGACGAGGAAGAAGCAAGGGAAGGATAGGATAGAGAAAGAAAAAAAAAAAAAAAAAAAAGAAAAAAAAAAAAAAAAGAAGCAAAACAGACAGTAGAGCTAAAACCCAACACAGCTAAAACCCAACAAAACAACCCCCCCACAAAAAAAATCAAAAAAAAAAAAAAAAAAAAAAAAAAAAAACACAAAACACTACACAATCCACGTAACCCCCCCCCTTCCCCCCACCCCCCTTCCATCTCACCCTCCCCCTCCGCCTCCAGACGCCGCACCGTCAGGGCGAGGCGCTTCAAGGGCGAGGCGGCCGTCAACTCGTCCCTCTTCGGCTACGATGACTTCCAGGACGATGACCTCTACAGGCGCTTCCGGTTCCTGGCGAAGAAGGGCCCGGGCGCGCTCAGCCAGGAGGATCTGGAGGAGGTAGGAAGTGTGGCTGTGTGGCTGTGTGGTTGGGTGTGGTTGTGGTTGTTTTGGTTTTGTTGCGTGTGGATGTTGTGTGTGTGGATGTTGTGTGTGTGGTTGTGGTTGTGTGTGGTTGTGTGTGGTTGTGGTTGTTTTGGTTTGGTTTGTTGTGTGGATGTTTGGTCTGGTTGTGTGTGTTGGTTGTTTGTGGTTTGGTTGTTGTGTGTGTGGATGTTGTGTGTGTGGTTGTGATTGTTTAGGTCTGGTTGTGTGTGGTTGTGGTTGTGTGGATGTTGTGTGTGTGGTTCTGATTGTTTTGGTTTGGTTGTGTGTGGTTTGGTTGTATGTGGTTGTGATTGTTTAGGTCTGGTTGTGTGTGGTTGTGATTGTTTTGGTTTGGTTGTGTGTGGTTGTGATTGTTTAGGTCTGGTTGTGTGTGGATGTTGTGTGTGTGGTTGTGATTGTGTGGATGCATGTGTGGTTGTGATCGTAAAGGTGTGGTTGTATGGTCGTAAAATTGTGGTTGTGATTGTATAGGTGCGATTGTATGGATGTAGTTGTATGGTTGTAATTGTGTGTAGCTGTAGATGTGAGATTGTATGGCTGTGATTGTATGTGGTTGTAGAAGTTATTGTGTGATTGTTATGTGTGGTTCTGATTGTAGAGATGAGGTTGTATTGTCTTGATTGCGTGGATGTGGTTGTATGGCTGTGATTGTGTGTGATTGTGGAAGTCATTGTTGTCATGTGTGGTTGTAACTGTAAAGATGTGGTTGTGCGGTTCTGGAGGTTGTTGTATGATTGTGACTGTTTTGAGTGATTGTGATGGTGCGGGTGTGGATGTGTGGTTGTGTGTGTGTGTGTGTATACATACATATATATATATGTGTGTGTGTATATAATATATATATACATACATATATATGTGTGTATATATATATAATATATATATACATACATATACATGTATATATATATATATATATATATATATATATATATATATATATATATATATATATATATATATATATATATGTATGTATGTATGTATATATACTACATATGTGTAAATATGTGTACGAGGATTTGCTTACATTTGTGCACATGTGTACGATGATTTGTATACGTTCATGTAAAAGAAAATATTGATAATAATTATAATAAAATAACGACAAACAAACAAAATAGAATATAATCAAAAGAAAGAAAATAAATAAATAGATAGAAACAGGAAATAAAACATTAAAATCAAACCTAACAACAAAAACAAATATAAACAAACATTCACTATACAAACAAACAAAAAAAGAAACAAAACAAACCTACCCTCCCCCCCAAAAAAAAACACCCTAACCAAACAAACAAAAAACAAACAAAAAACACAACTCAAACCTCAAAAAACAAACAAAAAAGAAAAGAATAATAAAACCTAAAAAAAAAACATTCTTAAAAAACAAATGGAACCTCAAAAAAAAAAAAAAATAATAATAAAATAAAATAAATAAACTCCCCCCTCCCCCCCACCCCCCGCAGTACAAGCTCCTCCAGGCTGGCATGGAGACAATCTACAGCACAGCGACAATATGTGATTTCCACGACGACACCCAGTGTGACCTGACCCTCGAGCCCGGTAAGGTCATAGGGAGAAGGAGAGTGTTGAGTGAGTGAGTGAGTCAGTGAGTCACGGATGAAGTTTATCCTGTGTGAGTTGTTGAGTCATTGGTAGAGTTAAAGGTAACTTAGTGAGTTATTGGCAAGGTTCAAGGTAACTTTGTGGGTCATTGGTGAGGTTCAAGGTAACTTAGTGGGTCATTGGTGAGGTTCAAGGTAACTTTGTGGGTCACTGGTGAGGTTCAAGGTAACTTACTGGGTCATTGGCGAGGTTCAAGGTTACTTAGTGAGTTATTGGTAAGGTTCAAGGTAACTTACTGGGTCATTGATAGAGTTCAAGGTAACTTAGTGAGTCATTGGCGAGGTTCAAGCTAACAAAGTTCAAAGTAACTAAATGGAGTTATTGGAAAAGTTCAAGGTAATTTAGAGGGTCACTGACAATCTAAGTCAATGACAAAGTTTAATCTAACTCAAGGTAACTTTATCAGTGAGTCATTAATAATATCTAAGGTAACGAAGACCATTGAGTCATTAATAACTCTTATTGTTTGAGTCAATGAATTAATAGATGTGTAATTGATAAAGTATATCGTTTGAGATCATGAATCAAAGATAGGCCATTGATAAAGTTTGATCTTGAGAGAATTATTGATAAACAAGGTAAGGTTAACCATACGAGTCTGTGATAAACAGTTTGTTGTGTGATAAGTAAGGTCCCTGAAAAGAAAAGAAAAAATAAATGCTTTGTAATCAAGTTGATGAATCAATAGATACTTAATAATGCCGATGTTTTGATACGTTGGAGAAAAAAATATATATATACATTTACATAAATTTTCTCCTTTCCCTCTCAGGATCTCAACGAACTACCATTTCAAATACTTTCAATTTCAATACTACCATTTTCAATACATTCAATTTCAATACTACCATTTTCAATACATTCAATTTCAATACTACTCCTTTCAATACTTTCAATTTCAATACTACCATTTTCAATACATTCAATTTCAATACTACTCCTTTCAATACTTTCAATTTCAATACTACCATTTCCAATAATTCATCATCCTTATTCTCATCACAAATCCCTCCTCAGACATCGAAATGGTCCTCGCCACGTCCGTAGACTGGGAAGAGCTGCGACATGCGTGGGTGGAATGGCGGGAAAACACTGGAAAATTAATGCGAGAAGATTTCATTCGTTTTGTCGAACTGTCGAACAAGGCGGCGACTTTGGACGGTGAGAATAACTTTGTGGTTTTTGTTTTTTGTTTTTTATCATCGATGTTGTTATTTTTTTATCATTTCTGTTATTCATCATTTATTCACCTTCCGATAGATTAGATCCCGAAATAAAGTACGTTACTTTATTGGATATGTAGATAACTAAACACATGAATAAATACGGCAGTATAGAGTAAGTGACTATACATTTAAATGACAACTCTCCTAACCATTATCAATATTAATCTTAACTTACAATTGCTAAATATCCACAGGGACTATTTTTCGGTTATCCCGAAAAAATCCCTAATTTTTTGGCCCTATATCATTCTCAGCTAATGAGGAATATTTTCATTACTCGAAAAATGTTTGAGTGGTGCTCCGTTAATTTATTTTTTCTTTCTATCGATTTTTGTTATGTATCTATTCTTGCCCGAAAGGTAAGTAGATATAGGTATATATTTCCCCTCCTGAAGGGCAGTCTCATTTCTGGCATACCTTTATTTTCATTAATTTAATATCAATATTACTTCAATTATTAAAATCACCATTTCATCATCATATCACTACAATCACCACCGTCATTACAATCACCATCATTAACATCCTCCAACCTGATTTTCTTCGCCACGAACAGGTTTCGACAACACGGGCTCCTATTGGCTGAACGGCTACACGGTCACCCAACGAGAGGCCGACAAATACACAGGCGGCCAGTCATTGGACCAGCAGCAGTTCAGGGCGATGGCCGAGGAGGCGTGGCAGAAGGTAGGGGGGTGTTGACGTTGTTGCCTATGAAAGGGCGTGGGTTTTGATGGTCGGTGAATGGGGCGTGGGTTTTGATGGTCGATGAAAGGGGCGTGGGTTTTGATAGTCGGTGAAAGGGGCGTGGGAAAGGGCGTGGTTTTGATGTCGTGAAAGGGCGTGGTTTTGATGGTCGTGAAAGGGTTTTGATGGTCGGTGAAAGGGGCGTGGGTTTTGATGGTCGGTGAAAGGGGCGTGGGTTTTGATGGTCGGTGAAAGGGGCGTGGGTTTTGATGGTCGGTGAAAGGGGCGTGGGTTTTGATGGTCGGTGAAAGGGGCGTGGGTTTTGATGGTCGGTGAAAGGGGCGTGGGTTTTGATGGTCGGTGAATGGGGCGTGGGTTTTGATGGTCGGTGAAAGGGGCGTGGGTTTTGATGGTCGGTGAAAGGGGCGTGGGTTTTGATGGTCGGTGAAAGGGGCGTGGGTTTTGATGGTCGGTGAAAGGGGCGTGGGTTTTGATGGTCGGTGAAAGGGGCGTGGGTTTTGATGGTCGGTGAAAGGGGCGTGGGTTTTGATGGTCGGTGAAAGGGGCGTGGGTTTTGATGGTCGGTGAAAGGGGCGTGGGTTTTGATGGTCGGTGAAAGGGGCGTGGGTTTTGATGGTCGGTGAAAGGGGCGTGGGTTTTGATGGTCGGTGAAAGGGGCGTGGGTTTAGATGGTCGGTGAAAGGGGCATGGATTTTAATGGTCGGTGAAAGGGGCGTGGGTTTAGATGGTCGGTGAAAGGGGCATGTTTTTTAATAGTCGGTGAAAGGGGCGTGGTTTTTTGATAGTCGGTGAAAGGGGCGTGTGTTTGAGTAGTCATTGGAGGGGAGTGGTTTTTGATGGTCGGTGAAAGGGGCGTGGTTAATGATGGTTGGTGAAAGGGGCGTGGTTGTAGGTGAGGTTGAGGAGACTTAAGTCCAGTGGGCGTTAAGAAAGCGTGGTCTAACAAGTGTTGAAAGTATTGAACAGGTCCCTTGGATCATTGGTGTCATTAGATCGTATTAATGATCAGTATTTGTAAGAAAGTGTTAGTATGAGGATGCCTTAGACTGTGTTATTAGAAGCGAACGTTTTCTCTGGCTATAAGTACTTGACTTCGTTATTGGAAATGAATAATAATTTGGTATTTACGAGTGATATTTTCCTAGTAATAGGAAGTGACTCGGTGGTTTCCTAAATTTTAGATATGAATAAGCGATATATGAAGAGAGCTAGTTAGCTATGTTGTTATGAGTAAGTGACAGTGGAACCAGACAGCTTAAGTGCCGATACTTAGAGAGATACTTAGCTATGTTGTCATGAGTAAGTGACAGTGGAACCAGACAGCTTAAGTGCCGGTCCCAAGCCTGGTTAAATGGGGAGGGAGGGTTGGTGGTAGGAAGGGCATCCGGCTGACCAAGACAAATCATGCTATGGATCAGATATACCAAAAATAGAAGACAGTGGAGTAGCAAGAAATAAGAAAAGAAGAGGAAGAAGAGTCGGTTGAGACTCTGACTTTATTGTGTTGCAAAGGGTGACTTGAATGAGGGTTTTGTTGCATAGGTGGAAAAGATTTGGACGTTTGTTATGATGAGTATGATTCTGTGACTGTTTCATGTTGTGTCAGTGAAGGAAAATACGAATTTAAACATAGATATATAGTTTCATTTTATCTCTTCCCATCTCTCTCTCTCTCTCTATCTCTCCAATTTATATCTATCTCCCTCCCTTCCATTGTGTATATTTGTCTTTCGTTTAATCTTTACCTTCCTGTTTTTATCTTCTTTTCTTTCTTTTATTTTTCTACTTCTCTCCTCCTCCTCTACCTCTTCCTCTCTTTCCCCCCTCCTCTCTTCTCTTTCCCTCTCCCCTCTGCTCATCTCTCCCCTTCCTCCTTCACCTTCCCCACCTTTTTTACTCCCCCCCACCCCTCTCCTCTTCCCATCTGTCATCATATGCCCCATTCCTTCCCTTCTTCCCTCCCCCTCCCCCCTCTCTTATACCTTCTCTACCTCTTCTCCCTCCCCTTTTCTTCTCCTCCTCCTCCTCTTTCCCCCACCTCTTTTACCACCCCTTCCCCCTCCACCCCCTCCCCCACCTCTTTTACCACCCCTGCCCCTCCGCTGCCCCCCGCCCGCCACCCGCCCTCGTCCCTCATCCCATCTCTCACCCCCTCCTTCCCTCCCTCCCCCCAGGTATCCGAAGGCCTATACAAGAAACTTCACGCCTACGTCAGGATGCGGCTCTCTGAAGTCTACCCTGGAAAGATAGATCCCACAGGGCCCATTCCAGCTCACATTCTCGGTATGGTGTTGTGTGTTGCGTCCTGCTGGTGTTGTAGATGTTTGTCTTAGTTTGTGTTGTTGGTATGGTGTCGTTGGTGTTGTTGTAGATGTTTGTCTTAGTTTGTGTTGTTGGTATGGTGTCGGTGGTGGTGTTGTAGATGTTTGTCTTAGTTTGTGTTGTTGGTATGGTGTCGGTGGTGGTGTTGTAGATGTTTGTCTTAGTTTGTGTTGTTGGTATGGTGTCGGTGGTGGTGTTGTAGATGTTTGTCTTCGTCTGTGTTGTTGGTATGGTGTCGGTGGTGGTGTAGATGTCTGTCTTCGTCTGTGTTGTTGGTATGGTGTCGGTGGTGGTGTAGATGTCTGTCTCCGTCTGTGTTGTTGGTATGGTGTTGATGGTGGTGTTGCAGATGTGTTGTCCGACTTATGTCTTTGGTATAGTGTTAGTGGTGGTGTTGCAGATGTCTATTCTCGTCCGTGTCTTAGGTATGGTGTTGTAAATGAGTATCACAACAAATATCGTCCGTCTTGTGTTGATGGTGTTGTTTGTGTATTGGTGATAGCTATATATTCCGTCCCATAACCTCGGTATAGTGTCGTGGATGGTGGTGGTGTTGTGTTGATGGTATTCTGGTATTTGTGTTGTTGATATTGTTTTTGTTGGTTGTGTTACTGTCGGCGATGTTGTTATTATTATTGCTTTTGTCTGTGTTATATGTTATTTGTCTTTGTTGTTATTGTTTTCGTCTTTATTTAATGTTATTTGTCCTTATTATTGTTTTCGTCTTTATTTGATGTCATTTGTCTTTGTTGTTATTGTTTTCGTCTTTATTTAATGTTATTTGTCTTTGGTGTTTTTGTTTTTGTTCCGTTTTTGCTGCCCAATCCCCGCCTCTATCCACGGTATGTTGTCCATGTCGTGTTTTTGTTGCATATGCACATGCAAGATTATATGCTTAGAGTCACTGGTGTATTGTCCTTGTTGCTGCGAGTGTATTTGTTGATCAAGTTGTTTTCGTTGTTGGAAACGTTTTTGTTATTGTTATCAATGTTGTTGTTTCCGCAGCTGATTTCTTAATTTCCAATTGCTACCAGTGCCATCAACATCACTGTTATTGCTATAGTTGATATTGCAACATCACTTTTATATATACATTTTTTGTTATTTCGCCTGAGTTAAATGCAATGTTGTTCCTTTTTCTTATAATAACCATCACTGTTATAATTTTCTTCTTGTTAATACCATGTTAATTTTGGTGTCACTGCTGCTGTACTTACATGTATTTAAACTACTATAATGATTTATAAGTGTTTTGATTATCATGAATATCATTGATATCTGTTTTATTGTTGATTTTTTTCTGATTGCTGTTATAATTTATTTTTTATTTTTTTCATATTTCCTTCTCGGATTTAAATTCTTCTTTTTCTTATTCTCTTTCTTCTTGTTATGTTTATCCTCCTTCTTTTTCTTTTTCTTTTTTTATTCTCTTTCTTCTTTTTTTCCCTCCTCCTCTTATTTCCGTTTCCTCCTCCTTCTTCTTCTTCTTCCTTCTCCTCCTCCTGCTCCTCGTCCCACTCTCTTCCTCTTTCTTCTTATTCCTCCTCCTCCTCATTCCTCTTCTTATTCTTCCCCTTCCTGTTCCTTATCCCTTTCTCATCTTCCTCCCCTCTTCCCTACTTCCTTCACCAATCTCACTCCATCCCTCACCTCCTCCACTATCTTCTTAAACTCCCTTGAACCCGCATGACCTCCCTTGACTTCGCATGACCTCTGACCTCCCTTGGCACGACAGGTAACATGTGGGCGCAGGACTGGTCAAACATCGCCCGTCACGTCATGCCCTTCCCAGAGATGCCAAGTTTCGACGTCACTGAGAGTATGGTTGCCAATGTAAGTTTTTTTTTTTTCTTTCTTTTCTTTTTTTTTTTTTTTTTTTTTTTAGGTGTTTCTTCTTATGTTGATTAAATATTCTTATTGTGCTTAGTTGGTTGATGTGAGATTTTTTTCTTTCTTTTTTAGGTTGATGAAGCATTTTGTAATAATTCTAAAATTTTAGTGTTATTTAGTAGTAGTATGATTTGTAGTAGTAATAATTAAAAAAATAAATAATTTAGTTAATATAACATTTTTGTGTTTTTCTTGGCTGATAAAGTATTTTTTTTGTTGTTGTTGTTGATAGAATATATTTGCTTTTTGGTTGATAGAGCATTTTCATTTTAATTGATTTATCAATCATTTGGTTTATAGATATCTCTTTTTTGGTTGATAAAGGATTTTGAAATTTATATTGGGTTGAAGGTTCATTTTTAAATTTCATTTTTGGTTAATAGTACAATTTTGAATTTTATTTTGATAGGTTGATATTCTTTCTTAATTCAGTTAGGAATGTAAGTTAGTTGTCCATTATATATTAATCAGTTTTAACATTATTTTTTGGTTGATAATGTAAGATGGTTGTCTGTCTAATTTCTATTTTCATTAGGCATTTATTCTTCTCTTCTGACTTCTCTTTGATTATCATGTTTATTGTTATTTTTCATCTTTTTTTAGTGGATTGATAACTTCATCTGGTTTACAATTATGTAAATTCTAGTTTTTCTTTCTTTTAAATTTCGTTTTAAAATTTGTATATAAATTTGGTCTTTCCTTCAAGTTCCTTTTTCCCTTTGTTAAGTGAGGAGTATCTTTTTTTTCAAATACTTATTTAGTTAATGATTTCTTGATGTTTATTTACTCTTTTTTTGGTCCACATCTTTTTTCGTTAATGGTCTGTGTTCATTTATCTTAATTTCAATATTCATTTTTGTGTCATTCACTTATCTCTTTTGGTGCTTTAAGTTTAATTTCTAGTGAGCTAGTTAGTTTTTTTTCTTGGATGATATATATATATATATATATATATATATATATATATATATACATACATACATATATATATATATATATATATATATATATATTTTTTTTTTTTTTTTTTTTTTTTTTTTTTTTTTTTTTTTTATATGTATATACATTTATATGTTTATATTATATATATATATTCTTATTAATATTATATATATATTGCAACGTTTATGCGGCTAATTATATATACATATATATATGTGTATATACATATAATATAATACATACATATAATATATATATATATATATATAGATATACATATATCTATACTTATATATACATATATATATAGTATTCTTAGTATTCGTATTCCTGTTACAACCTGAATATTTTTTCTTTTAATTCACCCATCTCTCCTCTCCCCAGGGTTGGGACATCCAGCGCATGTTCGATTCCGCCGAGGATTTCTTCCGCAGTGTCGGCCTTTTCGCCATGACGCCCACCTTTTGGGACAAGAGCGTGCTAAACCAGACCGCGTGGGGCCGGACCATCGTCTGCCACGCGTCGGCAGAGGACTTCTGCCTCGGATCCGAAGGAGAGGATTATAGGTGAGTTGGGGGAGGGGGATGGGGAGTGAGTGGAGGGGAGGGGGAGGGATGAAAGCGGGTGTAGGTGGGGGTGGGGGGAGTGGGAGGTGTAGGATGGGGGGGGGAGGGAATTCTGTCTCGGATCTGCACGCTTTAGTGCTTGCTTACACAGTCGCTTTGCTCTGTCCCACATTAGCGACATTTAAAGACCTTTGAATCCTACTTATCTTCTTTCCCTCTCCTTCTCTCCCCCCTCTTCCTCCACTTCCTCTTCCTCACCCCCCCCCCCTCTCTGCTCACCCCCTAACTTCTCCTTTCAGTGTCAAGATCTGCTCCTCCTCCTCCTCCTTCTCCTCCCCTTCTTCGTCCTCCCCTACTCACTCCCTAACCTCCGGCTCCCTTTCAGAAACAAGATGTCCTACTCTTGCTCCCCATTCCCATCCCCCTCTCACTCCTTCTCGCCATGGCCCTCTTCTTCCTCCTCCCTCTCATCCTTCTCTTTCCCTTCCTCTTCCCCCTCCTTCCCCTCTTCCTCCTCCCCATCCCCTTCTTCCTCTTCCCTCTCCTTTTCCTCCTCCTCCTCCTCCTCCTTCCCCCCATCCCCCTTCTCCTTTTCCTCCCCCCCCCCTCCTCCTCCTCCTCCTACTCACCCCGTAACTCTCTTTCAGAATCAAGATGTGCACTGAAGTGAACATGGTCGACCTCGTGACGGTGCATCACGAGATGGGACACATCGAGTACTTCATGGCTTACAAGAACCAGCCTCATGTCTTCCGGGATTCGGCCAATCCAGGTAGGTCTGTGGGTCTCTCTCTCTCTCTCTCTCTCTCTCTCTCTCTCTCTCTCTCTCTCTCTCTCTCTCTCTCTCTCTCTCTCTCTCTCTCTCTCTCTCTCTCTCTCTCTCTCTGTGTGTGTCTTTTTACTCTCTTTCCTAGTTTTCTATATATATATATATATATATATATATATATATATATATATATATATATATAATATATATATATATATATATATATATATATATATATATATATATATATATAAATGTAATATGTAGTTTTTGTAGTATCCCTCTACCATATCTCCACCCCCGTCCACATGATACCCAATTCCTTTCCCACCGCCCTCCATCACCCCCCCTCCTCCTTTACTTCTCCCTCCTCCTATCCATCTTACCCTCCCTCCTCCTTTCCCCCCTTTCTCCCTTCCTATTTAAACGTCCCTTCCACACCAACCCATCTCACTCATCCTTCCTCTCTCCCTCCCTCACCCCCATCTATCACCATCTATCATCTATCATCCCCATCTATCTCGCTCCCTCCCTCACCCCCATCTATCTCACTTACCCACCCATCCACCCTCCCTCCCTCCCCCCCCTACCCATCTCACCCCTCCTCCCTCCCTCTCCCCCCACCAGGCTTCCACGAGGCGATCGGCGACCTCATCGCGCTCTCCGTGTCGACACCCAAGCATCTGGAGGACGTCCTCGGACTCACGCCCACGAAGAAACGCCTGCAGCACGACTCCTCCTCCTCTTCCGAGAAGGAAGTCAGCGACGAGGAGAAGAGGGACCTCAATTTCCTCATGAAGATGGCGCTGGAGAAGGTAGGAAGGGGGGGAGGGGAGGGGAGGGGAAGAGAGAGGAGGGGGAGGGGGAGGTAGGGTGGATAGGAACGGAGAGGTATGATAGGGGTGATGGTATGGTGGAGGGGGAAGGGGCGATGGTATGGGGAGGAGGGGAAGGTAGGATGGAAGGAAGAGGGGGCAATGGAGGGGGAGAGGTAACGAAGAGAGGGGAAGGCACGGGGGGGGGGGGTGAAGACGAAACAAACTAGGGAAGAGGGAGTGGGAAGGAGGGGAGGGGCATAAGGGCAGAGAGGATGGGGTAAAGAAACAGAAGAAGTGAAAGAGGAAAGAGAAGAGAGGGAGACAAAAAGGAGAAAGTAAGAAAGACGGGAGGATGGGGAGGGAGAGCAAGGAAGAAGGAACAGGGGAAGAGAGAAGAAGAAGAGAGGGGAGGGTGGAGGGACAGAGGGAAGGCGCCGGGGAAGGGGGGCATCAATATCCTCATAGATAAGTGAACTAACAAATAAACAAGTAAACAACAATCTGGTAAGAAAACAAGCAACAAAAGCTCACGACCCCCCTTGCCCTCCCCTCAAAAAAAAAAAGAAAAAAAAAATGCATACAATATAACCTCCCCTCCCAGCCAACATCCGGGTAGACAAACCAACCAACAAGCAAACGAACATCTGAATAATAAACACATCCCTCTTCCCCCCCCCCTCCGAAAAAAATAAACCAAAATGATATAGTAATGTCTGTATCCCAACGCTGCCACCAGATCGCTTTCCTACCATTCGGATACCTGATTGACAAGTACCGCTGGGGAGTGTTTGACGGTTCCATCACCTCTGACAACCTGAACGACGCTTGGTGGCAGCTGAGAGAAGGCCTGCAGGGAGTGGCACCCCCAGATGGTGCCAGGGGGGAGGAATTCTTCGACCCCGGTGCCAAGTATCATGTGCCTGCAAATGTGCCGTATATTAGGTGAGTTTGTGTTTGCATTTGTGTTACTGTTTTGTTTTTGTTATTTTGTTATTACTGTTATTTCTGTTATTGTTATCAATATTGTTATCAATATCATCCTTTTGTATTATTGTAGTGATTATTGTTATTGTTGCACTCATTTTTATCCTTTTTAGTTACTTTTCTTTTTTTTTCCTTTTTTTTCATCTCCATTTATTTGCTTATCTGTCTCATTTTATTTTTATTTTTATTCATTTCCTCTCATTTTCTTTTTCTTTTTTATCTTCACATCATTTCCTTCACTCTAATTTTCTTACTTATGTTTATTATTTTCTTTCTCATTTTATTTCTTCTCTTTCTCTCTTTTTTTTCATTTTGTACCTCATCTTCATTTATTTCTTTCGTTTTCTTATTGATTAACTTCTCTCATTTTTCATTCTCTCTTCTCTTTATTTTCTTCATTCTCCTCTTTCTCATTTTCCTTTTTTCATCATCTTTCTCTCATTCTTTTCCATTGTCCTACTCATCTTCATTTCTCTTTTTCTTTCTTTTCCATTATCCTTCTCATCTTTATTTTTATCATTATTTTTTTTCCTTTCCTTAATCACCACCATCTCTCCTCTTTCTCTCTCAGATACTTTGTCAGTTTCATCGTGCAGTTCCAATTCCACCAGCGACTGTGCCAAGCAGCTGGACATACGGGACCTCTGCACACCTGCGACATCTACAGTAACCTCGAAGCTGGAAACATTCTGAGGTGAGAGGGAGATGGGGAAGGAAAGGGAGAGGGAGAGGGAAAGGGGGGAAGGGGAAAAGGGAGAGGAAAGGGAGGATAGTGAGAGGGAAAGGGAGGATGGGGAGAGGGATAGGGAAAGGGAGAGGGAAAGGGGGGAAAGGGAAAGGGAGAGGGAAAGGAGGGGGCTGGGATAAGGGGAAAATGAAGAGGGAAATGGGGGAAGAAGGGGGTGGGAGTGGGAGAGGGACGGAGTGGAAGAGAGAGAGAGAGAAGGAAGGAGGGGGTGGGAGAGGAAGAGGGAGAAGGGGAAAGAGGGAAGTGGGAGAGGGAAAAGAGGGAATGGGGGGGGGGAGTGGAGAGGGAGAGAAAAGAGGGAGGGTGGGAGAGGGAGAGGGAATAGAGAAAGGGAGAGGGAGGGGAAAGAGAGATGGAAGGAGAAAAGGGGAGAGGAAGAGGGAGACAAAGATTAAAGTTGAGGAATAATAGATTAAGGGAGAGAGGGACAAAGTAGACAGAGAGAGGGAAAGAGAAAGGCATGAAGTAAGCATAGATACAGACAAACAGACAAAAGGAAAGAAAAAATAGTAAGAAACGAAAAAGAAAACAAAGCAAAAAAAAAAAAAAAAAAAAAACAACAACGAGAGAGAACAAAGAAAAAAAAATCAGAAAACCTAAATAAAGCAAAGATATCCTCCTCAGAGCTGCCTTAGAGCGTGGGTTCTCAGAGCCATGGCCAGCTGTTCTTCAAGAGCTGGGCGGGTCTTCGGAAATGGACCCTCAGGCTATCATCGCTTACTTCGACCCCCTGATTCAGTTCCTCGACCAAGAACTCGCCAACGCTGGGCAGTGCGTGGGCTGGGGAGGTACGTAGGGTTGTTGGGTTATGGTACTTTTGGGTTGTTATGAAGAGAAGATCAACTGTTGTGGTTGTTTGGTGGCGGTACTTTGGTTATTTTAAGAGAAGACCAGCTATAGTTACTACTAATATTAATATTAATGTTATTACTAGTATTTTTTTTAACAATTGCTGTTATTGATAATATTAGTAGAAATAATTATGTCCCTGCCACTATGCTACTTCCTTCTACTCTTACTCCATCTCACTCTCTTTATCTGGTAGTGTCTTTCACTCTCTTTTTCTCACATCTCTCACTCTCTCTTTCTCTCCCAGTATCTTTCTCTCTCCCACTTTCTCCTCCACTGTCTTTTTCTCCCAGCATCTCTTTCTCTCACTTCCTTCTTCACTTAATATCTTCATGTCCTTTTTTCACTGGGTTTTTCCTCTGATTGTACCTTAGGTGATTGTGGCGTCCGAGAAGACGCTGATACCACTACCTCTGAACCACCACCACCAGAGACCACCTCTTCCACCGTCGCTCCACCACCAGAGACTACCTCTTCCACCGACGCTCCGCCACCAGAGACTACCTCTTCCACCGACGCTCCACCACCAGAGACTACCTCTTCCACCGACGCTCCGCCACCAGAGACTACCTCTTCCACCGACGCTCCACCACCAGAGACTACCTCTTCCACCGACGCTCCGCCACCAGAGACTACCTCTTCCACCGACGCTCCACCACCACCAGAGACCACCTCTTCTTCTCCTTCCTCCTCCTCCATCTCCACCCAGTCTCCTGTCTCCTCCACGGACGGCTCCACCAGCACCGCCGAAGCCGCAACCACTGTGGATCCGAACGACGAGGAGAGCGCTCGACTCGCCTTACAAATGATGAATGACGAGATGATTGAACTCGTCCGAAACGCTACGTTCATCGACTGGGAATATTACACCGACGTTACCGACGAAAACGAGGCAGCATCGGTGAGAAATTGAACTTTATGGAGACTGAGAGATAGAAAGTTGATTTAGAAATTGATTTAGGAATTCGATATCACTTGAGAGATGGAGAGTTGATTTAGAAATTGATTTAGGAATTCGATATCAATTGAGAGATAGAGAGTTGATTTAGAAATTGATTTAGGAATTCGATATCAATTGAGAGATAGAGAGTTGATTTAGAAATTGATTTAGGAATTCGATATCACTTGAGAGATGGAGAGTTGATTTAGAAATTGATTTAGGAATTCGATATCATTTAGAAATTGATTTAGGAATTCGATATCAATTGAGAAATGGAGAGTTGATTTAGAAATTGATTTAGGAATTCGATATCAATTGAGAGATGGAGAGTTGATTTAGAAATTGATTTAGGAATTCGATATCACTTGAGAGATGGAGAGTTGATTTAGAAATTGATTTAGGAATTCGATATCAATTGAGAAATGGAGAGTTGATTTAGAAATTGATTTAGGAATTCGATATCAATTGAGAAATGGAGAGTTGATTTAGAAATTGATTTAGGAATTCGATATCAATTGAGAAATGGAGAGTTGATTTAGAAATTGATTTAGGAATTCGATATCACTTGAGAGATAGAGAGTTGATTTAGAAATTGATTTAGGAATTCGATATCACTTGAGAGATGGAGAGTTGATTTAGAAATTGATTTAGGAATTCGATATCACTTGAGAGATGGAGAGTTGATTTAGAAATTGATTTAGGAATTCGATATCAATTGAGAGATAGAAAGTTGATTTAGAAATTGATTTAGGAATTCGATATCAATTGAGAGATAGAAAGTTGATTTAGAAATTGATTTAGGAATTCGATATCAATTGAGAAATGGACAGTTAATTTAGAAAGTTGGAGAGTTGATTT
>NW_028234444.1:14295158-14300158 GCF_977035675.1 Penaeus japonicus | reverse complement strand
CACCATACTCACCATAACCATCACCATCATCCTCACCTTTACCATCATCACCATAACCGCCATCATCCTCACCATCACCATACTCACCATACCCATCATCACCCTGACCATTACACCACCATAATCACCATCCTCCCCATCCTCACCATCGCCCTCCTCCCCTCCCCCCCAGATCGGCCGCGAAGAGGAAATGTTCGAAATCGCCGAGGAATTCTTCACCAGCATCAACCTTTTCGAAATGACCGAAGACTTCTGGAACAACTCGCTCTTCAGGGAACCCGAGGCACCACAGAAGGCCATCTGCCACGCCTCCGCCTGGGACTTCTACGACACGGTCAACCCGCAGGAGGAAGGGAGGTTCAGGTGGGTGTGGGGTGGGGGTTGGAGGGGATAGGTGGGGATGGGAGGGGAGAGGGAGGTGGGAGAGGGTGGAGGGAAGGGGGAGGGGATGGAGGGAAGGGGGAGGTGGGGGGGATGGAGGGAAGGGGGAGGTGTGGAGGTGGGAGAGGGTGGAGGGAAGGGGGAGGGGTGTGTGGGATGAGGGTTGGAGGGGAAGGGGATGGAGGGAAGGGAAACGTGGGAAGAATGAGGGTAAGAGAGAGAAAGAGAGATGAATGGACAGTGGAGAGGGGAAAAGAGGGGAGAATAGAATAACAAGTGAGACAGATGAAAAGGATTGATTTTAATGGCTAAATATGGAATAAAATAGTGAAAATAATCATCTGAATGAGTAGGAGAGAAAAATATCAATGATATTATTATTGTTATTATTGCTGCTATTATTATTACTATTGTTTATTTTTATTATTATTATTATCATTATTATTATTATTAGCATTAGCATTATTAGCATTATTGTTGTTATCATTAATACACTACTATTATTATAACACTATTATTATTATTATTATTAGAAGTAGTCGTAATATATTATATTATCATTATTATCATTATCATCCTCATCCTAATCATTACTATTATTACTATCAGTACCATTATCCTAATCATTATAATATCAATAATTACTATTCCATTATTATCATCATCATTATCTTTACTATAATCCTAACTATCATATCAATAATAATGATGATGACACTAGCAACGCTGATGATGACGTCACTCTCCACCAGAATCAAAATGTGCACCAACAAGAACCAAGAAGACTTCGTTGTAATCCACCACGAAATGGGTCACACGCAATACCAGATGGCTTATAGCGAACCCGTGGACGAGCGCCCTCTTGTGTTCAGGGACGGCGCTAACCCAGGTACGGAGATCGCGGGCGCTGGGTCGGCTTTGGATTTTGATATTCCTTGCGTGGTTTGCCGATTTTGGGAGGGAGGGGGAGGGGGATTTTTAATTTTTTGGGGGGATGTGTTTTTTCTTCCTTTGCCTATATATTTTTTTTACTTTATGTCTCTTTGTGTCTTTCTTTCTCTCTGTTTCTCGTTCTCTATCTATCTATTTGTCTTAAGACCGTTTTGTCGCCTCTTCTATTCCTTCTATCTCTTCGTTTGACATGACCTCCGTCGTGACCTCACCTGACGTGACCTCGTTTCCTCCAGGCTTCCACGAGGCCATCGGAGACACCATCGCCCTCTCGGTCACAACGCCAGCTCATCTCTTGATCATCGCCGACCGCCTCACCAACGGCACCTACGGCATGACCACCTCAGCCCCCACGGAAACGAGCTCTTCAGGTCCCGAGGGAAGCTCATCCACCTCGGCTCCTACAGAGACAGGTCCTCCAACCACCTCGGCTCCTACAGAGACAGGTCCTCCAACCACCTCGGCTCCTACAGCACCGCCATCAGCTCGTCAGCAGGAAAGCGCTAGGGTTGAGGAGTCTTCTAGCTCCGACAGTTCCTCTACAACGGCCGACTCTACCCCGAGTTCTTCGTCAGAGGCCAGTGAGTCTAGCACAACCGTCGCGGAGACTACGACTGAAATGCCCTATTCCGAAGAGGATATTAACTTCCTTATGAAGACCGCTCTTGCGAAGGTAGGGGATACGTGGTTATATTTTTTTTTTTCTTAAAAAAAAAGTATATACAAAAACTGTATTTTGAGGTCTATCAATGTTTAACCTACAAACGTAAATGTATCTTAACTTAAACCTTCGGCTTAACTGAACCAAGTATGCCTTTGACATCTACATACAACATGCAATAAGGTCTGAGAACCACACTGAGGGCCTGTTTTGGCTTTATTTTCATTTTTAATTCCCAATTCCTTCTCCCTCTGTGACATTTCCTTGGTGACTGTTGGGCGATTTTATATTGTATGTGTGTGTGTGTGTGTGTGTGTGTGTGTGTGTGTGTGTGTGTGTGTGTGTGTGTGTGTGTGTGCGCCTCTGAATGTGCTTCTATCTACAAATCTACATGGTTTTATGTTATTTTTGTCCCCTTCCTGTTCGTCTTATTCCTCCACTACCACCTCCTCCTCCTTATTTTCTGCTTCCCTCTTCCAGGTGGCATTCCTGCCCTACGCCTACATTCTCGACCAGTGGCGATGGGAAGCCTTCGCGAACAACAACGAGGATTTGGAGTATAACCGACTATGGTGGGAAAAGCGGTAAGGGATAACTAATGTAAAACAAAGTCTATGGATAAATGAGGCTCTGTAGAATACCGTTTTGCAAAGGGTGATGATTTTTGGCTTTTGATGATGAAATTGATGATAACTGTAAGAAAGAAAATTATAATGAATTCTACTTTCTTCTTCTTCTTCTCCTCCTCCTCCTCCTCCTCCTCCTCCTCCTCCTCCTCCTCCTCCTCCTCCTCCTCCTCCTCCTCCTCCTCCTCCTCCTCCTTTTCCAGGCTAAACATCCAAGGACTTGCTCCTCCTTCGCCCCGGTTCCCTTCGACTGACTTCGACGTCGGTTCGAAATACCACGTCCCGACCAGCGTGCCTTACATCAGGTTAGTGTCTCTCGTTCTCCGGTTCTCGGGTTCAGTTTCTTCTGCAACTTTCTTTCTTCTCTTTTCTTTTCTTCTCTTCTCTTCTTTTTGTTTGTTTGATTTCCTTTTTCTTTCGTTTGTTTTTTTCTTTCTTTCTCTCTCTCTCTCTCTTTTTTTTCTTTCTCTCTCTCTCTCTCTCTCTCTCTCTCTCTCTCTCTCTCTCTCTCTCTTTCTCTCTCACTCTCTCTCTCTTTTCTCTCTCTCTCTCTCTCCCTCGTTCTCCTTTCTCTGCTTTCTTCATTGTTACCCACCTCTCTCTCTCTCTCTTTTTTCTTTTTTTTTTTTCTTTTTTTTTCTCTCTCTCTCTCTCTCTCTCTCTCTCTCTCTCTCTCTCTCTCTCTCTCTCTCTCTCTCTCTCTTTTCTCTCTCTCTCTCTCTCTCTCTCTCTCCCTCTCCCTTTCTCTCTTTCTTTCTTTCCCTCTCTCTCTCTCTTTCTTTCTTTATCTCTCTCTCTCTCTCTCTCTCTCTCTCTCTCTCTCTCTCTCTTTCTCTCTCTCTCTCTCTCTCTCTCTCTCTCTCTCTCTCTCTCTCTCTCTCTGTCTCTCTCTCTCTCTCTCTCTCTCCTTCTCTCTCTCTCCTCTGACTCTCTCTCCTCTCTCTCTCCTCTTTCTGTCCTCTCTCCCCTCTCACATCTCTCTCTCTCTCTCTCTCTCTTTCTCTCTCCTCTGACTCTCTCTCCTCTCTCCCCTCTCTCTCTCTCTCTCTCTCTCTCTCCTTCCTCTCTCCTCTCTCTCTCTCTCTCTCCTCCCTCTCTCCCCTCTTCTCCTCTCCTCCTCTCTTCTCTCTCCCTCTTTCTCTCTCATCCTCCTCCCTCCTCCTCTCCTCCCTCCTTCCTCTCTCCCTCATAACCCACTCATCTCCCTCTCCTCTCTCTCCTCCTCCCTCCCTCCCTCCCTCCTCTCCCCTCTTTCTCTCTCATCCTCCCTCCCTCATCTCCCCTCTTTCTCTCTCATCCTCCCTCCCTCCCTCCCTCATCTCCCTCCCCTCCCTCATCTCCCCTCTTTCTCTCTCATCCTCCCTCCCTCCCTCCCTCTCCCCTCTTTCTCTCTCATCCTCCCTCCCTCCCTCATCTCCCCTCTTTCTCTCTCATCCTCCCTCCCTCATCTCCCCTCCCTCTCCCCCTCCCTCCCTCCTCTCCCCTCTCCTCCTCCTCCACTCCCTCTTCTCCTCCTCCTCTCTCCTCCCTCCCTCTCCTCTCTCTCCTCCTCCCTCTTCCTCCTCTCCCTCCCTCCCTCCCTCATCTCCCCTCTTTCTCTCATCCTCCCTCCTTCCCTCCCTCCCTCCTCCCCTCCTCTCTCCCTCTCATCTCCTCCTCTCTCTCCTCCTTCCCTCCCTCTCTCCTTCCTCCCTCTCTCTCCTCCCTCCCTCCCTCCCTCCTCCTCTTCTCTCTCATCCCTCCCTCCCTCTCTCTCACCTCCCTCATCTCTCCTCTCTCTCCTCCCTCCTCCCTCTCCTCTCTCCCCCCTCCCTCCCTCTCTTCTCTCCCTCCTTCCCTTCCTCCTTCCCTCCCTTCCTCCCTCATCTCCCTCCCTCACCTCCCCTCTTTCTCTCTCACTCTCCCTCCCTCCCTCCCTCCCACCTTCCCTCATCTCCCCATCTCTCTCATCCTCTCCCCTCGCCCCTAGGTACTTCGTGGCCCACATCCTGCAGTTCCAGTTCCACACCCGCCTCTGTGACATCGCGGGCTTTGAAGGGGACATCTATAACTGCGACATCTACAACAGCACCGCCGCCGGAGATGAGCTCAAGTATGTTGGGGGAAGGAAGGGGGGGGGGGCGGCTATGTTGGTGGGTAGGGGGGTGTGGAATGGGGGGAGGGGGATGTGGGAGGGGGGGAGGGGGAGGGGTATGTTGGTGGGTTGGGGGATGTGGAAGGGGTTAGGGAGGGAGGGAGGGAGGTAGATAGAGAGAAAAAAAGAAAGAGAAAGAGAGGGAGGGAGGGAGAGAAATAGATAGATACGGGGAAAGATAAAGACAAAAAAAAAGATAAAAGGGAGAGAGAGAGAAAGAAAGAAAGAAAGATAGATAGAAAGAAAG
>NW_028234444.1:14272658-14285158 GCF_977035675.1 Penaeus japonicus | reverse complement strand
TTTGAGACGATGGTGGCATTTTTTCTGTCTTATTAAGCCCTCTTGATGTCGTCATCTATCATTTATAATCTGGGAACGACTGACGACTCTCGTTATTTTGTGTTGCAACGCGTCAATACTGCTTTAATCACTTCCGTAATGATAGTTTACCTTTTGTCTACATCATCTGTGAAAAGATATTTTAACGAGCATCGTCTATTAAGAATCTGATGAGCACGATGAATGATTTGTTATTATAATGCTTAAGGTCACTAAATGTTTTTGTTTATCGGTTGGTTCGCCCCCCTTTGTTTCCTTATATTATGTGATAATGATTAAGTTTCATAAAGCTTAATATGACCGGGATGACATCCGTATGATTGATAAAGTCTGACCCTGTTAGTTATTCAATTACATCTAATAAGGGATGAGGGTTTTACTGTAATACGTGTGATGTTACATAATTTTTCTATTTTATTTATTATTATATCTTAGCTATTAAGCATTAGGATTTTATTCAAAGGGGATTTAAATCACCTTTGATAAAGAATGTTTTCTTTTTCAATGACATTTTCTCTAATATAATGTTCCTAAGTCATCAAAAGATTCTAAAGTTGCCTAGGCGCCTATAAGACTACCCAATAATTATGCAGGAAGCATTTAGCGTCTGTACGGTATCCCCAGACATCTTTCTATACGGCAGTATTATTAACTGCTGTAGATGGAACATGCCATGTTCCAGGTATCCCGTAAATACATACATACTATACTCCTCCTCCCCACGCCCTGCATCGCATCTATAGATAAGGAAATTTGGAACAGTTATGAAAATTACTAACTCATTTCTGGTGAGCTGCATTTCACTGAGGCACAATTTGTCTATTTTTCTCTTCTCTTTCCTCTCCTCAATTAGCAATTTAATTCATGATGCACAGAATGTCTATGATTGATGCTTAATGTGTTCTATTTTATGACCCTCGTGCGGATCTTGTCCCAGCATGCTGACGGCGATGCCTGGTCAAACGTTATCTGGTCCGTTCCTTGTACTGGTTTCTATTGCTGGTCAAACGTTCTTTGCGGGGAAAGCGTCGTTTCTTATGAAAATCTGGCTTTATGGTCCTTTCCTCATTACTGACACTGTAAAACTGTGAGTAATCATGGGGGCGGGGTCAACCTTGGTGTCGGAAAACTTTACACGTGTTAGATTTCGAATTTGTTCACAGCGGTGATTTTTCAATTTTATGTTTCATTATTTGTTGATGACAGCAGGTATTATAGATGGTACAACTGTGTCAGTTGTGACCAGCTCCTTTTAGCGCTTTGGAAGTTTGTCTTCTCTTGCTTTCTTTTGTTGTTCCTTGATACGACCCTTGACATAACCTTCGTCATCGTCGTCTTGGGTGGATTGTGCTTGTTTCTTGTTTCGTGATTGACTTCATGTTTTCCTTGCGTTAATTATTGATTATGACCTTTTCTCAGCCTGCTGGATGCGGGGTTGAGTGGGGGGCGGAAGCTCCCTTCCAGGAGGGGGGAGCTTTTCCTCCCAGGGCGGGCTGATCGAGTTTCTCTTGCTTGTATCTTCTTTGTTTCTTTTTGTAGCTTCGTTTAGGGGATCTTTGTGGTAGAAGCCTTCATGCCTTGATTCTAGTTCTGCATACCTGTTTCCTTCTGACGAGTAGAGTTCGTGTGAATCAAGCTTCGGGAGGGCGGGTAGTTCCTCTTTAGGCTGGGGTCGCTGGCTGGAGCGGTATGGGGGGCGCGTAATGGCTCAGCAGAGTTTGTGACCGCGAGTCAGCATCAGCACGAAGGCGCGGCTGTGCTAGACCGATCGGCTATGGGGGCTGAGAGCACTACCGCGATGTAGGGAGTCCATTCAGGGAGAGAGAAGGAGTGGATCGGGTTGTGAAGCGATTGCTGTCTCGCTATCATGGGAGGAGTAGTGGGAGGCGATGCAAACGTAAGGGGAGGACGTGCAATTCGCCACATTTCGTATGCATTTCTGCCCATGGGGGGATGGACATATTGCACCATTGCCCTATGATCTATTTTACCTTGACTATGTTCAGAAAACATTCCGAACAGCAGGTTCGATCTTGTTTAGCCCATCAGATTTGTTTTTGATCAGATTTTGGTCTGGTGTCTTGTTTCCCATGTAGGTACACTTTTGGAAGAAATTTACAAAAGTGTTGATTTACAACCTGGTTTCTTTGGTGGCGACAGTCTGTTGGGGGCCGTCTGTTGGGGGGTGTCCGTCGTTGTTTTGGATTTTCAACACATTTGATTTTTCAACACTTGCCACGATAATGTTCGTCATCCGTATTTTCGTCCCTTGTTTGGTGTCCCGTGTCGTTCTAGCATCTAAAAATCGATGGCAATGTCATGGGCCTCTTCATTTTGGGCCGGTCTGTAGTCTTTTTTACTGTATTGATCACTGAGGACAGAACCCCTTGGCCACGGCCTTTTTTTGCTTTGAAGCACAAAATTGTGTTAAAGCCTATTGTAACACTGCCGCACTGATATTTGGATTTCTTGTTTTCTGTTTCTGTATGGTTGTTTTGTTATTGCTGGTAAGTTTGCTGCTGAAAAAAAACCCCCCACCTAGGCCCCTGGCAGCCTTGACCCTGACTGCCCATGGGGGTGGCCCCATACTCGAGGGCGGGGGGCACTCTGACCCACGCTGCCAGGGGGCCCATACCTAAGGGCTGAGGTCCCGTACCCAGGAGTGGGGCACATTAACCTGGCCAGGGGTTTCCCATTTTTCCCTGGTGAAGAGGGCTCGGGCTAGTCTGCCCGAGGAAGCACCTGGGGAAGCAGCCCCCAGGTTGGCCCCCTCAAACCCTGGGGGAGGGGTCAGATTACCCTCTGACACTGCGGGACCATGAGAAGGCATGGTTTGCTGAGTTGCGGGGCTGCGGCGGAGAGGAGGCAAAAACACGTCCGATCACCACGGCAGCTAGACTCAGAGAGTGAGTGGTGAGTGTCTGAGTGAGTGCAGAAGTGAGTGAGAGCAGGCCAAGCCAGGTCAGGCTATTTATACACTGATCTGTAGTTATTAACAGGTTTCCTGGTCCATTACCACATGGTCCTAAGATAAGGATAAGCTAGATTTGTGGAGCATATGCACTCCCGGGCTTTTATGCACTGTGGCGAGCCCACCTGTGTCAGCGTATGCTGACTCGTGAGAGAATATGCCAGTGAAAGTTGACTCAACTTGAGCTTGGTCCTTACCCACCGTATTGCCCAGACACGGCAGGGACCACTTGCCTACAGTGGAAACTCACGAGATTGGAAGGGACTTGATCTGTTGACCACGGGGATGGAAATTAGGCACGCTAATGACTGCGCTACCAGGCAGCTACGTGCTCATACATATCGCCCTGTCGTCTTGGAGTACATCTCACAACATCTCACAGATAGATAGTATGTGTTAGTGTGGCTGGAAAGATAGATGTCTTGTATGAATGGGTTGGGAATGTGTGATGTTATATGTGCTAGAACTTACTAAAACCATATATTACTACTGATTATCTTGTTCTCAAGACAGGCAGGGCAGAGATTATCACCTCTGTAACAAGAGCTGGACATAATATCTAAGGTACTAGGAGACCCAAACCTAGACTATTGCTAGATATGGTGATTTAGGGCAATGAGAGACGACAGTGTATGGTTTTCTTAGAAATTTCTTTAATATTTCTATGTTTCTCTTTTTTCTTTTTTTCTTTTGTGTGCATATTTCTCTCTCTCACTCTGTCTCTTTTTCTGTCTCTGTCTCTCATTCTCCTTTCTCCTCTCTCTTTCTCATTCTCCTTCCTGCCTCCCTCACCCTCTCTCCATTTAACAACAGCTCTAAGCAAGCTCCATTCTCTCCCATTCTCCAGCGTGTAGTGGTTGAGCGTGGGTGGTTGACTGGACAACGCAAAGGTGTAGCCATAGTCGCAGGCGGGGGGTCAGGACACGAGCCTTTCTCCGCTGGTAGGTCCACTTGTGTCCATTTGTGTCCTCGTGTCCGAATATCGTATTTCAGATCGTTATCGTCACCAACCTGTCAATTGTCAAATAATTATAATCACAAACTTGGCAATCTATTCTGGTATTTACCCACCTATCAAGTGCATCTTCACCTCGATCAAAAGACTTTAGTATAATGGAGAAATGTTTGGACGAATGATATAACATGGCCACTGCTCTCTCTGTATCCTCCCTCCCTCTCCCCTTCCATTCTCCCTCCTACTCCCTCACCCCCCCACCCCCTCCCCTTTTTCCATACCCATTCCCTCATACCTCCCCTTTTCGCCCTCCATCTTACCTCCTCTACACACACCCCTTCCTACCCTACCCCTTTCCCCTCCCCCTCCCCCTCCCCCTCCCCCTCCCCCTCCCCCATCTCATCCCCTTCCCCTCCCCCATCTCATCCCCTTCCCTTCCCTCCCCCCTCCCCCCATTTCATCCCCTTCCCTTCCCTCCCCCATCTCATCCCCTTCCCCTTCCCCATCTCAACCCCTTCCCCTACCCCCGCCATCTCATCCCCTTCCCTCCCCTCCGCACGCCATCTCATCCCCTTCCCTTCCCTTCCCTCTCCTCCCATCTCATCACCTTCCCCCTCCCCCCTTTTCATCCTCTTCCCCTCCCCCCCATTTTTTCCCATTTCCCTCCCCTCATCTCAACCCCTTCCCCTCCCACCGCCATCTCATCCCCTTCCCTTCCCCCTTCCCCCATCTCATCCCCTCCCTCTCCCATCTCATCCCCCTCCCCCCATCTCATCCCCTTCTCTTCCCTTCCCCCTCCCTCATCTCATCCCCTTCCCTTCCCCCTCCCCCTCCCCCATCTCATCCCCTTCCCCTCCCCTCCTAACCTCCCCCTCCTTACCCAGGCTTCACCGGGGAGGGGATGCTTGCGGCGGCCGTGGCTGGACCCGTCTTCACCTCCCCGCCCTCCGCCTCCATCGTCTCGGCTATTACGGCAGTTGGGAAGGATAATCCAGGTAAGAAAGTTGGATAATCTGGGTAGGGTGAGGGTTGGATGGTCCAAGGAGGATGGTTATTGGGTATACGAGGTGCATTGCTGGATGATTCTAGTAGGTAGGATGGATAATCTGGGTAGAAGGGTGGGTGGATAATTCGGGTATAGTGGTGGTTGGATAATTCGGGTAGGATGGGTGGATGATCCGTCTAGGATGTTCGTTGGGTAATAAGTGTAGGATAGTGGTTGGGTAACTTAGTTTGGATGACCGTTGGATAATCTAAATTAGGTGATGGTCGGATAATCTATGTAGGGTGGTGATTGGATAATCCAGACTAGATGATCGTTGGATAATCCTCCTCCTCCTCCTCCCTTCCCTTCCCTTCCCTCAGATGGCGTGTTGGTGGTGGTCTTCAACTACACTGGCGACCGAGTCAACTTCGGCTTGGCGGTCGAGCGATGCCGAGCTGCCGGAATGAAATATTTATGTACTTATTTATTATTTATGTACTTATTTATTATTTATTATTTACTTATTTATTATTTATTTACTTATTTATTATTCATTTACTTATTGACTGATTTATTATGTACTTATTTACTTATTTATTATGTGCTTATTTATTATTTATTTATTATAATTTATTTATATGTTACTATATAATTACATTATAGAATATATCCCCTATATTAATTATAAATCTTATTTATTATATATATACCCTAATTTATTCCTTCCCCCAACTTATAGAATCCCTAAACCCCGTCTGCCAATCCTAAACTATGAATATAATCAAATTCCAAATTTAAAATTTAATATCCGTCAATATTCCGTAATCTTTAGAAGAATAAATTCCTGGTTCCTTTAATTTTCCTTCCCCCTCCCTTCCTCCCCTTTTCCCTCTTACCTTCCTTTCCTGTGTTTCCATCTTTTTTCCTTCGCCTCCTCCCTTCCATCCCTTTATTATTTTCCTTCAGAGAGGAATGAACGGGGGGGGATGACTCCGCCTCGCGCGTCTCATGCACTGCGGAAGGAGAAGGGGGGGTGGCACTATGTTTGTGCTGAAGGTGAGAGGAGGGAAGGGGGGGGGGTGAGAGGAGGGAAGGGAGGGGGGGGAGAGGAGGGAAGGGGGGGGGAAGAGGAGGGAAGGGGGGGTGAGAGGGAATGGAGGAAGAGGGAGAGGGAGAAGGAGGGAGGAGGAGAGAGGAGAAGGAGAGAAGGAGAGAGAGAGAGAGAGAGAGAGAGAGAGAGAGAGAGAGAGAGAGAGAGAGAGAGAGAGAGCGAGCGAGAGAATGGGATGGAGGGAATTTGGATGTGTGGGTGGGTGGGAGTGAAAAAGAAGGGGAGGGAGGGAGGGAGAGGAAGGTGGGATGGGTAAGGGAGAGGGAGAGAGAAGGAGAGGGAGTGGTGAGACAGTGGAGAGGAGGGGAGGGAGTGGTGGATTAAGGGAGGGAGGGAGGGGGAATGGGTTTTTGGGAGAGGGAGGGAGGGAGGGATGAGGGGTGGGTAAAGGAGAGGAAGAGATGGGGGGAGATAGACGGGAGGGGAGATGGGAGGGAATGAGTGAGGAACAGAAGGAAGGAGAGAGAGAGAGAGTATAAACACAATTCATTTATATAAGTAAATTCTGCAGAAGGATGATTACAAACTCGAATGCCAGTTCCCTACTTATTAGTACTAAAACAAGGTAATAGTGATAATATATATGTATCTTGAGGTGACCAGATCAGGCAGGCATATTTCAGGTCAGAGGTCACTAAGGCCTGGCTGTGCTTGTTAGTTGTGACCTTATGAATAATACTGGAAAACAATAACAAAAATACATATTTTTTTTCCCCATAAAATAATATCAATAGAAATATCAGCAACAAATGGTAAAACATATTAATGAGATGAAATTGTGAAATTACGATAACAAATCTCAATTTAAACAATCAAAAGCAAAATAATAGGGCAATAATAAGGGTATTTCTGCCAAGAACTTTAGCATGAAGTAATGATTACAACAAGAAATAGTTACAATGACATTAACATAAATAACAATGCTATCAATCTCAAATGCGAGCAATAGTAACAACAAATAATTAATAATAAACGGAAGATCATTATTTATTATAAAATTGAGAGAGAGCTATAATTACATCAATGGTAATGTCACATAACATCAATGACAAACTCGGATAACTTCAGAAATATCAATAGTGCCTTCCCTAGACCTCAAACACCATTAGTTATAAACAATAACACCGTTTCGCCTCTATCTCTAAAAAAAAAAAAAATAATAAAAAAAAAAATAATAATAAAAGAATAATAACACCAGAGCCATTCATGCCTTTCGTCAATATCAGATCGTCGGCGCCATGGCCCAGTCAGGTGCCACGCTGGAACAAGCCTTGGAGACATGCCACAAGCTCGGCAGTGCCATGGGAACAATAGGGTTTGCGGCCAGCGGGTGCCAGCTGCCGGGTGCACCCAAGCCCCTCTTTACAGTACCCGAAGGCATGTTGGAGCTTGGCCTGGGTGTGCATGGAGAGAAAGGGGCAGCGACTATTAAGGTGAGAAGAGAGGTGGACACGTTTGCACACTCGCCACACATATATTGTTTGTTTATTACTTAGGCTGTCATTGCTTGTCTCTTTCAGGTAGTCATTATATGGTTTGTTAGCCCGTCAGCTGTCATTATATTATCCCCTCCAGCCAGTTTTAGGGTCTCTCTTAACCAGTTATTGTTCACTTTTTTACCTTTCTTAGGCTGCCAGATTTATCCTCTCTCAGCCAATCACTGCATCCCTTTTTCCTTTCCTCTCTTAGCCAATCACTGCATCCCCTTTTCCTTTCCTCTCTCGGCCAATCACTGCCTTTCTTCCTAACCCGTTAGGCAGGAACAGCATCCGAAGTGATGACAGCACTCCTGGATAACCTAACAAGGGAGGATTCCGAGACACGTCTTGATCTGCAGAAGGGAGATGACGTGGCAGTCATCGTGAACAACCTCGGGTGCACTTCTGAGCTTGAAATGGGCATCCTGAGGAGGGAGGTTGTAATTCAGCTTAGTAAGAAATCACAAGTATTTTTTAAAATCAATTCATCTCTCTCTCTCTCTCTCTCTCTCTCTCTCTCTCTCTCTCTCTCTCTCTCTCTCTCTCTCTCTCTCTCTCTCTCTCTCTCTCTCTCTCTCTCTCTCTCTCTCTCTCTCTCTCTCTCTCTTTCATGTTTAGGAAGCTCACGGTTAGCAGCAGGTGATATACAGTACACAAAACCAAGAGGCTAGTCCACTTGTCATATTATTTTCATTAAGCTGCACCTAAGTAGTATATATCAAACAAGCAATACGGGATAAATAACAGAAATGAAACTAGTATGGATTTGATATCCTTAATGATTCAGAGGAAGGCATGCAACACAAGATGTTTACAAAAGAAGGGTAACTGGACTCAGTAGGAGTGAATAACTGACATATAATATAACACAAAATAAAAAAAGGTGAATGCAGATGAGAACGTCACGATATGCAGTGGATGATAGAAAACGAATATTTGCAAAGAGAAAAACAATTTTACTATAGAAAATAGTGTCCACTAATGGGTGTCTAGGGCTTAAAAGGGAATGAGAGTTAGAAAGTTGAGTCCAGCATCAGATGTTAGGCATACATTACTCTCAAGGGAACCCTCTCTCCTATCGCTTTCGTATTGCATTTTTTATGCAGTTGAAATTTCAAACTATTTATTCCTTCATTTGTGTAAATGGTACATCATACCAAATGCTAATTGGTGCTATCATACCATAAGTCTATTCATCATCAATTTTCGCTGATTCAAAATGTTCACAATATCTGAATATTCTGATTATTATGATGGTTCATTGTCCTTCATTTACTTTTTTGAGTGATACCATGAACTCACCTTGTACACAGTTGTAGGTTAACTGAAAATAATAGCAATGATAATGTTGATTATTTCCATGATAGTAATGGAGATGAGGATAATTATGTTTTCACCTTTGTACCTGTCCTTCATGATTCCTCTTCACCTACCCTCACTTCCCCACCTCCTTATCCTACTCCTCATCATTGTAATCACCATCCTTATTGCGATCCTCATCTCATCCCCCCCCCCCTCCCCCACAGAACAGCGCGGCATAAACCCCCTCCGCGTGTACCAAGGGTCCCTCATGACCAGCCTGGACATGAAGGGCGTGCACATAGCTGTCTTGAGAATCCTGGACCCCTCGTGGGTGGCCTTCCTCGACGCCCCTACCACCGCCTTGGCCTGGCCTACTCCCATAATCTACAAGGGCGGCGAGGATGAGGCATTCAGCATGCCTGAGTGCGGTCTCAACTTGTCTGCTCGGGAGGCATTGGTAGGTTGGAAGCATTTGTGATTTGTCTTGTTGTATTGTTATTGGCATTAGTAATCTTATCAGTAGTGTTCAATTGTAGGGATATTTTAGTTTTACTGTTTTGTTATAATATTATTACAATATTATTACAATTACTATTTATAAGTGGTGTGAGGTGGAATGTTATTGATGTTCATTTGTGTGTTCGTTCCTTTATTCATTCATTACCTCCACCTCAAGGGTAGCAGCTACACCCTGGATAACCCTGCCCATGTCCAGACCCTGAGGGCATGCCTGGAATCACTCGTAGCTAAGGTCCCTCAGCACGAGGATCTCCTTAACGCCCTCGACTCCGGCTGCGGTGATGGTGATTGTGGCACTACTCTCCTCCTGGGAATCCATGGTGAGTCTCAACTTGGCATTAGTCGAAGAGGTGTGGGGCTAGGATAGGAATGGCACTGATTAGTTGATTGGATGGAAAGGTTTTCAACATCTTTTGGGCTTTGAGAGAAGCTGTGGCTGGCTCTTATTAATATTATTATTATTTTAAGAGAGTTCCTGATTGGTCCTAGGGATACTGGGAAGCTCTTGATTGGTCCTAGGAAATCTAGAAAGATCCTGATTGGTTATGATAGTTCTAAAGAAAGCTATTAGTTAGTGGAGGGTTATTTTATGGGGGGATTGGTTGAAAATATTGTTTTGTGGATTCAATTGTTTGATATTAATTGAGGGAACATTATTGGATAAAAAACTTTTGAAGAGTCTGTTATTGGTATGGAGGACGATTAAGGCTATATGTATGGTAGGATGGATTTTTGAGAGGATGTGATTGGTTGTTTATATATCTAAGGGGATCTGGTTGGTTGATAGGAATTTCGAGAGAACATGTCATTGGTTAGAAAGATTTTCTCAGAGTATGAGATTGGTTAGAAGCATTTTAAAGATGATCTGAGGGGAAAGTAACTGTTAGACATTTTAAAAAGATAACTGTTTGGATAAATGTTTAAGGAGATCTGATTGGTTCCAATGAATCTTGAGAGGCTTTGACGTGGTTGGTTTCTATTTAGTGTTATTTGTTTCATTGATCTGATATTCATTTCTTTAGACAAAGAAGTTTCACGTTAATTCTTTGAAAATAAAGAAAAATGTTGGTGAATTCCTAAACTCAGGATATAGAATTGGTTGTGAGGATTAAATTAGTTGGTGGGAGAAAATTCCTTTGAATCACAATACTACTTGACCAAAAAAAAAAGAAATGTATCAATCTACAGATCAGTTTGTGTCCTTGTACATATATGTATGTACATACAGATAGATATATAGAGAGATAGATAGATAGACAAACAGCTTCATTCACAGTAGGAAAAAAACAATAACCTAAAACCCACAATAAAATACCCCCCCCCCCTCCATTACCAGCCATCACGGAGCAGCTCCTCCGCCTGCCCCTCACCCAGCCTGCCGCCCTTCTAGCCTCTCTCTCCGACATGGCCTCTGCCAGCATGGGCGGGTCATCTGGCGGCCTCTACTCCATCCTCCTGACAACCGCCGCTTCCCACTTGGCCGCGCACTTCTCGGAGGGCGTGTCCTCGAGGGCGCGGTGGGCGGGGGCGCTCCGGAAGGGCATTGAGGCTGTGAGCAAGTACGGTGGAGCCAAGCCGGGTGACAGGACTATGGTGAGTGGCTTTAGGTTGTGTAAACACCTGTAAAGTAATCAAGGCGAAGTGTAATTCATATAACAGATAAAATATCAAATGATCAAATTGCAAGTAAGCAAAACAAACTCGAAATAATGTTAGACAAAGAGACAAATGGAATAATACGATAGTCAATGGCCCAAAATTTAGGCAGAACTAGCTACACCTCCTTCATATCGGCGACGTTACGTGACTGGACACGGCTGTGCTGTTTATGACGGAGTCACCAAGGAGGGGGGGGGGATCATGGCTTGTTGTCCGCATTAGCGTCTGTCTTGTCTTATTTTGTCTTGTTCTCGCTATTTCTCTCTCTCTTTGTTCTCCCTTTTCTCTCTCTCTCTGTTCTCCCTTTTTTCTCTCTCTCTCTTTGTTCTCCCTTTTCTCTCTTTTTGTCTTGCTCTCTCTCTTTCTCTCTTTTTGTCTTGTTCTCTCTCTCTCTCTCTCTCTCTCTCTCTCTCTCTCTCTCTTTCTCTCACTCTCCTCTCTTTCACTCTCCTCTCTTTCACTCTCCTCTCTTTCTCTTTCTTTCTCTCTCTCTCTCTCTCTCTCTCTCTTTCTTCTCTCTCTCTTCTCTCTCTCTCTTCTCTCTCTTCTCTCCTCTCTTCTCTCTCTTCTCTCTCCTCTCTTCTCTCTTCTCTTCTCTCTCTCTCTCTCTCTTTCCTTCTCTCTCTCTCTCTTTCCTTCTCTCTCTCTCTCTTTCTTTCTCTCTCTCTCTCTCTCTCTCTCTCTCTCTCTCTCTCTCTCTCTCTCTCTCTCTCTCTCTCTCTCTCTCTCTCTCTCTCTCTCTCTTCTTCCTTCATTTATTTTACTTCTTAATATTCTCACTCTTTCTTCTTTCTCTCTGCTTCCTTCGGTTCTTCCTCTCTTTCTCTTTTCTTCTTCCTTTTCCCATTCGTTTTTGTCCACTTTCTCTATCCTTCTTCCTCTTTTATGTCTCCCTTTATTTCTTCCTCTCCCTTCTCCCCTTCTCCTCTTTTTCTCTTTCTTCTCCCTTCCCTTCTTCCTCTCTTTCTTCTCCTTTCCCTTCTTCCTCTCTTTCGCTCTTCTGATCAACAGGCGAAGTGCAATTCATATGACAAATAACGGAAAAAAAATCAATGATCAAATTGCAAACAAGCAATTCTTTTCCCTTCCCCTCTTTCTCTCTTTATTCTCCCTTCCCCTCTTCCTCTCTTTCGCTCTTCTTCTCTGCTTTTTCGTCCTCGAATTCTTTTTTCCCTCCCTTGCCTTTTAGTGATGTTTGTCATTCTCTTCTATTTCCTTGCCTTCCTTTTCTCTTTCTCACTTCATTTGCTTCTTTTTCTCTTTCTCTCTCTCCTTCTATTATTTCTTTTTGTCTTGCCTTTTTTTCTCGCTTCTTTCTTCTTGACTCCTCCTCCTCCCTTTCTTTGTCTTCCTCCTCTTCATTATTTCTTCCTTCCTCTTTCGTGTCATCTCCCTCTTTTTCTTTCACCTTTTTCTCCTTTCTTCCTTCCTCTTCCTCCACTTCAATCTTTCTTCCTTTTCTTTTTTCTCTTCCCCCTTGC
>NW_028234444.1:14262658-14265158 GCF_977035675.1 Penaeus japonicus | reverse complement strand
ATATGGCTTTCATTCCCAGTATTCTCTCTTTGCCTCTCCCTCTCCTTCCTTTTTCTTTCCTCTTCCGCTCTCTCTCTCTCCCTCCCTCCCTCCCTCCCTGTTTTTTCTCTCTCCCTCCCTCTCTTCTCTCTCTCTTCTCTTCTCTCCTCTCTCTCTCTTCTCTTCTCTTCTCTTCTCTCCTCTCTCTCTCTCTCACTCTCTCTCTCTCTCTTCTCTCTCTCTCTTCTCTCTCTCTCTCTATCTCTTTCTCTCTCTCTCTTTCTCCCTCTCTCTCTTTCTCCCTCCCTCTCTCTCTCTCTCTCTCTCTCTCTCTCTCTCTCTCTCTCTCTCTCTCTCTCTCCTCTCTCTCTCTCTCTCTCTTCTCTCTCTCTCTCCTCTCTCTCTCTCTCTCTCCCTCCCTCCCACCCTGTCTTTTCTCCCTCCCCTCCTTTTCTCTCTCTCCTTCTCCCTTTTCCTTCTCTCTCTCTCTCCTCTCTCTCTCTCTCTCTCTCTCTCTCTCTCTCTCTCTCTCTCTCTCTCTCTCTCTCTCTCTCTCTCTCTCTCTCGGTCTCTCCTCCTCCTCTCTCTCTCTCCCTCCCTCCCTCCTCTTCCTTCCCTCCTTCCTTCCTCCTTCCTCCTTCCTTCCTTCCTTCCTTCCTTCCTTCCTTCCTTCCTTCCCCTTCCTTCCCTCCCTCCCTCCCTCCCTCCCACCCTGTCTTTTCTCTCTCCCTCCCTCCCTCTCTTCTCTCTCTCCCTCCCTCCCTCTCTTCTCTCTCTCTCTTTCTCCCTCCTCTCCTCCGTCTTTTCCTCCCTCTCCCTACCCCCACAGATTACTCTCCACATGAATTTAGAGAACTGGACTGGAAGGTGTCCCGCCATCATTACTTGCAATACAGAACAAATCGAAGAGGGAGGGAGAGTGGCAATGGGGGGGGGGGGTAGAAGGGAGGTGTCCAATTCATTCTTTTCTTTTCTTTTCTTTTTTTACTTTCTCTTTCTGTTTTTTTTTTTTTTTTTTAATTATTATTTTTTTTTATGTGTATGTTTGATGTCGAAATGCAATTAGATAAACCCATTTAGAATCTTCCTTGGAAACTTTTAACCTCAAAGTTCTTCATAAACGGGAAACCTATTTTCTCCCTTGTCTTCGCGCCATAAACGGGGAACCTATTTTCTTCCTTGTCTTCGCGCCATAAACGGGAAACCTATTTTCTCCCTTGTTTTCTTCGTTTGCTGTTTTCCTCAACCTGAACAACCGAAAACTTTCTCTACATCGTTAAGTAATCAGAGTATAAGAACTTTCACCTAATGTCAGAGTCTAAGGACGAAGCCACAACAGGGAACGAATATATTACGGACCTTTAACACCCTGGGAGAGATTCGCACAAGCGCAGGGGTGACTGAGGAAAATGATGACTCAGGAAAATGATGACTCAGGAAAATGAGGACTCAGGGAAATGAGGACTCAGGGAAATGATGACTCAGGAAAATGAGGACTCAGGGAAATGATGACTCGGGAAATGATGACTCAGGAAAAGGATGACTTGGGAATGTGATGACTCGGGAAGATGATGACTCAGGAAAATGATGACTCGGGAAAATGAGGACTCAGGAAAATGAGGACTCAGGAAAATGAGGACTCGGGAAAAGGATGACTCGGGAAAAGGATGACTCAGGAAAAGGATGACTCGGGAAAAGGATGACTCGGGAAAATGAGGACTTGGGAAAAGGATGACTCAGGAAAATGAGGACTCGGGAAAAGGATGACTCGGGAAGATGAGGACTCAGGAAAATGAGGACTCGGGAAAATGAGGACTCAGGGAAATGAGGACTCAGGGAAATGATGATTCGGGAAAAGGATGACTCAGGAAAAGGATGACTCGGGAATGTGATGACTCGGGAAAATGAGGACTCAGGAAAATGAGGACTCGGGAAAATGAGGACTCGGGAAAATGAGGACTCAGGAAAATGAGGACTCGGGAAAAGGATGACTCGGGAAAATGAGGACTCAGGAAAATGAGGACTCGGGAAAATGATGACTCGGGAAAAGGATGACTCGGGAAGATGAGGACTCAGGAAAATGAGGACTCGGGAAAATGAGGACTCAGGAAAATGATTAGCTACGGTCTGATGGTGTTGCCGATATTGTTGTTATTCTTGTTTTTGTTATCTGTATGTTTGTTATTGTTGTTATTATTATAATTGTTAGCATTGTTATTATAATTTGTATTATTGTAATGATTATAATTTTTCCATCTCTCTCTCTGTCTCCTTCGCCATCTCTCTCTCTCTCTCTCCTCTTATCCTCTTTATCGACTTTTTCCTTTTACTTTTAAACACTCTGAACATTCTTCGGAGATTCGGAGATAAGCGTTATCCTTTTTTTAACAGGTTTTCTTTGTTGATTTGTAATCATATGAATAACTGGCTTTATGTAAGGAATTATGATTATAGGATATCTCGTATATTTCGTCGTCTTAGAAAAGAAGGGTTATTATCAAATATTAGATGTAAAGAAAAC
>NW_028234444.1:14255158-14257658 GCF_977035675.1 Penaeus japonicus | reverse complement strand
CTCTCTGTCTCTCTCTCTCTCTCTCTCTCTTTTTCTCTCTCTCTCTTTCTCTCTCTCTCTATTCTTTATTTTTCTCTCTCTTTCTTTCTCTCTCTCTCTCTTTCTTTCTCACAATCGAGTAAATGGAAGAGGGACAGAGATAATAATAGTATTGTATTATACATCACGTCTGTTTATATTATTTATAGCATTTACATTATTTATTATCATTATTCATATTTATATCACATATCACTTCTCTCTTTTTTTCTCTCTCTCGTATACAAAATCATACAAACACACATACACATTCTCTCTCACAAACATACACGGTAAACAAACCCCCCCCCCCCCCTCATCCATACATCCCGTAGGTTTCTCTTTGACTTAATTCTGCGGCCATGTTATGTATATCCGAAAGTGAGGGGAAGTTGAAAGGAATGTGTATTATGACTCTCGCTCTCTCTCTATCTCTCCTCCGATCTATCTATCTCTCCCTCTACTATGAGCCTCTCTCTCTCTCTCTCTTTCTTTCTCTTTCTATTTCTCTCTCTCTCTGTCTGTCTGTCTGTCTCTCTCTCTCTCTCTCTCTCTCTCTCTCTCTCTCTCTCTCCCTCTCTCTCAGTCTCTCTCTTTCTTTCTCTCTTGCAAACCTGTCATAGTATATCTGAATCATTCCTGTTGCCGAACATATTGAATGTTGCCTTTTTAAGATGCAGACTTGCAAATGTCGCAGATATTTCCAGTTTAAATAGATATTAAATTTGATCTTTAGTCTTTGTGGTGAGTCATTTTGTTATCCAATGTCCTTTTGTTATCCAAGTTTCCGATATGTACCCCTCCCCCGCACTGGCATTCGTTCCCGCTAATGTGAATAAGGTTTATGGGCTAAAGCATAACAAAGGTTACCAGAAATCTTTTTGCAGTTTCGAGCATGTCTGACTTAAAAGTGTAAACAACCGAAGGATGTTTTATCCCTGCGGTTCAAGCACGGATGTTCGAGGATTTGAGTTGATGAATGGACAGGTGGTTGACTAAACAAAGTGTTGTTTTACTTTGAAAATAAGTCACGCAGTGTTTCTTGTTCAAGGTTAATTATTAGTATGTTATTCAAGCTGATTAGAACGATATCGTAACATGTTGTACACAAGCATTATCATTTGTTTATTCAACTTATCATTATTGTTACATTTCTTCTTCTTCTTCTTCTTCAAAGTCAGCCTTCCTTCTGACACAAGCACTCCCGAAAGGGCGAGAGCGGGAGGCCAGCGAGAGACGATGAAGGTAATGTTAATGACACATCAAAGAGTAATCAAAGGCGCAGGACTCTTGGAATGTGCCCAGCGTCAGATTGAACTCATCGCGATATATATCTTCATCCATGTTGGGCAGTTTCATCTTCGCCATTTTCAACACAAGCATTAATACAGACTGAGAGGCAGAGATAGAGAGAGAGAGAGAGAGAGAGAGAGAGAGAGGGAGAAAGGAAGAGAGAGAGGGAGGGAGAGAGAGAGAGAGAGAGAGAGAGAGAGAGAGAGAGAGAGAGAGAGAGAGAGAGAGAGAGAGAGAGAGAGAGAGAGAGAGAGGGAGGGAGGGAGAAAGGAAGAGAGAAATGGGGAGAGGGAAGGAGAGAGAGAATGAAGGAGAAAGAGAGAGAGAGGAGAGAGAGAGAGAGCGAAGGAGAAAGAGAGAGAGAAACTACAATCCTCCAACCAACAGCAGGCCTGAGGCCGATTTCTTAGGGTTTAGCTTACCAAGCTGTGTCTCTTTGTCCTCTTCGAGCATCTTCTGTGCATGTCTTATGATGGCCTCTCCAGCATTTCTCAACTCATCTTGTACCTTACGAAGCACCAAGCGTAGTCTCAGAAGCCAAGCTACTGCTTTCTTCATGCGGTGCCAGGAAGAATAGCAGTTCAGAAGTCTGCTCGTATGATCTTCTTCAGCCTTGGTGATATATACTACTGGGGATGGCTTCACCTCAGCAAGATTCTCCAGTTCTATGCAGTTAAAGGCAGGCTGGCGTCCGGCCGCCATTTTGTTGACGAGTCGGGAATTTTGAATGGGATTGAACTTTCGTCTGTTAGCGAGGATGATGGTGATGATGGTGGTTGAGGTGATAATTAAGGTGATGATGGTGGTTGAGGTGATGATGGTGGTGGTGATGGACCTGGTGGAGGTGATGGTGGTTGTGGTGATGATGGTGGTAATGGACATGGTGGCGGGGATGATATGATGAAGAAGGTGATAATGAATCTGGTGGTGGTGAGAGTGGCGATGAATGTGATGGTCCTAGTGGTGATGATGAGGATGGTGATGGTCGTGGTAGCGATGATGATGGTAATGGTCATGGTGGTGATGATGAGGATGGTGATGGCAGTGATGGTGGCAATGGTGATGATGCTGATGATAATGGTGGTAATGGGCATGGTGGTGATGATGATGATGGTGGTGGTGACGATGGTTTTGGTGCATTACCTTTTTCAATTTTGTTTAATTAATTTATAGCATTACTTCGCATAAA
>NW_028234444.1:14232658-14245158 GCF_977035675.1 Penaeus japonicus | reverse complement strand
ACACGCGCCATACATGCACGCGCGCGCACAGACTTACACTATGGAATTTAGAACTTGGAGTGGGCGGGGTAAGGGAGGAGGTGGAAGACTGGGGGGAGGGGGGGAAAGACAGTTCCCAGATCCCAACTTTCTCTTTCCTTCACGAGCGTTGTCAGGCTTGGGTGGCAGAGGTTGTCAGGTCTGGATATCAGGTGTTGTTAGAAACTTTGTATAGCTGGTGTTGTTAGCAGGTGTTGTTAGAGGTTGTCAGGCTTTGATAGCAGGTGTTGTCAAAGGTTGTCAGACTTAGATAGGAGGTGTTAGAAGTTGCCAGGCTTTGATAGCAGGTGTTGTCAAAGGTTGTCAGACTTTAGATAGGAGGTGTTGTCAGTGGTTACCAGGCTCAGGTGATAGCTTAACAGATGTTGTCAGGCTTAGTGACAGGTATTGTCAAGTTCGAGTGACGTGTTGGCAAAGGTTGTCAGGTTTAAGTTAAATATGAGTGACATGTTGTAAATAGTTATAAGGCTTACGTAACAGTTGTTGTCAGGATAAATAGGTGTTGTCAGAGGCTAGTCTCTAGACTCAAGTATCAAGTAAAATGGTGGAAGATTATTAGTACCAAGTGTTGTTAGTGATAGACATGACCATCAGATGTTGATACACCACAATGCCAAGTCCTACCATTGTTGCAAACCTTGATTTAAATGGTGTCAAATGGTTGGCAGTGTTGGCATCAGTGCAATCCCAAGGTGTTGACAGGATTTGAGATCAGGTGTCTGGTGGGAAACTTCGTCCTGTTGTTGTTTTTTGTTACTGGTATACTTATCCGCGTTTTCACCTCTCACATTCGCCTTGGCTTTTCGCCGTGTTCCCTTTTCCCTCTTTCGTCATTTTAATCTTTATTTCTTTATTTCTTTCTGTTTCTTATTCTCTCTCTATCTCTCTATCTATCTATCTATCTATCTATCTATATATATATATATATATATATATATATATGTCTATCTATCTATTTATCTATCTATCTCTATCTATCTATCTTTCTTTCTATCTTTCTATTTATCTTTCGCTCTAGCTATTTGCCTCTCTATATATATCTATCTATCTACCTATCTATCTATCTATCTATCTTTCTATCTAGTTTTCTGGCTCTGTATCTATCTATCTGCCTATCTATCTCTATCTATATATCCATCTATCTATCTTTCTTTCTATCTAGTTTACTGGCTCTGTATCGATCTATCTATCTATCTATCTATTTCTGTGGCTACCTCTTTTTTTGTATATGGAAAAGGTCATGTAACAAATATTGTAAATAGAGAGTTTCTATTACCTGTCCATCCAGATATCAACATTACTCCTTATTTTAATCGTATGTATAATGAACAAATCACATGCATAAATTTGTATCCTGGAAATTCGTTTGTTTGTTTGTGAGTCATGCCACTGACATCATATTCATTATTTGTGTGGTGTGTCCAGTCTGACGCATTCAGACTTTGTTTTGTTTTTGACGTGATTGTTTCAAGTGCGATACTTCCGGTTCGCTCTTGTTGCAATGCCTCTTCCTCCCCCCTCTCTCTCTCAGCCCTTCCATGCCCCTTCCACCCTCCCTTCCTCTTCCTTTTCCACCTGTTGTGTTCTGTGATGTAAACAATGTAGACAGTTCCACCTGTTACTTTGTTGTTTGTGTTTGTGTGTGTGTAAGAATTTTTTTTTCTGTCACTGTTATTGGTTTGGTTATTTATGTTTTTCTTCGTTTGTATATTTATCTTTTTCTTCGTTTATTGAAGGGCCCTTTCTTTCTCTCTCTCTCTCTTTCTCTCTCTCTCTCTCTCTCTCTCTCTCTTTCTCTTTCTCTTTCTCTTTCCCCCTCTCCCTCTCCCTCTCCCTCTCTCTCTCTCCCTCTCCCTCTCCCTCTCCCTCTCCCTCTCCCTCTCCCTCTCCCTCTCCCTCTCCCTCTCCTTCTCCCCTCCCCTTCCCTCTTCCCCCTTCCCCCTCCTCCCTTCCACCCCCCTTCCCTTCAGTCAACGATTAGCTTGTGCATGGGAAGGATTTAGGTCACGTGATTCTTTTCTTTTTTCCATGTTTGATTGACGTCTGGTGCAATGACCTCCCTGGCCGGTCTCATTCCGGGTGTCTAGGTGTCCCCCTCTTGTTGTTTTTATTGTTGTTGTTGTTTTTGGTTGTGGTTTTGTTGTTGTTGTTGATGTTTCCTTGTTAACCGGTGGGGCTTGTGTTTTCTCTTTGTGTGTCTGTGTTTCTTCCTTTCTTCACTACTTTCCTCTTTCACTCACTCACTCACTCACTCACTCTCCCTCCCGTCCTCACCACCTACCCACCTACCTACCCCCAAAAAAAAACACCCACCAGCCCACCCTCCCTCCCTTCCTCCCTCCCTCCCTCCCTCCTTCCCTCCCTCCCTCCCTCCCTCCCAACCCACCCACCCTCCCCCCTCCCTCCCTTCCTCCTTCCCTCCTTCCCTCCCTCTCTCCCACCCCTCCACCCCCGTTCCCCCCCTCCTCCCCCTCCCTCCCTCCACCCCCGTCCCCCCCTCCTCCCCCTCCCACACGCAAAATTTCAAAATTAATGCACTCAAACGCCTTAACTAGAATGACGTTACGATAATTTTTAGTTCCATGATCTCATGTGTAAATATTATGGCAGTGATTCATACGGTGTATAAAGCGATACGTGTTGTGATATTGTAAGACCTTTGACCGTACGTAAGATATGACTGATTCTCTCTCTCTTTCTCTGTCTGTCTCTCTCGCTCTCGTCTCTGTCTCTCTATCTCTTTATCTTTTTTTTCGCTTTCTATTTTTTTTTTTTTTTATCTTTCCCCCTCTTTCCCTCTTATCTCTCTCTCTCTCTCTCTCTCTCTCTCTCTCTCTCTCTCTCTCTCTCTCTCTCTCTCTCTCTCAAGTACTTACGCATTTTTAGATTTCCTTCTTTTTTACATAAATTCATTTCATTTTTTTCCTCTTCATCTTTATCTTATTTTCTTCCTGGTTCTCTTCTTCCATGTTATGGCCTCGTGTTTATTTTCTGTTACTCTCTTCTCCCTCATTCCGTGGCGCCAGCGAGGCATCGACGCCAACGGATCGATAGGATGTTTACCTCCCCCCCCCTCTACGCCCTACGCCCACTTCCTCCTCCTCCTTCTCCTCCTACCTATTTTATTCATCTTCCTCCACTTTCTCCTCCTCCTCCTGTTTCAACTTCTTGTCCGCCATCTCTTCCTTCTTCTTCTTCTTCCTCTTCTTCTTCTTCTTCTTCTTCTTCTTCTTCTTCTCCTCCTCCTCCTCCTCCTCCTCCTCCTCCTCCTCCTCCTCCTCCACCTCCACCTCATTTTCCTCCTCCACCTCATTTTCCTCCTCCTCCTCCACCACCACCTCATTTTCCTCCTCCTCCTCCACCACCACCTCAATTTCCTCCTCCTCCTCAACCTCATTTTCCTCCCCCTACCCTTCCTTCCCTCCCTCTTATCAGGTTTATTAATTTCTTCATTGGTTATCAGTCGTGCTTGTTTGTGGTTTGTTTATAGTGGGAAGGAGGGGAGGGGGAGAGGAAGAGGGAGGGGGAGGGGGAGGGAGAGGGGGATGGGGAGGGGGAGGGGGAGGGGGAGGGAGCGGGGGAGGGGGATGGGGATGGGGATGGGGATGGGGATGGGGATGGGGATTGGGATGGGGATAGGGATAGGGATAGGGATAGGGATAGAGATAGAGATAAATAGATAGATAGATAGATAGAGAGAGAGAGAGAGAGAGAGAGAGAGAGAGACCGACCGAGAGAAGTGTACCCAGCGAGTGCTTAACTTTCCTTAACGTTTCCTGTCCATCAAGTTCTTTAGGCAGACGAATGAGGTGGAATTGGTAGGAGAGAGAGAGAGAGAGAGAGAGAGAGAGAGAGAGAGAGAGAGAGAGAGAGAGAGAGAGAGAGAGAGAGAGAGAGAGAGAGAGAGAGAGAGAATATATTGTTTATCCACTGCATTTCATAAATATTGATGCAATGTTCTCTTAATTTATTCTCTCCATCTTTCCCTCTTCGGTCTCTATCTTTTTCTCCTGCATTCACTCTCTCTCTCTCTCTCTCTCTCTCTCTCTCTCTCTCTCTCTCTCGTCCTCCCCCCTCCCTCCGTACCCCCCCCCCCTCTCACACCCACTATCAGCTTTTTCGCCACCTGGGTCATGCAATCATTCATGCCCTGAATTCCATGACTAGAGGGGTCATTACTCATACTCCCCCCTCCTTCTCTCTCTCTACCTATCCATCTTATTTTCTTTTTTCTCTTTCTCTTACTTTATGTGCTCGTACATGTGTGAAAGAGAGAGAGAGAGAGAGAGAGAGAGAGAGAGAGAGAGAGAGAGAGAGAGAGAGAGAGAGAGAGAGAGAGAGAGAGAAGGGAGAACAAAGAGAGAGAGAGAGAAATAGCGAGAACAAGACAAAATAAGACAAGAGAGAGAGAGAGAGAGAGAGAGAGAGAGAGAGAGAGAGAGAGAGAGAGAGAGAGAGAGAGAGAGAGAGAGAGAGAGAGAGAGAGAGAGAGAGAGAGAAAGCAGAAAGAGAGAGAGAGAGAGAGAGAGAATAAGAGAGAAAGCAGAAAGAGAGACAGAAATAGGCAGACAAACATGAATGTATAAATGTATTTGTATATGCATATGCCTATGTGCATGTGCATGTGCGTATACGGGTGTGCATCTGTAACCATCCATAAACCACGGTCTATAGGGTCGGCCGCCCACGTATCCTCTAACCACCATTTTGTGACGTCATCCAGAGGAATTGTTGTGAGAGTCATCCTGTCGCTTAGCGTATAAGCTTAATTTACCGTATATATATATATATATATATATATATATATATATATATATATACATATATACATATATATATACATATATACATACATATATATACATATATATGTACATATATATATATATGTATATATATATGTATATGTATATCTATATATATATGTATATATATGTATATATATTTACATATATATATGTACATATATACACATATATTATATTTATATATATGTATAAAGAGAGAGAGAGAGAGAGAGAGAGAGAGAGAGAGAGAGAGAGAGAGAGAGAGAGAGAGAGAAAGGGACCCTGCAGTAAAACACCTACGCATTTCCTTCGAGCGGTGACAACAAAATGGCCTTCAGAGTAACGTCAAATTAAGAAGGTTTATGAAGCGTTGTGAGAGCTCGACCGAAACGGTGGTTGGTGGCGACCGCGGGCACCCAGGCTGAGGCCGGGATTATCATCTTTTTTTTCTCTCTCAATTGATTCCATTTGCACCCTTGCAGATGGTCACCGGTGGAGGAAAAAAGTGCATGTTCGTTAGTAGTGGCGTGGCTGGGCGTGAAGATCTTTGCTCTCAGTGTTATTTTGATTTTTTAGAAAGTTTCGTCCACGTTTATATTTTGGAAGAAAATGGAATGGTCTCGCACTCTCTTGGCCGATGACGTCACGTATTCCCGCGCACTGCGATTCATATTCTTTATTTTTCTTTCTTTTAATAATAAACCAAAGAAATGTGATGATTGTGTTGTCTGGTTTCTGAAGAACAAATTACTTTATGAATATATGCTTATTTCTTTGTTTTATGAGCATGTTTATATATATATATATATATATATATATATATATATATATATATATATATATATGTTTATATATGTATTTATGTGTATATGTATATATATGTACATATATATTTATCTATATAAATAAATATATATATATTCACACATTTTTTTCTTTCATGAATATAAACACACTTGCCCCCCTTAGTTACATATGTATACATATTTCGTTTCACGAGAATACTTCAATATTTTCCTTCTTTCTTTCTCTTTATTTTTATCTTCGAACAAATGACTAAATATTTTTTGCCGGTGTTAGCAGCATCTTTGACTCAGTTCTATATTTAAGAATGAATTCATCCAGAGCAATTGCAATGCTGGCTGACTTAACGGAATTTTCAACTTGCAAAACAACTTGAACTGCAGATTTAGAAGCGGAGCATTGCAACTGATGCAGATGCTTTTGATCATTCCTTTCATTCTCTCTTCTCTCTCATTATTGCAAAGGAAACATTCACACACACACATAAACACACACAAACAAACAAACACACACACAAACACACACACACACACTCACACACACAAACACACACACACAAACACACACACACTCACACACACAAATACACACACACACACACACAAACAAACACATACAAACAAACAAACACAACAAACACAAAATATAAAAAAAGAAATCAAATTAATTCCTCCAAGGCCTATAAGAACATCCATAAGCCTAAAGTTGCTAAAGCGTGACTGATTAAACTCTAAACACTACTTCGTATTTCCTGGTTTTGAAAATTATCATTGTTTGGTCATTTGTTTGTTTGATTACCTGTCTGCCCGATGAAATTGTGTGTGTTTTTTGTTTATATATATGTATGTCTGTCTGTGTTCTGTGTGTATGTGTGGTTGATTGTTTTATTTTTTGCGCATTCAGTGAATATCTATATTTTTTCGCATTCATTGAATATCTGTATTTTGTAAATTTTGTGGTTTCGTTCGTTTATCGTAATTCATGTTTATTAATAGCACTTATACTCATTTCAATACTATCGTACTCTTGATATTTACATCATTATATATATTTCAATTAAAAGAGTAAATAAACTAACAGAATAATACGAAATAATATTTAAAAAATGGCTTTGTAAAGATGTATTACTTAGTGATGACTCAGCAATTTTTAGGTCACGGTCGGGGAATCATAAGAAAATATCATTTTTTCTTTTAAGATCTTGTCATGTCGTTTTAACAAGGATTAATTAAGTAATTATAATGTTTTTTTATTCATTGCTGTTATTAGTTAACTTTGGTTCATCTTTTATCATAATTTATTATTATTATTTGTATGATTTTAAAAAATCCTTGCTAATTCTGCTCTTAATTCCTTGTTCTTATACTTTTCTGAAAGCTACTGTGATTTTGTATATTTATAACAACAGTTGTTCATTTTTAGATGTATATTTTTTTTCTGATATATGTCACAATTCGTTGTTTTTCATCCCTTCCTCTTCCTCATTTTCCTTCTCTTTCTCTTCTATTTCTACCATCTCCCCTTCTCTTCCCTCAACCTTCTTCTCCTTTGTCCCCTTACCGTTATTATCCCTCCCTGTCTCCCCTTCCCTCCCCTTTTCTTTAATCTTTCCCCTTCTTTCTCTATCTCCCCTCCACTTTCCTTCCTTCCTTTAACCCTTTTATCTACCCCCCCCCTCTTCCCTCTACCACTTTTCCTCCTCCGGTCTCTCCTTCTTTTCTACCCCCCCCCTCTTCTCTATCGCTCTCTCCCCTCCCCTTCTATCCTATCTACACTTCCGCTTCCACCATGAAGGTTGTTTAGGCTTATTTATTCCTGCGTATGAAATGATGGGAAATTATTTCGTTCAGCCTAATTATTCAGGTTAATAATGATGATGTAAACAGGGTTGCCTTTTTTTCCAAGTAATTTTTCTTGTTGTAGGTCTCTCTCTCTCTCTCTCTCTCTCTCTCTCTCTCTCTCTCTCTCTCTCTCTCTCTCTCTCTCTCTCTCTCTCTCTCTCTCTCTCTCTCTCTCTCTCTCCCTCTCTCTTTCTCTCTCTCTCTCTCTCTCTCTCCCCTCTCTCTCCTCTCTCTCTCTCTCTCTCTCACTCTCTCTCTCTCTCTCTCTCTCTCTCCTCTCTCTCTCTCTCTCCTCTCTCTCTCTCTCCTCTCTCTCTCTCCTCTCTCTCTCTCTCTCTCTCTCTCTCTCTCTCTCTCTCTCTCTCTCTCTCTCTCTCTCTCTCTCTCTCTCTCTCTCTCTCTCTCTCTCTCTCTCTCTCTCTCTCTCTCTCTCTCTCTCTCGCCTATTCGCATTCTATTTTTGTATATCCTCCGTCATAGCCATTTATATCTGTCCTTGAATAAACGCAAAGTCATTCGCGTTTGTGATCCAGGATGCGTGAATGTGTGGATGTGCGTGTGTCTTTGGCCAATTGTGCGTGGGTGCTTGTTTGTGTGTGTGTGTGGTGGGGGGCGTTTGTGTGTGTGTGCGTGTGTGTGTGTGTGTGTGTGTGTGTGTGTGTGTGTGTGTGTGTGTGTGCGTGTGAGTGTGCGTGCGTGCGATGTGTGGATGTGTGTGTATCTTTGGCCAATTGTGCGTGGGCGCTTGTTTGTTTGTTTGTGTGTGTGTGTGTATGTGCGTGCGTGCGTGGGATGTGTGGATAGACTTATGGAGGGGAGCCTCCCTACTTAACTTTTCTTTCCCTGATTTTGCCTAAAAAAGACACTTTATCTCTCCCAGAAATTATTTTTATAGAAAAAAATCATGAAAATTGGTACCAAAGTGTCCCTGCACTTTGGGAATTATGGCGTTTGGTAGCAACGGCTCTGTGTCATACGTACGTATGTAAGTGTGTATTCTTGTGTGTATACTTCTACATATGTAAGCGTGTACATCCTCACTTCAGCATTCTTAGAAAAGTGAAAGTGGACCTAAAGTAATGATGCTAACCTCCAAAGGGAAGGACTGCGTGAGGTTAAGGGTGGGAGGGGGAAAGAGGGCGTGGGAGGGGAGGGGAGGGAGGAGGAGGGCGTGGAAGGGGAGGGAAGGAGGGCGTGGGCGGGGAGGGAAGGGAGGAGGGCGTGGGCGGGGAGGAGAGGGTAGAAAGAGAGGTTTATGAAGCGGCGAGGGTCTTACTAACACAGGGTCGCATTGTGGTGTCTTTTTTTTTTTTTTTTTTTTTGAATCGGTGAAAGTGCCTCTGAAGTCAAGTTCAGAAATACTTAATTATATATTGAAGAAGGAGAATGAGAAGAATATGAAAATGTCAATAAATAGAAGTACAGAGAATAAGAGAAGAAGTAGTTAGACTCATTACCAATCATCATTCTTCATCAACTCAAGTATGCGACCCGGAAATAGTAATTATTGTCTATGGCGCACTTGGTGGAAAGTTGAGTTTGTCTCTTTGTATTTGCTTGTTTATTTGTTTGTGTGCAATTTGTATTTTGTTACCGTTAATGTTTTTTTTCTACTTTTTTTTGTGTGTGTGTGAATGCAAAGGTTATATAATCGTTGTTGTGTTTATTATTATTATTGATATTTTTTGTGCTATTGTTTTTTTTCAGTTTTTGTTGTTATTATTACTGACTTTTAATAGCCTTGCTAATTACACACATTTAGATGATTAGGGTCTTGTTTAACTGATTACGGCTTTTAATGATCACATGCTTATTGGCAATTAAGGTATTTGTCGATGTGGTAGACTGTCTCTCTCTCTTTATTCTTCTTCTCTCCTCTTATCTTTGTCTTTTCCTCCACCTCCTCCTCTTTCTCCCTCCTCCTCCTCCTCCCCCCTCCTCTACTTCTTCCTCCTCCCCCCTCCACCCCCTGCTCTTCTTCTTCCTCCTCCCCCTTCTACTCCACCTCCTCCCCCCTCCACCCCCTGCTCCTCTTCTTCTTCTTCCTCCTCCCTCCCCCCTCCATCCCCCTGCTCCTCTTCTTCTTTTTCCTCCTCCTCCTCCCCTCCTCCCTCTCCCTCCTCCTCCTCCTCCTCCCCCTTTCCCCCTTCTACTCCTCCTCCTCCTTCCTCCTCCCTCCTCCTCCTCCGACAGTGCCGTCACGTCTATAAATACGAACCTGGCCTTGTTTAAGAAGAGATTTTGAGCTCTAAGGCGCCAAGCCATTTTATTGCGCGGCTTTTGACTCCCTCGGTCGACCGCGAATTGGGGGGGAGGGGGGAGGGGGTTATAGAAGGGGGGGAGAGGGGGAGGGAATTTGTTAAAAAAGAATGTGATTGTTGCGTTTTTTTTATGCGTTTTTGTGGTTGTTTGTATTGTTTTGTGTGTATGTATGAGAGAGACAGACAGACAGACAGACACAGGCGCAGGTAGATAGATAGAATGTGAGAGAGACAGAGTAGGGAGGATGAAGAGAGACAGAGTGAGTGAGAGAGAGATAGACAGACAGACAGACAGAGACAGAGCAAGAGGTAAGCGAAAGAAAAAGAAAGAGAGAAAGAGAAAGAAAGCAAGAGAACGAAATAGAAGAGTGCGAGAGAAAGAGAGACAAGAGAGCGCGTGGTGGAAAGCGTAGGCAGGTAACAAGGGAGGCGTTGTCCGCGTCTCCGTCTGGGCCCTGACCTTGCACACCGCCTACGCACGTACGCACACAACACGCACATGTGTACATGATAATACATACATGCTCCTACACACACAACACGCACATGTGTACATGATAATACATACATGCTCCTACACACATATGCACACAACACGCACATGTGTACATGATAATACATACATGCTCCTACGCACATATGCACACAACATGCACATGTGTACATAATACATACATGCTCCTTTCGCACATACGCACACAACACGCACATGTGTACATAATAATACATACATGCTCCTTTCGCACATACGCACACACCACGCACCTGTGTACAGAATAATACATACATGCTCCTACGCAAATACGCACACACCACGCACATGTGTACAGAATAATACATACATGTTCCTACGCACACACGCACACAACACGCACATGTGTACATAATAATACATACATGCTCCTACGCACATACGCACACAACACGCACATGTGTACATAATAATACATACATGCTCCTATGCACATACGCACACAACACGCACATGTGTACATAACAATACACGCATGCTCGTACGCATGCAAGGGAAGTGGTGAATAAAAGTAGACAAGTGAAATAAAGTCAATAGATAATAAAGAGGAGGACAATTATGATAAAACGAGAACGCGGAGAGGGGGTATCCTACACCCCCCCCACTTACCCCCTTCAGCACACACACACACACACACACACACACACACACACACACACACACACACACACACACACACACACACACGCACACACACGCACACATACACACGCACACGCACACGCACACACACACACGCACGCACGCGCACACGCACACGGCAACAACAACAACAACTTCTCCTGCCAAAGGGTTTTTTATTTAGGCCTAACCGAAACCGGAAGGATTTGTGTTTACAGCCTGAGAAGGAGGAGAAGAGGAGGAGGAGGGAAGGGGAGGGGAGAAGAGGGGGAGGAGGAGGAGGAGAAGGGGAGGGGGAGAAGAGGAGGAGGAGGGGAGGGGAGAAGAGGGGGAGGAGGGGGGGGGAGGGGAGAAGAGGAGGAGGGAGAGGAGGAGGAGAAGGGGAGGGGAGAAGAGGGGGAGGAGGAGGAGAAGGAGGGGAGGGGGAGAAGAGGAGGAGGAGGGAAGGGGAGGGGAGAAGAGGAGGAGAAGGAAGAGGGGAGGAAAGAAAAAGAGGAGGAGGGGAAAGGAGGAAAGAAAAGGAGGAGGAGAGGAATGGAGGAAAGAAGAGGAGGAGTAAGGGGTGGGGAGAAAAGGAGGAAGAGGATAGTGGGGGTGAGGAGGAGAAGGAGGAGGAGGGGAGGAGAGGAAGAGGAGGAGGAGGAGCTGGTGACAGATTGGAAGGAGGAAGAAGAAGAAGAGTAATAAATGATTAGAATCGGGGAAGGAGGAGAAAGAGTAAGAAAGAGAGAGAAAGAGATTTCAAGAATGGGTTAGGGACAGGATGTAAACGCATGTATGGAGTAAAATAAATTTTGAGACAAAAAAGGAGAGAGAAATTACCTAAATTATATAATCACTGTCTTGTTAAGGGGAAACGGAGGAGAGAGAGAGAGAGAGAGAGAGAGAGAGAGAGAGAGAGAGAGAGAGAGAGAGAGAGAGAGAGAGAGAGAGAGAAAATAAGAGAGAGAGAGAGAGAAAGAGAGTGAGGGGGGGGGGGGAGACACTAGAAAAGTGATGTAAGTAAATATGTAATTTGTCCATTTATTATCATTGTTGTTATTTAATTGATTGATATGTATGTATGAATGTACACACACGTATGTATGTATGAATATATGTATGAATGTACACACACACACATCTTTGCTTGTATGCTTTGTGTGTGTGTGAGTGTGTGTGTGTGTGTGTGTGTGTGTGTGTGTGTGTGTGTGTGTGTGTGTGTGTGTGTGTCTATGTGTCTATGTCTATGTGCGCATACCTGTGCGTCCATGTGTAAAGGGTGAGCGTAGCATGTGACGTCATCCCCCAGTCGTTCGCTTCTCGACCGCAAACACAATTTCGCCACTCGGTCGGTCGGTTACACAACGGAAACTGGCTCCTGCGGTTCCCCTTTCCCTCCCCTTTTTGCCTCGGCCTCTTTTCTCTCTCTCTCTCTCTCTCTCTCTCTCTCTCTCTCTCTCTCTCTCTCTCTCTCTCTCTCTCTCTCTCTCTCTCTCTCTCTCTCTCTCTCTCTCTCTCTCTCTCTCTCTCTCTCTCTCTCTCACACACACACACACACACACACACACACGTAGACATGCATTGTTCTGTTTATCTGCGTTCTTTCTTTCTCTCTCTCTGTCTCTCTTCTTCT
>NW_028234444.1:14167658-14215158 GCF_977035675.1 Penaeus japonicus | reverse complement strand
GCAGCCCCGCTTTCTGTGGTTGAAGCCCCGCCCTCCACTGTTTTTGCCTCCTCCATGTCTGCCTCGACCTCGGTGGACGGGTCTTCACACATGACCTCCTCTGCTTCTGGAAGAGAGATTGGGAGGGAATGGAGGAAGTGGAAATCAATATCACTCGCATAATCTTAGTCAACAACTTTTAAATCCTTAGGGTGATTTCTTAACTCTAATGCAATGAACATGTCTTTAAACACAAACACAAACATGCATATCAACACAGAAAACATATTCCTTTTTTTATTATTCACACTCACACACTTACTTAACAGCAATACAAATGATAAAAACACCCCTTAAACATGGTCCTAGAAACAAACACCTACTTAGCACACAGCACAATATCTGTTTTCTATTAACATAATCCCGACGGGCAACCCCCTACGCCAGGCCTAAGTAATATCGCCTCGGGGACGTCACACTGGTGTGTCACACCATCATCAATGGGTTAACAAAACACTATCTCTTCTCAAAAACCTTACCCTACACACTAACCCCCACCCTCCTCCCCTAAAAACAACCCTAAACCCCTCCCATAATGCACAAGCCCTAAACACCCTCCAATCTCTTTATAACAACCCACAATCCAGCCCTGACTCTCAGTCCTCATACCCTCACATCCCCTACCTCCACAAACCTCATATTCCTAATCAACCCTCAAACCTTACCCCAACCCTACAACCAACCCTACAACCAACCCCATACCTTCATCTGTGACCGCTGTGCCCTGCTTTCTGACGAGGTCCCCTGGCAACACCTTCAGCCCAAACTCCTCAACTCTTCTGGACGCCACTCGGTTCCACAGGTAGCTCTGGTAAGCGTGCAGGTACAGGTTGCGGATGTTTCTGGGGATCTGTGGAGAGAAGGGGAAGAGTAAAGGATGGGAAACGAGAGGGAAGGAAGGAAGGAAGAGGAAGGAAGAGGAAGGAGGGGAAGGGAGGGGAAGGGAGGGAAAGGGAAGGGAAGGGAAGAAAAGAAAAGGGAAAAGAAGGGGAGGGGAGGCTACGGGAGAGGGGAGAGAGGAGAGGAGAGGGGAGGAGAAGGAAGGGAAGGGAAGGGAAGGGAAGGGAGAGGGAGGGAAGAAGAAGGAGGGGAGGGGAGGGGAAGGGAAGGGAAGGGAAGGGAAGAAGACAGGAGGGGAAAGGAAAGTAAGGGAAAGGAAGAGGAAAGGGGGATAAACAAAGGGGCAGAGAAGAAAAAGAAGACAGAAAGGGGAAAAGAGAAAAGGGAATTGAAGGGAAGAGGCAAGGGGGAAAGGTAAGAGAGAGGGAGTGGAAGGAATAGGGGTGTGGAAATAGGAATAGAAAAGGGGAATGGGAAGGGAGGGGTGGATGAAGGAGGAGGAGGGAGGAGGAAAAAGTGGGGGATGGGAAAGAAAGTGAGAGGAAGAGACAGGTAATGCAGAAGATGAGTAAGATAGAGAGGGAAGGAGAAGGGGAAGAGAGTAAGGCAGGCAGAAAGAAATGAGTAAGAGAAAAAATTAAGAACTTCCTAACTTGCACCTCAACCTTTTAGAGGCTGTTTGCAGTTCTGGGTCATTTCTATGATATAATTTTTGATTTGAGGATATTGTAGTTACTCTACCTTAATAAGTTATTTGCAAATCATTATCATCAGAGAGAAATAGAGATAGAAATATATATATATATATATATATATATATATATATATATATATATATATATATAGAGAGAGAGAGAGAGAGAGAGAGAGAGAGAGAGAGAGAGAGAGAGAGAGAGAGAGAGAGAGAGAGAGAGAGAGAGAGAGAGAGAGAGAGAGAGAGAGAGAGAGAGAGAGAGAGAGAGAGAGCTAAGAACCCTCCAAAAATAGAGAGAGAGAAAAAAAGGCACAAAAGAGCAACCAGCAACAGAGAAGAAAACAAACAAACAAACAAACAAACTCAGACCCACTCTCATAATGGCTCCCACAAGATCATTCTTCTGGAGCTTGTTGAGCCCATGGAGGAGCTGGCCCTCAATAGACGAATCAGCTGCCCTTCTCATCGCCCTCAGAGCTGCCTCGGGATCCTTCTTCTGTGCCCAAACTCTGCAGCCACGGCTCACATCGGTGTCGTCGTTTTCTCGGGGCGACAGGATAAGGTTCACGGCCTACAAAAGGAGGTCTTTTCTAATGAATGAAGTCAATCTAGGAGGACGTAATGAACGATGAAGTTTTGCCACTTTTCAGTTCCCCCCTTCTTTCCCTCACGCCTTCCCTTCTCCTCTTAACCTCCTCCTCACCTCCTGCCACTGGCTCCTGAGCAGTTCCTTCCCGATGCTGTGTGTGGGCACATTGCTCGTCCCGAACCGCTGGGTGCCGTAATAGTTGATGAAGCCTTGCGACCGCAGAGAAGCCACTGCAGCCTCTATTGCCTCGTCCGACGCCTTCACCTCTCTGGAAAAATATAGTTAATCCTTTGACTAACCAGATTTAACAATCACTTATAGAATAATGTTTAATGTAAAAAGGATTATTTAAATCATTCTTAACCCGTTAATGACAGGGTGCTTTTGGCTCCACCTTGACACTACACCAGGGTGTTTTGCAGGCCAACCACAGAGGATTATTCATCTGCTGAGGCAGTGGGTAGCCACTACGCACCTGATTACCCAGCATGTCAGACATACAAAAAGCCATTATGTGATATCACATCATCCTTTGTTAAGGGATTATCAATCTAATTAGAATTGTTTACTAATGATAATCACCTATATATCACAGAGATGTATCAACCCTTTTGAGACGGGCCACATCTTCAGGTGTTCAACATGGGCTGGGCTTCTTAAAGTGTTGTGTGTTTTCTATCATTTTTAAGACTGATGGGATGATATACAAGTCTATATACCATACAATAGCAAAATTATACTAATTAGCATTCAATATGAAGCCTTAGTTACACAAATGAAAGAATAACTTCTTCTTTAAAAAAAATGCAGTAAGACAGGGATCCAACCTTATGAAACATGCCCATTGGAGACAAGGAAAACAAATGATTCCTATTTCCACAATAAATGTGTAATAATTTTTTCTTGTTAATGCAACCACTACACCAACTGCCATCATCAAGCGCTGAATGAGGTTAGTTATAAATTTAGTGCCTCATACCTCTTTATTGTGTTGTCATGAATTTATTGACCATATATATATATGGGGCTTGAAGCTTCATACCTCTGAGCCAATCGAAGTCAATCCGTCAATTCTAAGCGTCTAAAAAGCCAACCCACCTGACCGCAATTACCCTCTGGTCAAATCCATCCATTCTGAGCCGCTGGAAAAGTGACCCACCTGAGCACGATCCTAAAGTGGTTTCCCTGCAGCGAGCCGAGCTTCATAGGCTTGTGGTGGAAGGTGAAGTTGCCAATGTAAACGCCTCTCTCTTTCCTCGCGGCGTATGCTAGCTTTTCTGGTGCGACCTGAATATAATGTTATTTCTTAACTCTATTGAGGGTGATGAATATGTGATATTTTTGGGAAAATGCAACTTTTTATCAATGGATACATTTTTATTTCAATCTTTCATTTTACATGCATGTACCTGAGCGTTAGTGAGTGAGTGAATGTGTGTATGTGTGTGTGTGTGTGTGTGTGTGTGTGTGTGTGTGTGTGTGTGTGTGTGTGTGTGTGTGTGTGTGTGTGTGTGTGTGTGTGTGTGTGTGTGTGTGTGTGTGTGTATGTGTGTGTGTGTATGTGTGTGTATGTATGTGTGTGTATGTATGTGTGTATGTATGTGTGTGTATGTATGTGTGTGTGTATGTATGTGTGTGTGTATGTGTGTGTATGTATGTGTGTGTACGTGTGTATGTGTATGTGTATGTGTGTGTGTGTGTGTGTGTGTGTGTGTGTGTGTGTGTGTGTGTGTGTGTGTGTGTGTGTGTGTGTGTGTGTGTGTGTGTGTGTGTGTGTGTGTGTGTGTGTGTGATTTGTTCAGCATGAACCCTTCACATGTGTGTGTTAACATTTATGTATGAGTGATTTGGTGTATGTGTTTACATGTGTGTATGTGCCTATATTCATACACACCTTACTAACAGATACCAGCTGACTTGTTTTAGCACGCTTATCCTTTGTCCCAGCATATGCAAATAGGTTGGGTTTTAGTCTGCAACACAAAACCAATTTCCAAGTTTAGTTTTAATGAAAAGAATACAATTGCATCTTGTTGGTTAATACTCAAGATTTGTTCAGCCATAAATGTATTGAACTATCTATAACTGCCAAGTATCTGGCATTATAGGTATCCTTCAAATTATAAATCACATGCTTTTTGGGAGAAAAACAACATGTATAAATATCTTTAAAACCACAATGCCCAAGGTGACAAGATCCGATCTCAGAATAAATAACAATAAAATAAGGATAAGAAAAAAGAAGCAGAAAGAAAAATAGAAGATCAAAATTTAACCCTATGACAACGGTGCGTCACATTCGTGTGACACAGCTAAACTCCCGATGCCAGCGCGTCATGACAGTGTGACGATTTCAATGCAATATTGCAATCGCCCGGCTTAGGGGTTTTCGCGTAGCGCGTGCCCCGTCGGGAAAGGGTTAAGAAGAAAAAGCAGAAGAAAAAAATTACACAGTCACTGTCTGACCTGAGCTTATAGGCTACGAGGTTGATGGCGACAATTGTGTCGATGTTCTCCTTGTAGAGCACAAAGGTCGTGTGTTGCTTTGACCTGGGCCAAGACGTCCTCACCTGGCGGCACATCCCCTTCGCTGAAAGAGGTTATTCACCTATTCATCTGTTCATTCTTGTTTGTGTTTAATCATGCTTGTATTTGTATCTATTCACATTTTTGTAATTGATTAATATCTGACTTTTTTGCATCCATTCCTATTCAAAATTTTATAAGATTTTCCTTTATATAAGTTGCATTTATAATTGTTTGCAGTATGATTTTTATTCATATCATTTTATATTCATATACATATCAATCACTATTCACATGTATTTTTACTTATATCAGTTACATGAATATACACACACCTCTCACTATTCACATGTATTTTTACTTATATTCAGTTACATGAATATACACACACCTCTATCTTTTTACAGATATATCTACTAATAAACCTGTCTATTCCCAACCGCTCTCATTCTTTCTCTCTCAGTTGGTCTATCTCCCTCTCTTTTTCTCTCTGTCACTCCATCTCCCTCTCCCTCTCTCCCCTTCCCTACTTTTCTCACACCTAGGGACAAAGATGAACTGTTGACACTTCTCCCTCCTTTCCTCCCTCTTTTTCTCCCTTTTCCTAACCTCATTCTCTCCATCCTACTCTTCTTTTCTTTCTGATTTTTTAGCATCCATTTCTATTCAAATTTTAATCTATTTGTATCAAGCATTTCTTTAAAATAATTTGCATTTGTTTTATTTGCATAATGATTATTCTTTATAGCATTCCTTGCCTTCACCTTCACCACTCCCTCTCTTTCTCAACCATCTCCCTCTTGTTCTTGTTCTTGTTCTTGTTCTCCCTCCCTCCCTCCTTCGCTCCCTCCCTCGCTCCCTCTCCCTCCGTCACCCTTACCTTTCTTCTTCCGGATGACGATGAACTTCTTGCCGTTATCTTCCCTGAACAAGCTATCCACATTCGGATATTTTGCCTTGACTGTTTTGTGGATGGCAGTTCGTCCTTCCTTATCTGTGTTGTCGACGCAGATCCTAACCTCCATGTCATCTGCAGAAAAAAACAAAAAAAGAGAAAGAAGATAAAATATGAGGTTTATGTGAGTCATTGGATTTGGGTTTAAGTGAGTTAATGATTGACCCATTCACATTTGCTGACATGATATCGCGTCATTGGAATAATTACCTTATGACAGATGATGTCCTATCACGTTATGTATATGCACTTTTACATAGTTATGTACACATATATCTACACATTGTAGTTGCATTTGTATAAACACATTTTTCTTGACTTGTCAAAATAACGTAATAGAATACAAAAACCTCCCCTTACCACCTTTCTTTTCCTCTTCCTTCTCGTTGCTGGCTGCATCTTCCTCCTCCTCCGCCTTGGGGGGAGGGCAGGCCACCAGTCGTAGGGGTTTCCCCAGGATCCGGTCAATCTCAGCCATCTTCACTGGTGTGAGCTCTGGGGGCATCTCCGTAGGGACCTCTAAAATATGCCGAGAGTAGGTTAGGGGGATGGGGGAGAGGGATAGGTTTTAATGTTCTTTTCATTCAATTTGCATTTTGAAGCAATCTTTTTTTTTTTTTTTTTTTTTTTTTTTACTGTTGTTATATCTATATATCTATATTCCAAATACCAAGAGTGATATAGCATTGGAGTCTTTAAAATGAACATGAACATAAGTGCTTCTGACACTGGGGAAAAAATAGTACATACACCGATAGATACCTTAATCAACAATAACATCTAAACAAAAATATCCTCTCTCAATCATAATAAACTTCTTCTCCATTTCTCTCTTTTTCCTTCTTACCCACTCACTCACTAACTTATTCACTCTCCTTCTCCCTCTGTCACAAATTTCTCTCTCCTTTTATTGCAACATTCACCATTTCCACACAAGCAACTGATGGGGCACCAAGGAGACAAAGGACAAGAACAATGTTACCTGGAATGTCCTGCGGCACGGGAGGAATGGACAGGTCGGTTAGGTGGATTACTTCACCTGAACTCGACACTTCGTTAACTTGGAAGTCTGAATACCTGAAAGAGGGAAAGAAAAAGATGGCAAATGGTTATTACTAAATGATGGTATTGCAAATAATTTAATTATGAATTTGATTAATGTAAGAAATAAAGGAAAAGAGAAAGAAGAATACATGAAAGAGAAAAAGAGAATAAAAGAACAAAATAAAATAAAAAAGGTTCAGGTATGCAGAACAGAAAACATTACCAATCTATTCATTTGCTGAGGACAGTCAAGGCAGTATCAAGTTGATCACTAATATTACTTACACCTTATGCCTTATCATTTCTTTCTTTTTTTACTTAAAATAACACAAAGTAGTTTTATATGTATGTATAACCCACTCACGCCGATACTGCCTGACACTTTCGTGTGTTCTCTCAACGCCGCCGACGAATTCTGCCATGGCCGCGCTCGCGTGAGCGAGCGGGCAGCCCAGCTCGCGCCCTCCCCAGTATCTCGAAGCGTTCGGATGATGCGTTCGAAAACCTCGGTATAGCGACCGTGCAAAGCCGGAATGGCCCCGGCGTGAATGGGTTAATAAACAGTAACAATTACCTTTGCTTTAAGATGCCAAAGAAGCCTTCATGTGTCCCCACATACTGTGTGATCCCTACTTCCTTCTCAATGGAGCGAGGAGGTTTCACGCTTTCTTTCTTCTCTGTCTCGTTGTTACCATCCTCCTTCTGCACTTTGGATGTGTCTTCACCCCCTAGGGTTTTGGGGTCCTTGGCTTCACTGTCGTCCATTACCACATCTTCTTTTGAGGCGTCTCCATTTTCCTTTTGATTATCTTTGTGTCCTTGGGGAACTTCTTCACCCTTGGTTTTGTTTTCTTCTACGGCCGGTGACCCCCCCCACCCCCAATCCCCTTATATCAAATAACCCACCAATACCATACATTTCAACAATTCTACTATACAATTCACATTTTATAAAATACAATATACCCATCACAACCACCCACAAAACCACAAACACCAACCAAACCCACCTCACCACCCCACCACCCCCAAACCACAAAAAAACCCCACACATCAAAAACTAAAAAATACACCAAACTCCCCTCCCAAAAAACTCCCACAACATCAAAAAAAAATCCCCAACCCCAATAATAAAGAACCACCACCAATAAAACCCTAAAACCCCACAACCTCATCAGAAATTACAATCTTACCATACCCTAACATTTACCACACATCCCCCCCCCAACACCAACAATACCTCACTCCCCCACAGCCGTGGAAATGGTCACATGTGCAAAAAATACTAAATCAATGATACATTTACCCATATTTACAACTAAATCATCGAAGTTTTACTACAATTACATTTTAAATTCAGAAACCGCGTGAGAATCAGCTGTTCACATACATCTCATCTTCCAAACTCCCACAACCAATCTTATTTTGACCTGACATTACGAAATTACACTGGAAATAACCTACCTGAGGCTTCTTGTGGATCTTTTTCCGTTAAAATTTGCCGGCCAAAAGGAAATGCAAGACGAAACAGAGCGTAATCAAGTTGCTGAGATCGACATACGCGCTACTTGCCTTCCTAATGTTGTTGTTTTTCGTTCAGATCCACATGCGACATTCGGTTCGGATCTTGACTGTGACTTCGTTTTCGTTTGATGTTTAATTTTCGGTATGATCACTTCTAATACTAGCTTGTTATGTATTTGGATTAATTAATATGTTTAGGTATATACTTTTGTTGGTATACAAGAGTATGTTTTAGAAATAAGGAGCTCTAGATATTAAAAAGTCATTCTAATAAAATTGTATTCGCTTTTCTTCGTTCAGATTAAGTAAAGGTGCTACATTCATTTTTTGGCTTTGACTTCAACTTCATTTATTATTTATTTTATTACTGAATCAACTTTGACATTACTTTCATGTAACGCCATTAACTTGTGTATTTATAAATTTAAAATCTGAACTTTAATGAACTTTAGAAAAGAGTAATTCATTTTCCTTCATACTACTCTGCTATCGTATGAATCGTGTATGCGTGCGTGCGTGCGTGCGTGTGTGTGTTATCAGGTGAGTTGTGAGTGTGCGTGGTGATGATCGTGAGTTTGATTGTGAGTGTGAGTGAGAGTGAGAGAGTGAGTGTGAGAGTGAGTGTGAGTGTGAGTGTGAGTGTGAGTTGTGAGTGTGAGTGTGAGATGAGTGAGAGTGTGAGTGTGAGTGTGACTAAGTGTGAGTTGAGTGTGAGATTGAAGTTGTCTATATCTATATAAATATCCTATATCTATATATATATCTATATTCTATATCTACTATCTATATTAATATCTACTATTCTAGTATTCTATATTATTACATCATATTATATATATCTATATTTACCATATTATCCCATATTATATACATCCCATTACCATTTCACTACCCCCATTACCAATAAAACATCACTAGACCCCTCGCACTAAACAACCCTTATCCCTATCATCACCATTACCTAAATCAACAACCTCACAAAATATCCACCCCCCCATACACATCCCACTATCCTTCACAAACCCCATTCCTCCCCTTCGCCCCCACCAACACAACCCAACACCACCATGTCCATCATCATAACACCTTCATATCACCACACTCTACCACCCCAACCACACCACCCCACAAACCTACCAACATAACCTCACCACACCAAAAACCATCTTCATCACCCCTACCATGATGATACATCAACCACCATACATCATCTCATACACCATCAACCATCAATCCCTCATCACCACCATCACCATAATCCTCATCACTACACCATCCATCCATCATCCCCGCCCCTCTCACTCCCAACAATCATCACCCTTATCACCATCACCAATCACAGATACCACCATACGCCATCACACCTACAACGTTCTATCCCCCCCAACACCACCACCGTCATACGTACTGCATACATATCCCTAATCCACGCCACCACTCTCTACCTTACCTACACCACACCACCGCTCATAGCACTCGTGTATAGAAATCAAACACCTGCACCCCCCTCGCCTCACCCCCCAAAGTCACTACGATACACCAATGTCATCACCCCATAATACCAATAGAATCCCCGTCTCCTTCTACATCTCTCCACCACCATGATGAACTTCGTGTCCCCACATCACTCACACTCGTCACTCACAACAATACAAATGTAGCAATACCGTAACCCCGCTCGCCCGACACTACCCACCCCTCTCCAGACTCTCCTCCACATATACCGCCACCTCCCCCAGCCCCCAGACCCCCACCCCCACCCCCCCCACCCCCCCCACCCCCCTGCGTCTCCACCCACTCCCACCCCCAATACCCAACACAAACACAGCACCAGAATACTCGACTAAACAAAACTACATATTTCAACAAGCAAGATAAAAGACCAATATAGTCAACTCCCACAACATAAACAAACATCCTTGTCCTACATCACCACCCCTACAACAAAGACGTAAATCAGAGACACTAAAAAAAAGCAACACAAAACACACAACAACAGACTACTATCACAAACAACTATACACAAAACTAACACTAGTCACACAAACACACAAAACCACCTAACATACCCTCAAGCCTCACCTGACTGACACCTTGTGAACAAACAAGAACCAACAACAGAGATAGTCATTGAAAAGACAATAACAACAAAGAACACCTCAACACAACACACCATCAGAACAACAAAAATCCTGATCCAGACCAAACCACTATATAAGTACACAACACATACATACAATACATGTAGAGACAATACAATAACTAACCAATTAAAACAAGTACACAACAACTAGACAGTGAAACACTCGAAACAACAATTAAACCACAGACACACACACCACAGATCTTAAGCAAACAGAAAACCACTACACCTCATCAGCAGAACCATACCGCCCACACTACTACATATCCCACAACAGAGCCACCAACACCAACAAGAAACACCCAGTCAAAACTAAACCTCTCATAACAGACTACTCACACTCCTCCCACGACCCCACACAAACCCCGCCCTGCACCCCAACCCTACCACCACACACATACAGTACCACCACTCACCACAGTCAACACACACACACAAGACAAGATGCATGAAAATACACACAAACAGTAAACAGTAGTTGTATATAATATATTAAATGCTATATATAATCAATGATCATTAGAATATAAAAGGTACAAAAGTGTATAATACCCAAAACAAAAGACAAACAGACAATACACACTACAAAACAAACTCCTCCAACACACAACACAGATCTCTACCACTCCTACTACAACACAACCAAGACAAGTCACTACAGAACAAACTACACATATATATATATAAACTATATCAAGATATAAGATATGAACAAATACCAGTTACGTCTATACATGTAACATCATCTATTATAGCACATTAATTATGTGAAGATATACAGACGCTAGCACTAAACAAATAGAGCATATACTAACACTAAACAACCACACAAGAAATAAATAGATAAAAAAACATGTTAACAAACATCAACAACATATACAAACAACAGATACACAAACTAACAACTCAGATCTATGACATAACACCAAACAATGAACAAAAAACTCACTAACACTGACCAAAGACACAGAGACTCCAGATCACCAACTCCATACAAAGCCAATACAAAACACCACACACTACAAGACCAACATAGTCAAAACACACAAATACAAAATAACACCACCACAACAAACACACAATGTAACAAGACAATCCTAACAGACAACACACACAAAACAACCTGTAGACAAAGTGTGTAAAAAATGTCTAGAACGACATCATGCAAGACCAGACACCTAAACCTAACCACACCATCCCTCAACACTTGCACCATAAACACTCACAGACTCTGCCACACTAGACTCACTACCCAACACCTTTAATACTATCCTCCCTAACCTCCCACACCACACCATACACCACCCATCCCACATGAACACTGCACAACATCTCTGTACTCCCTCCCCCCCCAGACTCCCCCCCGACCACGTACCCCCCCACCGTCCCCGTCATTCTCTCGCCCTCGTCTCACAATACCTAACCCACTGATACAACCCTAGTCTCCCCCCCAGTCTCTCTATGACATCACTACTCTCTCTCGAAATCTCAACCTGTCTGTCTCACTCCATCCAGTCTCACTCATTGTGTGTGATACTCCGCTCACTGTGTCATAGACTCACTGTGTGTCTGTATACCCTCCTCCCAAAGTAACCTATAATAGATACCCCATTACTGTGTCTCGTTCTGTATTATGTTCTATCTGTCTCCTTCGTCCTTCCCATGAAATAAGCCACCCTCCTCTACTCCCTGTGTGTGTTTCCGTGTACTGTATCGCGCGTCTACATCACTCTATTGTCGCTCTCCTACTCTTGTCTGCTTACTCTCCGTCTCTCCTCGTCACCCTTACTCTCGTCACTCCTGACACTCGAATTCCATTCTTCCTTCTACATATAATTCTCTTCTCCTCAATCATCAGATCTTAATCACCCATAAACCTCCCCATTTCTTTGCCTGCTCTTACTCTCCGCCTACCCATGTCAATCGTTCTGTGTGCAAGACCATCTAATCTCTTGCCCTGTGTCCTCTCCTCGCTCCTCCCATATCCCCTATTCTTCTGTTGTACACCCTCACCTTACCCCTCGCCACTTATTTCCCTCTCTTCCTTCCTGTCCTCTATTGTTCTCTCTCTTTTTCTTAATTCTTTTCTATATCTTTTTCGCTTTTTACATGTTTTTATTATTCTTTAAATTCATTTTTGTTAACAGCAAACACTTTTTATTGTTATCTCTACATCTCTTGTAACCCCTCCTCTCCACAAGTGTCCTTTCACCTAATCGACCATGTTCACCATTTTATTACCTGTATTTCCAAATCAATGTCTCGTCTTATAAACTCACATATGCTCTCTCCTGTGATCATACACCTCGCTTGATCCCTGTACTTCGCGTCTATGCTCTCTCTAACAGCCGTGTCCTCATTTGAGCTCATGTACACCGTGTCTGTCGCTCTCGTCTGTATCTCCCTTCATCTATCTCTGTCGTCTTACCCATTATTCTCTGTCTAAAAATCTACAAAACCTTCTAGATCCTCTCTGCTTGCTTGATTCCTGTATCTCTTGTTCCTTGATTATTCTCCCTTGATCTCCATACTTATATGTCTGCGTCTTTCTCTCCACTCATTATAATCCACTTTATACACCCCTCCAGTGTCTTGTCACTGTTCCCCAGTGTATATCTGCCATGGTTATACATGACTTCCCTTAAACCACACATCTCTAATATACCGCCATCTGTCTTCTAGCTGTCTCCTAGTAGTGCTCGCAACCATTATTGCTCTCTATTCGCTGCCTAGTTCCCTATCCCCTCTATGTCCCCCGCCGTCATTTCTGTCGCTATTCTTTTCTCTTTTGTCTTCTTCTTTAATTTCTGTTCTTCTTTCTTTTTTTAACCTCCTTCTTCTTTCAATATTAAGTTCTTTAATCATTTCTTCTTGTTAGAGTATGTTTGTAGTATGCGTGTTGCGCAGCATAAGATTTTGTATGGACATGTTCCCCTCTTCTTATTCTCCTTATGTAATTCTCTTCTTCTTTAAATTCTTCTTCTTCATTCTTTTTCTTCTTCTTCTTTAATGATTGTTTCTTTTTTCTTTTTCTTCTTCTTTCTTCTTTTTCTTCGATCCTCTGTTAAGTGTCTGTTCTGATGCATTGATTTGTGATATTTAATTTTATTTCTTATTCGTAAGATTATTTCTTCCTCTTTCTCCATTATGTGTCTTCTCCTTTCTCTTAGTTTATGCATCTTCTTCTTCTTCTGTGCCATATGTCTTTATCTTTGTTCTTACCTCTTTTGTACAGTCATGTCACCTCATGTCATCTTCTTTGTCTGTTTGACACATTCCTTTTCCTCCATCCTCTTTCTGCAAAATCGTAGTGCTCACTTGTCTAGTCCGATTGTCATAGCCTCAACAACTAGTGTGTCTTAATGCGTGACTTGAGACAAGAAACCTACCTCGTATTGACTGCCTAGTATGTCTGACTTACTGAATGTCTTTATTCAGTCTGAGTCATTCCGAATGCATCCGCCTTGTCAGACTGTCAGTGTTAGATCTTGTCTCAGACGCAATCTTGAACGCGTGCTGTGTCCACATTCCTCCATCTTCCTCTGTCGCATTCACGTGACCTTTCTTGCCCCCTTCTCGCCCCAAGTGCGCTTGTGTGTCTGCGTCAGTTCATATCCTGACGCTTACGTTGTGCCGATTTCTTGTGTTCTCCTTATGCCCCTCTCCATCCGTTGATGATTGTTCTCTTTGTTATCTTTTTTCGTGCTCGTTCACCGCTTGTCGTACCATCCCAGCCCCTAGCTGTCTCATGCCGTGTCCCTGTCCTTCCTTACTTCCACTTCTCTTTCCTACCTTTTTTCAGTTCATAGCTGCGCCGCCGCTATAGTTCTGCCTCCAGTTACTGTTTTGCCGTCCCAGCTTGACATCAACATCCCTTCTTCGATTCTGCACCCCCCCCACTGTTTCCTGTACTCTTGTCTAGTGCACTATATACCTATTTAAAATTGTCTCAGTGACTCTCCTCCTGTGTGATCTGACATCTTGTGCCATCCCTCTTCCCACCTGATCATTCCCTTTTCTAGTTGTCCCTAATCTTTATTATTTGGATTTATTTGATCCTGAGTGTCTTGTGCTTCTTCATACTGACTTGTTCCGTTTCAAACCTATGACTCTTCTACTTTCTTTGTCCTCAGACTGACTCTATGCTGTCTCTTCCACGCGTCTTCTGTTTCATCTTCATCTTCTGACTTCTCATCATCCTGCCTCTCGCAACCATGTGTTTAATCATGCACTACCAGTCTTCTCTCACCCCTCACAATAAACTCAGTCCGCACCCGCACTACCTCGACCTCTCTAGTCCTACATCAATCACACATCCGATCCCCTGCACTCACATCGCCTAGCCCCATACGTGTCTGACCAACCATCCATACCACCCCTGCTTGCAGACTATTCTCTACACACCCCTCTCCAACCTCACCCCGTCTCGTTACGTCCCTAGTGCAGTCTTCTCTACAGTGCTCTCCTATCTGCTTACATCCAGTCACATTGCCTGTCCCTCCCTCTCTCTCGATGTCTTCTCATGACTCTCTCTCTCTCCTCTATCTCGTCTCCCTCCTCTTTGTGTTCCTTCCCGTCCCTGTCTGTCATGTGTTACCATCTCCTCTTCTCCTACCCCACGTTGTTCAGTCTGTCTGTGCTCGTCTCCCTACCCTCCTCTATGTTCTCCGTCACGTCTCTCTCAACCACTCCCTACCTCCACCTCTGTGTGCGTCCTATCACTTGCTCTCTGTGCCTCCTGTCAGACCCACCCACCTCATCTCTCCTTGTTGCCACCCTCTCCCCCCCAACTCTATTACACAACACACCACTCCCCCCAAACTTTCTTCCTCACTGTCTTACCATATAGTCATCCTCCCTCTCCCCCCACCTCAATCCTAAAAAATCATATCACTGTTCTCCAGATGTCTGCCACCATAGGTCATACTAAGCCTATCCACCAGATCGCACATATAACATGACACGTTCAGTGTAACAAAGAAAAAACACCTGACAGACACACCATCAAAAGAAATCCCTCAAATTCACCCCAGATGACCATATCACCTCATAGTAGAAAAAAATAAAAAGATGAACACAACCGTAACAGTGTATTCTTCGTAATTCCTCCCTTTTTCTGTTCACAATCGTCGTCGACTATCCCTGTCCTATAACGTTCTCTTGTCTATCATCCACTACTGCGCCCTCTTCTCCCTCTTTCTTCTTATCGTCTTACTCGTATAAGCTTAAAAATTAGTAACTAACTTAAGTCTTAAATCTCAATCTAATCTCCAATAGAAAGTGTATCTTCAAAGAGAGTAAATATGTATTGTATTAAAAATCTCATCGTCCATCCCTACCAATACTCTATAGTCATTACTCATTTTATCTCTCTCATGTCACTCATCTACTGTGCATCCTATAGACTAATTTAACCTCGAACCTCTCCCTCAACCTCTACACATTACCTAAACACACACTCAGTACCCCTCTCCCCCCTCCTCCGCCTGTCGCAGTAAGCCCTCTGTCCTCTCACCAACTCTCATCTCCCTACCTATAGACCCCATACCTATCCAGTCTCCCCCACCCCTCTTACTCCCTCCTGTGCTCTACCCCCTCTCCCCTGTGTTACTACACTACCTAGTGCGCCCTCTGGTCCACTAGTCCCCGAACGTCAGCACCTTATTCATCAGTCCACATCTATCTATCACCTGCTGACTCTCTAATCCATGTCTGTTCACCGCCTGTGCCCCTGAGTCAAACCCAGATTCAACAACAAAGATACTACCCCCAACAACTCCAAACACCCAGACCCACCTCCCTGAGACCTGCCCCCCAATCCCATTAGCCCCCCTCCCCCCACATCACCACCATCCATCCCCAATATGTGAGAAGTCGACATGTGAACTTCTGACCCCTATAAACAAGACCCCATTATACCCATCATATAACTAATATACAGCTAACAACAAAAACAACGACAACAGTGACAAACACAAACATACAAAACTCGACTGTTGAAGAACTAACATAACACCAAACACAAACCAAAAAAAAACACTCCTTCAAAAGCCCAAACCCAACAATTCACCAACATTAACAACCCTCTTACTCTTGTCTCATCCCACCTCTCTCTCCCAACCAGAGACACAAAAGACAAATAAGAAACAAGTAAAGACAACACAATACAATCAACCACTGCTAAAAAGAGACCAACACTGAAAGTCAATACAAATAAATATATAAGATAACAGTAAACATAGATCAAACATGCTCCCTACTATCATCAGTCTTGTCACCTAACAACTAGAATCATATCATGAGCCCCGCTCCCTATGACATCTCACTCCCCTCGAGCACATAATAAAATAACTCTAGCGTGTAACCAATAAAAACCCGACTAGAAAGTATCCCCCCCACAACAAATTAGAAACAGAGTCACTAACAAATGAATAATACAAAGAGAGAAAAACTCATCATAGAAATCAAAGAAAACCTTACTAGTACACACACACTATAAAACTAAGATAAAAGAATAATCACATAAAAAAACAAACACAAACAAAAAATCAAAAAAAATATATCATAAAAAATATGAAAAAAACCCTCCTAACAATAAAAATCACGTATAGATATAATATACGCTCTAGTAAATAAGAATTAAAGAATACAGCATGATAAAAACAAAAATGACTGTATAAAAAAAATAAAAAAAGAATGAGAGAAAAAATATACTACAAAAGAAAATACAATAGAACACATGAAACAAAAAAAGAAGAATATATAGTAGATAAATGAATCAACCATTGATCTAAAATCATGTAAAATCAACAAAAAGATAGTCAAATTAATCAACAATTAACTCTAAAGCTAATAACAAACAACATCAGACAAATACATTAAATTAGAAAATACAAAGCCAAAATACAGAATGTTGTAGACGAATTAAAAAAAAAAATTAAATATATAATTAATAAATAAAGAAAATTAAAATACAACATAAACAAAACTATTACACTATCAAATCACTGAAATAGAATAAATACTCATGACTAAAGAGCAAACCTATCGCAACATAAAACCACCTATTCCGTGACAGAAAAAATAAAAAATACATACCATATTAAATGTAGTGCAAAGAAAATAGTATAAAAGAAGATGTACCACATAATCAACAATAAATTGGTTAGTATTATTAAAATAACTGAAAACACCACCAGAGTTTTCCAAAAAACTGAAAACTACAACGATCACGTAATCTGAGTAACATCAATGAATAATTAAATCCTGTAACGTGATTATATAGATGTAAAATCATCACTGGAAAAGAAAGATATAATACAGATAAAACAAAGACTATAAAACATGAACAAAAGGAAGAGAAAAGTATACAATAATTAACACTATATATATATTTAGAATGATATATATACATACATACCAATCTATATATTCAATATCTATATATAAATATATATATATACATTCCTTGTATATATATATATAATATATACTATTGTATATATACTATATAAATAAATAATATCTATATATATATAATCTACATCTAAATCAAATATATGAGAGAGAGAGAGAGAGTCCCAGACATTCCAAAATTATTCAGATTGTAAAACCTAATTTTTCATAAAGTTCCCAGTCTCCCAGATCAACAATAAAGTATGCAGTCCACAGTCGTGCACACACAAGTACATTTTTATAATCCTTTGAAAACTCAAATACGCATGGAACAAATATCTTGTTCGCGGAAGGAATAATTCTGGAATTTTGACAAAACAAAAGAAACTTCATATTGCATATTCTATTTATAGACACGTTCTGGCCATCGAATCTTTGCTCAATTACATCAAAATCGCCTCAATATCTAATGCAGCTAAGTATGAGAGATAAGTACGTATATTATGAATAACTAGAAGTAGCTGTCTCATAATCACAATCCCCATCATCATTATAATTTTCATTACAACAATAACCAAATCGTAACAATAACCCTAATAATAATCACCATCATCCTCATTTCTATCGGTCATTAGGCTGACCAACCTGTGACCTGTGACCTGTGACCTGTGACCTCCCCAAACGCACTCCCATACATATCACATTTAGCACATGTATCTTTGGATGTGTAATGGCAAAGTTGTGTCTTATCATCTTATTAATGGACCTGTTTTTATTAATAAAGGGATACAGACTGATCCCGCAGTTTTAGCACTCACAACGCTATAATATAAATTTGGCCCAACCATGACCTATCCCAGAAGACCTACTACATAATAAAAAAACACCAACCCTGTAAAACCCCACAAGTCAACCAAATGAACTTCCAATACATGTACCAGGTAGACAGATTAAATATCTCCTACCAGCCAGCTAATCAAAAACTACACGAACACGAACACAATAACTACCACCACATTCTGTCCATCTAGTACGAAAAACCAACTACTCAAAGTAGTATTATGAATAACCATAAAACAAAAAAAGTGTTAGATGATACTCAAGAGAAAACATGTGTAGCAAAATGTCAAATAACCAAATCTATGAAAGTCGCACAACAAGTAACAATAAAGCGTGTGTATTCTTAATGTACGAGAATGACTGTTTGCTACATGCCGCAATTCTTTCTAGTACGCCATACCTCGCTACATCTCTCTACAGGCTCTCACACTAGCTATGCGCCGCAACACCTACGGTGGCGAAGTGGACCTCAAGAGTATACTGTGTTTTCTCTCGGACAAGCGCATGAGAGCCACTGAGCAGACTGAGAACTGACAAGCAATTGCCTTCACAGCCTTGGCTATGTCTCATGACCTCTCGACTGTCAATGTTGCGTTGTGTGACGTCTCCTTAACACGACTATCTCCAACTTTTATCCACGACTCAATGTATTGTGTGTTTACAACCTCAGTGTCGATTGTATCGCTACTAGCCTGAAAATTTATTCCTCGATTACTCGATTATTAGACATGTATTCACGCTCGCGCTTCATCATATTGTTTGCCTATGACCACTTACTGACATAATGCTTTTTCCTTCTCGCTTCGCAGACTGTCAATAAGCCTCGCCCAAGTTGTAGATGCAAATGTCTCCTTACAACGTCGCATCACTCAGAGCGCCTAAACACCAACGCACCTACTCAATTTGACCTTTTGTCCAAGCCTGATCATCGTCTACTGCTTATAATCTCTGTCAGAACTACTGTATCCTGCTGTTTACCCTTCGCTCGAACTGTCCTATATCTCTCGGGCTCTTTAGTCTTTTCCTTCGACAACAATGTGTACTTATCATGTAGTCATACACAGCTTCTCTTTGGATCATTCTGTCTCTCATGCTAACTAGGAAAGATACTTTAGTGGCTGTCGTGAGACTAGCGTAAACACACAAACTTCACGGAGATTGTAAAAGCAGTTGGATGATAGTATCTAGCCAATGTGGAGATGCAGGTTGTTGTATGTCGGTGTAGTCACACGTGTGACACGGCTGAGTTACTAACCCCTTGTCTGTCGCATAAGTTGCCATAGGGTGACCTGAAGACCACGTTACTGAGATTTAGAAGTGACTACTCGATTAATCTTGTGGTCGCGATTAAACATGTGAACTCCGTGCACGATAACACCGGTTGCCTATTCTATGCCTTACTCGCATATTATCTAATCTTAATTAGCTTGTGTGCCAAAACGAAAACCTATCCTCGTATCATAAAACTTGTGAAATATTAGTTCTCCAAAGGTTATGATAACAATCAGGTAATGAAGTTAATAAATAATGTATATGATAAGAGTAAGGTGTATACTCATTATAAACAGAATAAAGCGATACTACTCTAAGATTATAACAAAGATAATCGAGAGGAAAATAACACAAAAATAAGATAAAGCAATAGTAAAATAGATTAGTAGAAAACTACTAAATAGACTGAAATAAAAGATAATATGATGTAACATGATGATCAATAGTTAAATAATTAAGATAACTACACTAAAACAACAAACTCTCGGGAAAATGAAACCCCCCCCCCCTACAAAAAAAACAACTGAAAAAATTTGATGATAATGTAATAATAAACATTAATACTGTGTGATTAAACCACTAAAATTTTTTAAAGATATTAGAAAAGTGTAATGTACAAGATAAATTAATTAATCATAATGAAAAATTAAATACTACTGTTTGAGCTATAGTAAGTCAAAGTAGAAGTCTACGTGACTATGAGGCAGATACAGCTAGTGTACGGACGTAATATGAAACAATATCTGACATATTGCGAATCTTTACCACTTACAAATATTCGATATGTGGCAATGTTTAGAGGCCTGTTGCCAGCTAACTTATGATCATATCACGCCGCTATCTGAGCTTGAAAAGTAATTATGGATTAGCTAATCTCAGTTGTAAATATTTCTCTGCAAAGGTTTCTGTGCTTGCATCACGCTGTGTTGCTACGATTGCCAAATTTGGTATGTAGTTGTGTTTGTTGCACCGAACAGTCAACTTTACGAGTTAGTAGTTGATTGTATATGACTATTCTCATTCTGATTAATATATAAATTTATACTGTTGGTTTGTTATTAAGTAGTTGTTTTTATGTGTTGTGTTGTAGTGTGTATTATCTCGTGAGTAATGACACTATAGTGAAAGTGTGTATTAATACATTGATTATGTTTATGTAACTTTCTATGCTTTAGAGCATTTGTTATGATGGTGTACATGTATAGTAAATAGTAGAGCTGTGTGACACGTATTTATTGCTTATGTTGAATTGACATATATGATTCAGTATAATGATTAGTAAACTATGAGTCTCTAATAGATACTGAAATTTGAGTTAAACAATTAATACATGACAAGCTTCTTGTGAGATGAAAGACATAAGGCTGTGGCTCGATCGGGATACTCCTTATTGATCATAATTTGAGACAAGCCTTGCTGACAGAGTAATGAAAATATGCTTACTAATTATGCTCAGACAGGCTTAAAGGTGAAGTATAATAGAATATCAAACTCTATAATAGATAACTTATAATGTAAGATTATAATGTTGATATGTATGCTAATGATTAGTGATTTTTTATCAAAGAAGAGGAATGTACTGGACATGTTGGTCTTGATTGAATAAAGAACGCGAATAGAAAATGTGACGCGATGCTTACGCGATGTGAAACTAGATACATGACCAATTTATCTAGGTGTGAATATCTTGGAGCTATAGACTCTCAACATTGAGTATACTTGCTAGATATAATTAAACCTTCTAATCAATTTGCATACGTCGCACTTTGATAATGTGAAAGAGAATCAAAAAGTATGAGTTGCGTAAGAGTTGTAAATTAGATCTTATTCGCGCAGTCATAATTCCGGTCCATATATGGTGGATGTAGATTGATGATAAACGTGAAATGTCTAGGATGTTAGTATCAAGTTATGTGGTTAAGCTTTATATCAGTTATTGTTGTGTGTTTGACTTCCTCTCCATGACTTCATCATCATCACTCCGTTACTCACCACCACATCCCCCCACGTACACTCACCTCGCACACTCTAACTCCACTATCCCGTCCTCTAACTACTTCCTCGCTCTTCTCTCTCTCTCATCATCGATTCTAACTGTATTACTTTACCCCTCCTCACCCCTCCTTTCTCTATTGTATCTATATCTTACTCTTACTACGATTACAATGTACTTCTCTGTGAGTTCTTAATACTACAACATTAATATACATACCCCATATTCAACACAAATGTATGTCTCAATCTTTACCTCTTCTCTCTGATTTCTACCAGTACTCTTAAATATCCACTATTTATTGTGACGCTATTACTTACTACTATCTCTTATATCACTATTCTCGTGTTATTTATCTACTGATCTTATTTGTGTACTCTCTTCTATTGCTCTTCTCCTCTGTTCATCACGCTTTTATGCTACTCCCGCCCCCTCACTAACTCTCCTACCTTCCTCTCTTCTCACTTCTGTTACCTCTCTCTCTCTGACCTGTACCTACCTAGTCTCTCTCTCTCTCTCTCTTCTCTTTGTACTATTTGTTACTCTATTTGCAGTCTGTCTGTCAAGTCTCTCCCTTCCAGCACTCCTCTTCTTATCTGTTCTGTTCGTTCATTACCACTAACCACTACTACTATAGACCAAACACTGAGAATACACAAACTACCATCACCTCCCCCAACCTCCCCCATCCTCCACATCCCCCTGACCACCCCACCACCCCCCACTCCCACACCCCCACAACCCCCCCCCTCCCTACCATCCCCACCCCCCACCAATGTCAATCCTTCTACTCTTCCTCTTGATCTCAGTCTCTATCTCTCTCTCTCTTATACTAACTTTCTCTCTCTCAATACACACTAAACCTTGAACATCCATTCCTCTTCTCTCTCTATCTGACCTGTGTGTTCTTACTAGACTCTTCTCTGCAACCTACATCAACTCCCCCCCCCCCACCACACCGCCACCATCTCCACACACTACCCAACCCCCCCGCACCACAACCAACTACACTACACGCCACCCTCCACCCACCAAACACAACACAACTCCTCTCTAGACTATCACTACTAGCCCTAACCACTGCACGCACATTCTCCTCACTCGAACATCCAAACCACTCACACTCCACACAACAACATCTCCACCCCTCCACTGTCAGACCCCACCCCACCACCCCCTCACTCACCCACAAGTACTCACAGTCATAGACAGACACCAACCGCCCTGCTCCCACCCAACACCACCCCCCACCACCATACACCACAACAATCTCCCACAACCGCACACACACACACACATCATACTCCAAATCAGTACACACACACCACACGCCCATCTACCACCACACACACACCACACTAGACACCACACTATGTGTACACATCACACACCCGCCACCCCCACACCACACCGAACCAGATCTAAACACATACCCTACACACCACCCCAACCTACTAGAACACCTCTGCCCACACCCCACACAAGTCACAACCATCCCCAACAAACGACACATCAATGCACGTAACACCGTCACCATACACAACCGTACTACACAATATCTAAACCACAACACCACATACACACCAAGACACAAGTCTCATAGTCACCACACATGACACTCACACCACCACCTGCACACAACCATGCACGTAAACGACACACCCTACCTGTGTCACACACACGACACACACACAACACTAAACCAACTGTGCACACACCCACCCCCCCCCCCTACTCACACACAATAGTAAAGATCACTCGATCACGCTCACACACCACTCACATCCAAGCTCAAGACCTAAGACACACCAGACACCCTAGACTCCACATAAAATAAAAAACACACACACACAAAAACACACACACACACACAAACACACACACACACACACACCCATCTCACAGATCACACTCACGCTTACACATAGTACAGACAGTACACCATACTAACACCAACCTCGACTCACCCAAACCTAGAACCCCCACACCAAATAACATCACTCAACATAACTGTGTAACCACACCCACAATCCAAATATATCTCAGGTCATATACTTGTCATTCATCTCTACTAGAGACATTACCACATCCCAATCATCCAATACTACATCTCTTCTCTTAGTGTCCTATCAAGTTCCTATCGCATCATATACCTCTGTCTGTAATCATCTTGCAGTCGCACATGTCTCTCAGCCTATATGTCAGTCTTCATATCTTCGCTCTGTATAAGATTCTCACCGTCTCAGCTCGTCTCTGTCTCTCCTTCTAACCTTCCGTCTCTCTCCTGACCCGTCTAGTCATTTCTCACTATCTCTCCATCCGCGGCAGTCTAAAATCACTCTCTCTCTCCCCATGCTGTCTATCGTAGCTCTATCATTCTCACTCTGTCTCAATGAAAATACTTGTGTATATTAATCCTACGTCGCCGCCGTACTTCTCTGACCCGTCACCTGAGCAGTCTTTCTCCACAATACTTAACTAGTTGACACATATCTACATACACCCGAATAATAAATATTAAATATACCGTATGCAGAGACCAAAAGAAAACACACCCACATGCACAGTAATTGTATCTCTTAAACTAAGAGGTGACTGCCCCTCTCTAAGCACACCATAACATCCCCCAACAAACACGCATAGCACGACACCAGACAACGACCACCATCGTCCAAGTCAAATAGACAACCAAACTCAGACAAAAACACATAACACAACAACAAGAATAATATTATAATAAATAAAATAAATCTAACATCACTAAAAAATCTATCAAAAATGATAAAAAATCAGAAAACCCACACACTGAACAACAAACCAAGACAAATACGTACAACACACACAAAATTAAAGAACACAAAACACACAGATCCACTTAACACAAACAAGAAACAAATAAATAACCACAGAGATCTCACCAACATAACCAAACTCAAAAAAAACCACAGATAAAATTACCAAGCAAGATAAAAGACATGAGAAAAATACACAAATACAGTCACATAACCAAAAAGAAGAGACAATATACAAGAAATAACGAGATCCCCTAAAACACATAGAATAAACTATTTAACAAGCAAACAAGATCCAGAAACACAAGAAAAAAGTCCAATACATAAAAAAAAAAAATAAAAAAGAAAAATGAAGAACCCATATAAATAACAAGTCTATAACCAGACACTAAAAAAGTCACGACACAACACAAATCAACACAACAGAAAACAATTATTAATTAAAACATCAAAATAATAGTAAACCAATCCCACAACACACACTCAAAAAACACATATACAAAATAAGATAAATAATCAATAGAAATAATAACAAGTAAGACACCCAATAAAAGCAACAACCAAATAGACATCAATGAGAAACACACAAAACAAAAAAAAATAAATGCTAAAACTATAATCTCGATGCGTAATCAACTGTCATTGACTAGTCTACATAACTAATCACAAAAAACACACAAAAATAACTACAATACTGTAAGAATCCGATAATGACTGAAAAAAATAAAAAAACACTGACAAACTATCAGAAAAGACTCACATAAACAAAGACTCAACACAAAACAAGAACCTACAAAACTAAAGACTCTCAAGTACACAATACAAGAAACAAAAAATAACAAAAACAAAAAAACCAAAACACTTAAAACAATCCCCGAAACAACTCAACAAAAATCAATACAGAAAATCTCAGAAAAGATAACAACAACTAACAAACTACGACAAACATCTCAATAACAAAGCAAGAAACAATAACATAAAAAAGAACACACAAAAAACCAAATAAGACAAACTCAAGACTGCACACAATGAGCACAAAGAGACCTAAAAAATCACATAAAACCACCTAGATCTCAACTATTCACAAGATACCAAGAAACACACACAACAACCACACCAACAAACTCGACTAAACACAAAAAAAAAAAACATCAAAAAAAACCACAATACAACACCTACAAACTGACACCTAAGAATAAAACAGATCACAAAGTACACAAACAAAAAAAACTCATAACAACCACATAAAAACAAAAGACCGCCGACCACAAGATAGCAGACTGTAAACCAAAAAAAAGACACAATATATATTATATATAATATATATATATAATCAACACAACAACCAAATTCCAACACCAGCAACACAAATAAATACTCTAATATAAAACCAAACACAAAAAGACGATAAAGAGATATATATCTAATAACAGTAAAAAAAGCACACTCCATCCAAACACACCACATACACATAACATATCAAAACACACAGATCCAGATCAAAAACACACAGCACCAAAGGAAATATATAACACACAAAAAAACACAAGACAACACACAACTCACACACAGAATCAAAAACATACAAACAACATCACAAAAACACACATAGTTTAAATCATCCACACAAGAATCATATACAGAACAACACACTCGAACTCAAAAGAAAGAAATACCAACCCTCAAACCTCATCTCAGTAGAGACACACAACAAAAGATCACCCTAACGATACACACACAGACACAAGAAGAGAAACATTGCTCATACATGCATCAGTCATCGCTTGTAAGCAAAAAACAACACTCTACACTACAAACAACACTCTTATACAAAAAAACCGTAAAAAGCCAACACAAACATACCAACACAAAACTACTCACAAAAAGTTATCAAATATGAATGTACCAATACCTATTGAATAACTCATACACACAACTGCCTCCATAATAGCTCGCAGGTCGTAACTAACTGAAACTAGTTAAGTCTATTGCATATATATATACCAGAAACACACATCACAACTCTAGACACTCACACTCCGCACAAAACTACCACTAGTAAACTACTGCTCATCGCGATCCAACTAAACAGACACACAACCAAACCCCAACACCGAGTCTACCCTACCTCCCCCCTCACACTCGTCCAGCACCCCACACAGAGAAGTCCCATCCACATACTCAACAACAACAGATCCACATCACAGAAAACAAAAAAAAACTACCAACAGACACAACCACCCCATAAAAGGAACAACAACTGTGTCACACAAGCTCACTATCCAACACGCGAAAGATGCTGAGTGTAGAAGACTACACATACCATCAAATCTAACTCATAGACCAGAATCACAAGTAAACCGCCTCAGACCTATACTAGTAAATAGAGTACAAAACCAAACATCCAAAAAAAACAAACGTTCCTACCGTACAAAGACAGTAAAAAAACTGGCAACAACACTCTCCACGTCACAAAAAAATATCAATCCACATCACTACCAATAAAAAAAACTCACCACACATCACATCTCTAAATACAAACAACATAACACTACACACCAACACCTGAATCTCGTCTCTGGAAACACACAACATCCAGAAAAGATAAGTAAAAAACACAGCACTACAGAGTGTAAATACGACTACAGACCCACACACACGCCTCGACACCCGAACCCATTCCAGTAATACCAATCGATTCCAACAATAGACCTAGATCCCGCGCGCTACCTCAAAACAGCCACTCCTACACAACACTATCAAGCCATACAACGTCTCCCTACCCAAACACCTGTGACCCACGGCTGGTAAAATCTCAGAGTTGCCTGTGCTTCACCTCTCTCTCGTGTGTCACGCTCGCGACTACATGACATCCTCGTCTTTCCTGCTCGACCTGACATGCTCCCTCAGTGCCCCCAGAGATGTGTCCACAAGATCCAGTTCTCTCCTCCTCCTGTACATCATACGCTAACCCGCCTCTGCATCCTGAAGAACTAACATTAGTCCAAACGTGCATCTCCAACACGCTACAGACCACACATGTGCTCTTCATACTGATCTGCCTTTGAATCTCTCCGCAACTGCCTACAACTCTTCATACTTACGACCCATAACTACCCACATCTCCAAGCACTCACCCTCAAGTTGCATTCACAAATGCACATTAAACCCTGAACCCAAAACCAATGTACAAGAGAGAGCCATATGTTACGTAAACCCAATGTGTGATCAGCCCGATTAATAAACTTACACCCCCCACTATCCATTAGAACGTCAATCAGGTCAACCATAGTGTTACTCACTCATCCAACTACTCAGACCCAATACCCCCCTTCTGCCACCTCAGAGTACAAACATATTCTGTCCAAACTCCCTCTGTACGTTACTTAAGCGTTCCAGCGTGAACGTCCTCCAATTCGAATCAATTCATATCCAGTATTGTACTCTCGTGTATACCTCCCCTCTTGTGTCCCCCATACTATAAGAAACAGTATCACTACGTGATCCCAAAACTCTGTGTAAGTCTAGACAAGTCCCCTCAATCTCATAACACCAAACTATAGTCACCCACAACCAGACTCGACAGTACCAGAGGTCGCTGTTGTGACATAGAACTCTGCATACCATCAACAACACACCAGCCTACTAATTGTATTGACCCCCTTATGAGCCTCGACACAGTTGTGACTCAACCATAGCGTGACCCACGTACAAATACAAGCGACCTGTCCACCTTTATCCATTATTTCCATAAATACAATCACCCACAGCCATAAAACACAGACAAGACCCAATTGCATCAGCATCACAGATGTCCACACAGCAATCTCTATACCTCAAGCGCGTTACTTAGAACAACAAGAATACCGCCACCCAACCTAGACAGACCTACATTAGTACCACTAGACCCACGTGTGAAGTGTCTCTGTTCTAAACAACATCGCATATCACCCTAGCTCTACACTCCATATCACCAATACTCACCTCATAAGTCGTGAGCCCAGACAACACCACACATGTGCTCAAACCCTAATTTAAGTCCTTTACGATACTACTGTGTCATGTGAGTATCCATACCAGTATACTCTCACTCACTCTCTCTCTACTGCCTAGTCAGTATGATTGTATCTTATCAATGCATCGCTCGTGTGCTATTTAAGCAGTGCTAATATAGGAATAGAGACAGCAACTCACCTGCAAAAAGCATCACAAAGACTACAGTGAAGAGACGCTCCTGAAACGTAAAAAGTGCTCAGTTATAGCACAACTAGGAATACTATAAACACTACTATACTCAGTATCGTGTTGCCCTAACAGCGAAGCAATGATCACGATCGCAGTAATCACAGACTTAACAAAGCTCAATGTGACTCACAAGTACATCCTGTAGATCGCTATGTTTATGTTCCTGTAGACTATTGTATCAGTTATCGAGAAGTTCTCTATTGACCTAGATCTGCAATTGGGTAATTGTTCACTCGTCATACGGCTCAAGATTAGAGATGCTATCTCTGATAATGCACACGCTGTGTCAAATGCCAGTGTTTACTTACTGATGAGATCGACCCACTCATATGCAATCGCAGAAGCTCTAGGTGTTCGTGTTTAGGTTGGCCGAGTGATGTCGTATCAAAGGCGATTGGTCATAATGTCATAGGTGTGAAGATTGTGTACCGAATGCAACGGTTTGGTGCGAATAATTTATTGGTTCTCAACTCGTCAGATGGATCAGGGTCCTTTAAGTGATGTTGTACTAGCTGTGTCGCGGTGAAATATATCGCGAGCAGTGGTCTGGAAGACTCAGAACCATACTTAGATTAGTTGACTCACACGCGCATGTTGCGTGCGAGTGGGATGTGGGAATAATGTCAGTGATATATTTGGGTGTTGTAAGAAAATTCAATATATGAATCAGTCTAAAGTATGTCTAAGATATGTGTTTGTGTTTACCTCTGTGGATAGCGAATATGTAAGAACAGACAATTATAGTCATATTGAATATATAAAACTATTCTTATGTACCTGACTAATACTGGAAGTAGCTCCTTTTGATTCCAATGTTACCTCATTTGTGTCTGCAGTACTATGATTGATGTATTTGTGTGTAGTGTATGTATATATGTATGAGTAATTATGTATTCAGTGTTTGGTACTGGTTACAAACGACGTCCATTGCATTAGCCATAACATGTAAACAGAAATGCCATACGTTTTGATATGTATGCATATGTATATGTGCGCGCGCGTGTGTGTGTGTGTGTGTGTGTGTGTGTGTTATATATATATAATATATATATATATATATATATAAAATATATACTATATATATATATATATTCATAAGATAAATATATAAAATATATATACTCTGTGTATTTGTGTGTGTGCTGTTGTATGTATGTATGTATGTATGTATGCATATACCAATATATTCTATATAATAATATATTTATATAATTTATTATATATATATATAAATTATAATAAATATTATATGTATATAGACATATATATACATCTACATCTATAAAAATATATAATATATATATTATATAAATTATATATATATATATCTATATACATATAATATATATATATATATATGTATATATGTATAAAATCATATATATGTATATTATATATATATATATATAGAGGAGAGCGGAGAGAGAAGCGAGAGAGAGAGGAGCGGAGGAGAGAGAGAGAGTGAGTGGAGACGCTGAGAGAGGAGGGAAGAAGGAATATTCTCTTTCTTCCTTCTCTCCTATTATTTTTTTTCTCTCCTCTCTCTATCCCTATCTCTCATCTCTCTCTCTTCTTTCTCTTTTACCCCCCCCACACCCCCCCCCCCCCCCCCCCCCCCCCCCCACACCCCCACCCCCTCCAACATACATAACTTACACACAACAAAAACACACACACACACAAACAAAACAATCCCACACACAAAACACAACACACAACACACACACAACATCCACACACAGTACACACACCACCCACACAACACACACCAACAAAAAAACACAAACAAACAAAAAAACACAAACAATGATCATACACACAAGCAGAACCACCAAAGACAACAGTTACACAAACACGAAAACACTACAACTATACATACTCACACATACCGTAAGTATAAATTCTACATCAGTACTGAAACTCAAGAAATCAAGACACAAAAAACAACACACACTAAAAAACACAACACGACACCACAACACAACACACACAACCAAAACCAGACACTCACGCCATGAACATAACACCAGCACATGAGAACGACCACACCCAAAACAACAACCAAGTAAATGAACAACAAACAACAATCAAGAAAAACAGACCAACTCAAAATAAAAACCACACCAAAAAGAGAAACAAATAAATAAAACAGATCAGAACAGAAATAACTTATAACAATGTTCACACAAACATAACACAAAAAGTACTCACAAACAATAAAATACAACATACACTAACAACAAAAGACAACACAAAGAAACAAAAAGAAAAAAAAGAACAATTGCCAGTCTAACGAAAAAAAAGAGACCCCTCTCTCATGACAATCATCCAGACTCCTGCCCACCTACCATACAACACACACCCCTGCACCTCTCAAAACAGATACTCACACAATCCTCGTGCTGAGCCCACTCTCACGTCTCACATGTGTGTGCCACCCGCCGTTCTAAGCCCCCCTCGTCACGCACACAAACACAATTATCCCCATAGTCCTTTTGTCTAATCTCCATGGTGTACCCTGCCGCCCCATCTCTCACCCACTCTTGCCTCACCCTTCACCTGTGTCCTTATTACCTCTACGCTGTGACAGAGCTTCCCGTGTGATTCCATTCGCTCTAAACTAGCTCTGCTCACCTCTCTAATATGTGCACAGATGCCATCACTCGCCAATATCCTACATTGTGGAGACCGTATTGATAATGCCTGCTATGTGACACTCACACTCCTACTACACCAAGAAGTTACACATTACACCTACTAAGAACGAATCGCATCTCATGTCGTGCCATGTCCATATAACCATCACTGTCAAACTCTCTGTGTGGAGTACCATATAACATATTATATACCCATGCTACAAGACCTTGTCACGACCAACCCTAAATGCTCGAACAATACCATACCTCTACACTGATCACTACGTCTTCACTGAGCCACGCATCCAGAGCATACCTTCTCTCCTATGAATGGTCACCAGATGATCTAGATCCATGTATGATGCACACCAGAACACACCACACTGTGCATACACCCATAACGTAATCTCCTACTCCACTCTAGTTTAGATCCACACCCACGATATCGCGTCCACCAACCCCACAATCCAACCCAATTGTAGCCAATGTCCTACACCGCCCACACCCCCCCCCACCCACCCCCCCCACACACCCCCCCACCAACACAACAACTCCCCACCCGTCCCACCTCTCCCCCCCACCCCTAGCTCCCACTATATACAATAACACCCCGCATACACCCTCCCCCCCAACACGTGTCCACCCCTGGCACCCGAGATCAACACCCGTGTCCACACGTAAATATCCTCACACAAATCCTGTCCCCCCCCACCAAATCCCCTACTATAGAGACACCAACCCGTATGTGAACTCAACAAGATCCTCCAACCCGCCCCCTGCTACACCAAACCCCCGACATGAGCGTCCCCAAATCAGTATATGAAAGCCTAGTTTAATATACCCCGCACCGCCATAGATTGGACGGTGCCTGCTGTCCGTACCTACGAACTGTCTCCTAACCTTCTATGTCGTGAATGCTCCTCCTCTGAACATCCTGTCCCCCACTGTACATCCGAGTCTCCCCCTGTCCCCGTGTTTACTAAACGTCTGCTGACTTTTTTTATTCCTTTCACTCCTTCTTAATTCCTGAGAAACAATAGACTCCATAAGACAGAAAACCCTTAAAATCCAATAACCATGACATGGTCATGAACTTCACTATACTATAGATGTACATGTGTGTACCAGCTCGCCTAGAGCTCCTCTACACTAAGCGACATATACCCTACCTCACCCCCTCCAAACCCCCCCCGACCCCACCCCTCCCCTCTGTGTGACCGCCCCTTCCACACTCTCATCCTACGAACTGTTCCACCCCCCCCTGTAACCCCCTCCCACTACCACGCCCCCTCCGTCCTTCCCCCCCCCCCCTGTCTCGTCCTGTGCACCGTTCGTGTCCCTGTCATGTTCCCCCCTTGTTCATTCCCATGTACACATGTCACTTATCTGAAACGTGACACCCCACTATCTCCATGACCATGGCCACCCGTTCACCCACCCCCCCACGTTCTCCCCTCCAGACGACTCCCTCTGTCCCTCTATGTACATCTGTGTTCCCACCTGACCCCTCTGCCCGTGTATGCTGAACACCACCCCCTCGCTTTCCCCTTCCGCCCTCACTAAAACAAATAAATAAACCAAATACAAATAATACAAAACAAATAAGATACAAAATACGCAAATGATGTATCAAAATAAAAAATGTATACCGACAAGAAGCACTCTTTTACATTGTGCCAGTCCGTCCCTACTTCTCCCATACTCGTATGTCGTCCTCCTTCCGCCCGATAACCTGTCGACCTCCCCTGTGTTTATACTCCCCAACTTGGTACCTCTGATAGTGTGTTCCTTCACGCTCAAAGATCCATCTATCTTACTGGTTTTGTCACATTGTTGTTTGACTTTATGTTACTATTTGATGTGTTGATGTGTATGTCTTTTTGTTGTATTATTGTAATTGAATTTTATTTTGTGTTCTTGTTCTGTTCGTTTTCTGTCCTCAAATAACTTGTCGTTTAAGTGTTAAGTGTGTTTTGTATGTGCCGTATTTTGTATTAATGTTCTTTTTTTCCATCTGTGCTCTTGCTATTTACTACTGCGCTTTTTTTTTTATTATGACTTGTCTTCTTCCCCCCTTTGTTTCTATTGTCTGTGTGCATTTATGTGTTTACTCGTGTTTTCATTTGTGGTTTCTTTGATGTGTTGTTTAATTAATTTGTGTATGTCTGTCTTTGCTTATGTGCTTATGATTAATGTTTTGGTTGTTTGGTTGTGAGTATTAATCTCTTTTGTGTTGTAGACTGTCTAATGCTGAGTAGGCTGTGTTTTGTTTTTTATTAACCTTGTGTCGCTTTTATTGTATCTGTGCACCTCTAAAAATTCTTCTTCCTCAGCCTCACCTCTCCTTCTGTTAATCACTCTTGTAGTGTCTGTCCTGCCATGTCCTATTCATGTAACTTATCTCATTCTCACTCCCGCCACTCTGTCTGTTGTGTTCTCTCATTGACCATTTCTGTGTGTTATTTTGTTTCTTCATGTGATCTACCTGCTGCTGAGTCTGTGTGTTTTGTTTATGTTAAATGTTGTATGATGTTTTCTTTTGACTTTATTATTTGAATTAGTTTGTCGTCGATTTTAATCGTCTGTTGCTGTCTTGATTTTCTAATGTAATCTCAATTTACTTGTGTAATCATATGTAATTAGATGAAGTGTCTAACATCTTTCCATCATATATTAAAGATACTGTCCATGTTGTTTACCTAGTTAGACAATGTTCTATGTACTTGCTGTAATGTAAGTTTCATATTTTTGTTTAATAATGTCTAAATTATTTTTTTGTTAACATTTTTTAATTTAATTTTGTTAAGATTTGACTTATTGAAACTTAAGAAAAACTATGCGTAATATAAGAGTCGACCACGTGAATGTAGTATCTTAAGGTTGTGAAGTTTATGACTCTCCACGTGACATTACTGATGAATAATACAGCTTCCGGTTTCATGATTGTCATTAAGAAGTTGAATTGTTATGTGGAGTGTCAAGCATAAGGAATCCAAGATAGAGCGCATATTCGAATATAAATAAGACAGAAAGAGTGTAGTGTAGCAATTAAAATAAATATTGTTGAATATGATATTAATAAAATAACATGGATAATCTCGTATAATTCTTAATTAAAACGTTGAAGTAAATTGTGGATTGTTCTCATTACGTTGCGTCTATGAACGGGTACTTAGGTTTCGAGTGTTGTATGCGTATGAAATTTGAAAGGGGTGTTAGAAGGTTGTGCTTTTAGAAACTAGCTTGCCTTTTGAAAGAAGGTTGGCTGACAGGAGGCAGTAGGAAGGTGAGTCCTGAAGGAGGCCAGTGAAGATATAAGGATGGGGGCTGATAGAATATGGAGTAGGGAAGGAGGGCCGGGGAGTATGGGTTCTTCGAGGGCAGAGGGAAGGGGAGATGGAGTAGGAGCCGATGGCGAAGAGGTGGTGCGAGGAGGACGCTGAGGATTGAGTAAGGTGGAGGGTAGGCTGAACAAGTGCTTGTAGAAGAGTCTGAGGAGGGTGGGGAATTAAGTGAAGCGGATGGGGGGGAGGAGGACGTGTCAGACACACGGAGGAGGAAGAGTGGAGCTCGAGAGTATGGGCCTGTAGTTAGGCTCGGGTAGTAGGAGTGAGATGAGACGGGGGCTGGGCACGCAGAGGCGTGGAGAGCGCTGGCACAACTGCTTCAGCTATTTAACTGTCATGTGGCTGTCCTTTGTTTTTTTCCCTGGGGGTAATTAGTCCAGTTATCGACACTCGCCGCCCCCCCCTTACAGCCCCCTTCTCCCCTACGTCCCCTTAATTTGCCCCCCTTCCTCCTTATCACCCCCTCATCACCTTTACACACACTATGCTGTACGTATTGTGTGGGGAATATTATCTACGCTTACGCACTTGTGCGTCTGAGGAGGAAAAAGCTTTGTTTCCGTGTAAACATGTCTACATTATTTTCTGAATGTTAATTGTCAGACAGCAGCGAAAAGGTAAGTGAGTTGTCTTGCTATGGGTCTCCCGCCATTGCTCGTGATTGGTTTTCTTTCTTTTTTTGTTTTTGGTTTTTAGCATATGGCTTTCACATGCCTTATCTGCAGTGTCTTTTTATTTTTTCTCTCCTCTTTCTCTGTTTGCTGTTACTTGCGCATGTATTGCTTCTTCTCTCTTCCCACTATCTCATCTCTCTCTTTGCATCTTTCTTGTGCTATGAGTTATCTCGCTTCTCTCTTCACAGGGTCTCTCACTTCTCTATCTTCTCTCTCTTTCTGTCTTTCTTTCTGTCTCACTCTCTCTCTCTCTCTCTCTCTCTCTCTCTCTCTCTCTTGACTACTGCTGTGCTCCTTGTGCGTCTCTCTTTTGTCGCCATCTTGTGCTCTTCTCCTTTCCTTCGTTTTCTATGTGTATATATATTATATCTATTCTATATATTAAATATATATATATATATATATTATCTTATATATGTCTTTATATATATATATATACATATATATGTAATTGTATGTATATATATATATATATAGATAGATAGATAGCTGTACCCCACAGGTATGTGTTATCTCTTACTATCTCAATTAGCTCTATCTCTCTAACATAGTCTATCTAATACCCATGATATAGTTGTCTGCTTCTAGTTCCTCTAATTTTGGTCATATGCAAGAAAAATTATCATCTATCTACCACCCTTAGCTATCCAGCGACAATATAAACCCATCTATCTATCAATATTTCCATCTATCTATCTATCTATCTATCGCTCCTTCCTTTATATGCATCTTTCTGCCACCATTTCCTCTAAGGCAAAAGTATTTTATGTTTGCAGTTCTTCCCAAGTTCGCTCTCTGATCTGTCAGCTGAAATGTGCGTAAAAAATATACTACCGGATTTCGAGGGATCCTGAATATAAAGTTGTATTTATAGGAAAGTGCTTTCAAGAAACGAGTTGTGTTCACCTACTCCTCAAATAGTGACTCCGGCTAAAATGATGCTGATGTGTTGTTGATGGATCGGTACTGGCGGTTTAGCTGATTGGGACTAATTGAAAATGATGAGAATTTCATTTTGAAAATGGTAATGATGGGGATGATGATGGTAATATTGGTAATGATGAGCGTATGAGAGATCGCTGATACGTTGAGCTTTAATGATGATGTAGTACCAAATAGCTATTTTGTTGTCGGGCATTTTTTTTTCTTGTTTCTTTAGCTTGGCACCTTTTACATTCATTATCATTACTATAGTTTTGTAATTATCATTATTAATACTGTTTGTAATTGAATTGTATTCACTTTAATTGCTTAGATTATCCTTTGCTGTTGATTGACTCATCGCATTTTATTTGGTTACTATTATTCATTATCAGTAATTAATACCTTAGTACTATTATTTTCATTTTATTATCTTTATATTATCGTAATTATTTATCTCATCTGTGGCCTCCCCTCTGCCTCATAAGATGTTGTCTGTTTATCGGACTTTGTCTGAGTGATCACGTGATTATGTGAAGTGTGAAGTAAAAAAGTAAAGTGAGCGTGTAAGTTTGCATATTACTGTCATTTTGAGATGTAAAGAACACATCAATAATTGTCGTTGTCAATTTTAGACTCTGATCAAACGTTAATTGTAAGTCCATCATTAAGTTGTATTGTCAGGAATGGACAAACAACAAAAACAATTCAGAGATCTCCTCTCATCAGTGACTATGAAAATGCCTCGATGTAAACGTAGGAGGATAACCCGCATATGAGATAAGACAAACCAACAACGACCAAAAAGCCAATAACATCCAAAACAAAATCTAAACGAAAAGGATTTAATCCCACGTACCTTCCACTTACAAACCATAATGCATCACAGCCCCCACTCGCCCATGCAATATATCAGAGCAAGTTGCATCAAGTACACAAATTCTAAGACTCCCGGGATTATTGTCAAGTCTGGGCGTCAAGGCAAGGTGGGTGTTTGCCAGCCCTTTAGGGGGAGGGTCCGAGTTGCAGGGGCAATGAAGGAGGTCTTGTAGGCGGATTTGGCTAGGGAGAGTTGGGGGGGGGTTGAGTTTGTAGTGTCTTAGGGGTGTTGGGAGGGGTTGGAGGTGGTTGGTGGCTCGGGGGTGGTGTGGGGGAGACGTTTGTTGTCGTTCGGGCGGTAAGATGAATAGGTATGTGATATGGGAGTCTGGTCACGTCCATCGTTAGGATGGTATAAATTGTTGAGTTTGTGTCGTTGGAAAACGAAGGGAGAATAAGAGCAAGGTTAATGAGAAATACTTTAAATGAGAAAATGAGAGGAAATTAGATTTATGATATAAGATATTTATATATATAAAAAATGTCTAATGTTGTTTTTTTTGTAATCTAATTGTCGTAAGGTCTATATTTGTTTAGTTTTATGTATAAGTGTACGACCATAATAACAAGTAACGTGATAGATATAATTACTAGTCTACATATAAAATTGCCCTTACCAAAATGTCACATTTAAGACAACAAAATATAGTCTTCGTAAAAAAAAACACATTCATGGAAATGAAGAATAGTTAAGTTCTCCCTCATCTTGGGCCGTCTGTGGTTTTGGGTGAATTAAGAAATGTAAAAAAAAGAGGGAAAGAGAATAAGAAAGAAAAAAAAAAAAAAAAAAAAAAAAGTAAATTCGCAATAAATGATGTGTCACTTGTTTTGCACCCGTGAAGAGATTTAGATGATTTTTATAATTAGGTTTCTACTTACGAACTAATGGACCTATTACAGTGAGTATTCTCATATTTATATGTAGTAGTAGAAGAAAAATAAAAATAAAAAAAAAAATAAAAAGAAAAATAAAATAAGAAAAAAAATGAAGAAAAAAAATAGAGAATCATGAGAGATATATAATAGTGAGAAGTGGTGGCGAGAATGCGAACCAGCACAGCACTCTAATAAATCTTTTCAGAATTCAATCCGGAAAAAAAAAGGAACAAAAAAAAGAAAAAGACAGAAGAAGACTATAGGAAGAAGACAGTCAATAGTTGCAGGTAAAACATGAACAATTTGGCCAATGGACGCCAACCATCTCCTTGGGCTTTTGTTATTCCTGAATCAACAGTTCTACCGCCCGAATTACCATTAATTACAGCAAAAGGGTGCCCAGGTTTGCCATTCCGGCTGTCTTTCCCTCTAGGCTTACGCAAAGTTTCGAAACTTACCAGTCGCATAAATATAAGGCGCACTTTAGCAAAAAAAGCAGAGGCTCATAAAGTTTACAATTTTACCCCTTTCAGACTTACTGTAAAGCACCACCTCGTTTTGTGCCGATCCCGTCCCCCCCCCCCCCCCCCGCTCCCGCCTCCCCCCGTCCCCCCCCCCCCCGCCCGCTCCCTCCAACGCCCCCCCCCCCCCCCCCACCCCCCCCCCCCCCCCCCCCCCCCCCCCCTGCCACCCTTCCAAGTAGGCCCGGGAGGAAAGTCTGTGGTAAGTAATGCAAAAATATTGGCCAACAATTCGAGTGAAGACATGTCGAGCGGAGAGAATAATATACGAAGATGTTGAGCCACGTTCGGGCCTCAGAACTTAGCCGCGTCAAAAGTATTGGCAACGCTCCGGTCCTAAAACACAAACGGCAAAGTGTTATCAGTGAACTCAGTGATACAATTATGTTTGTCATTTTTAGTAGTGATCGGTTGGGAGACAGTTAACGCCAAGAGAGAGAGTACTTGGAAGGGGTGTGGCGAATAAAAGCTAGGTAAAGAATGAGAAAGTGAAAGGAGAGAGAGAGAAAGTAAAGAAGGGTGAAAGAGAGATGCGAGAAGATGAAAAGAGAGTAAGAAGAAAGTGAGAGATGAAAGAGATAGAGAGAGGGAGAGAAATAGAGAAAGATTATGCGAAAAAGGTGGGAGGATAGAAGGGGGTAGAGTGAGGGGGGAGTGCGAGTAGAATGCAACGCCTTATAAACAGCTAAGTCAGTGATGTGATCATCATGTGCTTTTACGATTGTAGGCTGTCGTTATCTACAATTCAACTAGAAAGTCGTCCTCCACCTAGCTCGCCTTCTGTGTTGGTTGTTGTTTGTGTTGTTAGGATTGTCGCGCATGGCACGTAGGGGATCGCGACTAGAAACCATACATCTATTAACAGAGTAAGAACTGCCTGCCTCTATCTCAGGTGTCCCTCTTCATAGCTCTGACGGGCAGTATCTCAAGATAGGGGTACAATATGAGTAAGAGAGAAAAGAACTAAACCGAAGGATAGATCAAAACAAAGGTAGTGTAATTTTCTTATGTAGATTCAAACAATCGTACAATCAGACGCACGAATGTACGCACAACGAAAACACAGATGCACGCATGGATACACGCACACTAATGATAAAAACGTTCTCTAAGATTTCTAAGAAAAAAAATAGATAGACTGTAACAAACATTTCATATTCATTCAAAGGCTAATAGCTTTATATCCTTAGTCTTACTTGAAAGTATATATACACTACACACACACACACAACAGAACAAAAGCACAAAAGCACACCACACAACCAACAATAACACACAATTAAATAAAAATGATAAAATGAAGAAGGGGAAAGAAAAAGAGAGAAAACCTTAATAATGAATCGGTATATCTTGCTATCTTTGCTCATTTTGTAGAATCTATTGTAGTGGATAATGTAGCTGTTAAAACTTCTGGATCTATGTCTAGAGCCTCGCAACGTCTCTACTCATGTCCTGTAGTTGCGTGTATGTTCGTTTATCATTCGTCATTATGAATATAATAATTTTTTTCTCGGTAATAAAGTAGATAAAGTATATAATCGTTCCGCTGTTTGTTTTTCTTCTTTTTCTCTACCAATCCCTTTATTTTTTTTATGTTTCTTTCGATTATGTTGCAGACCAGTGGATTAAACAGGTATAGTTAAGCGCTCTATAAGTACCAGTAATATTGAACTAAATGTACAAAGATTAAATATCCCTGTACTCCATCAATCTCAATATAGACTAGGGAACTTCGCTTGTTTAGACTTCTGAATGGCTCTTGTTATTAACATGACACCTGCAGAATGAAACTTTCTTAGTATAAATACTTCTTGCTGGATAAGATTTGTATGGGGCTGTAGGAAGAAAGGGAGAGGAGACGAGAGTACGAGAAGAAGAGGCATAGAGAGATAGAGAGTAAAGTTACGTAAGATGATGAGAGATAGAGAGCGAGCGAACGAAGGTGAACAAGAGGAGAGTGTAGATGGAAAGATGAAGAGAGAGAGGAGAGGACAGAAGTAGACAGAAGAGAGAAGATAGTAGAGAAGAGGAGTTATAAACGGTTGACGGAGACTAAGGAAATAGATAGGACTAAAAAAGAATTAGTAAACCGCATACCTAATGAAGACATTAAACGATTAATATATTGATATACATTATCTTCAATGAAACTGATTTATGTCATGTTATCCTTAACATAAGTTTCTTAGGTCGTAAGTAAGCGTAGATAATATAACGGATAAAAAGTCCGAAAAACTCAAATTCAATAAAGTGCTAATTGACACATTTAAATCAATTGAACTACAGATTAAAAAGGAATAACAAAAAATTTAGAAATATATATATTTTAACTACAACCTCTAAACGTCCAAATGCAAAAATAAAATCAAATATACGAAAACTCCTAGGATATCACACATTAAAAGGACTAACACATAGAACAACAGTTAGTTAACGTGTGTAGAAAAAATAACTTGTCAACCTGAAGAGGAGGCAACGTAGACATCCAATTGCTGGAATCCAATGTCTGCCTCCCTTCGGTGTTCCATCTAAAAGCAGAAATACATAGGTCACCTATTCGTTATTGATCACTCCAGATCCTTCTTACATTACTTTACTTCAATCAATCTTCTAACTATGATATCATCCATTCTAATCGAAAGTGACAATCTCTATCTATATACTTACCAATACACATAAATGTGCTACTCACTATACTATCTACACTAATTATCGATCGCACAACCTCTATTCATCCTCCTCTAATACTTTTCAACAAATAATTTGATATGTAGTTGGAAGAATACAGTATAATTACTATTCTATACCATAAAATCACTATAAAAACAATCGTACCATATTCACTTAAATTACATTACTTACACTAAATCAATCTCATTTCATTCTTCCATTCACTTATTCATTCTTCCATTCACTCCACAATTAATAGATGCATGACCTATACACGCGTACCAACATAAGAGGTAATTTTAATTAGCATGTCCTCCTATTCACTTCTTCATCCTCCTATTCACTCATTTCCAATCCGAACCTATCTTCAGCACATTTCATCCAACACTAATTTTCACACCCAAGTACATTCTGAACTACCCACAGCGCTGGTGCGTGAGGCTGTAGTAATGGCATCGACCAATAGGAGGCATGATGAGGCTCTGTGTGCTGCCCCTCCTTGATCCAACAACTGCGTCAATGAGTGTCACCCATCGCTATCCCGCTGCATAGTCAAGTATAGAGTTAGAGTCACGTTCCGACTGTACCGCGCCCACACGATGTGTGCAACATGTAGTTAATAGATTAAATCGGATACCCATTCAGCCACCCTGATGTTGAGACATAGCTACGCAACTGAAAGTCTGAGTGCGCCATTGACACGACTATGTGTTAAAATGGATTATGATGTTACGCAGATAAAGACAATAGTCAGAGGGATATATAATAGAAAGAGGAGCACGCTGTAAGGCGAATGAAGAATAAGGGTGGGGCAATAGGTGGGCACCATGAATGCATGAACAAGATAAACAGGCTATTGACTCCTGACTCGCGTACCTCTAAAAGTTACAAAATGAGAGAATTGGGAATGATAATAGAAAAAGACAGTAACTAGCGAAGACACTATTATGAATATGTAACGTATAAACTTACCTTCATGTTGTCCTCGTCTTCACTTCAGACTGATCTAGACCCACCATTATTCCTTCACATCTTGTACATTCCACCCCTAACCTCCTACGCAAACCACTCCAGTAACTTGTACAGTGCATTCATTAATTCCATCTTCCTTCTCCCCCTCCACGCTCCACTCGCCACTCACACGCCTCCTCCACCGACCTCCCACCTCCTCCTCCACCTCCACCACCCCACCAACCTCCACCACCTCCACCTCCACCTCCCCCATCACTCCCACCTCCTCCACCCCACCACCCCCACCACATCCACCCCAACCCCCACCACCACTCCCACCACCTCCACCCCACCACCTCCACCCCCACCACCTCCTCCACCCCCACCCCCACCACCACCACCTCCCCCACCCCCACCCCCACCAACCTCCACCACCACCCCCAACCCCACCCCCCCCCCCCCCCCCCCCCCCCCCCCCCCCACCACCCCCACCACCCCCACCAACCACCACCCCCATCCCCCCAACCCCCCCTACCCCCCCACCTCCTTTTCCATTTCTTCTTCCCCACCAGATACAAGTGGTTCAGTGACCTCGACTTGCAGTGGTACGCCCTCCCCGCCGTCGCATCGCTCATGTTTGACTGCGGGGGGCTGGAGTTTCCGGCAGCCCCCTTCAACGGCTGGTACATGGTGTCTGAGATCGGGACACGTGACCTGTGCGACCCTCATCGCTTCAACATTCTCGAGGTAAGGAGTCAAATACCTTTCTCTTTGCGAGCTGGAAGGACTTGGGGTGAAGGAGTGAAAAGAAGGAAGGAAGGAGAATTCTGCGAAGGGAGATGCAAGATGAGGATGATGGAGAGATGGATGAATAAGTGAATAGATGAATGAATAAGTGAATGGAAGAATGAATATGTGAATGGAAGAATGAATAAGTGAGTAGAAGAAGGAGTAAGTGAATGGAAGAATGAATGAGTGAATAGAAGAATGAATAAGTGAACAAAAGAATGAGACAATAAAAATAGATAAGCGAAGAGAAAAATAAATAAAAGAATAAAATAAATAAGCGAATATAGGAATAAAGGAAGGAATGACTTAATAAGAAAATGAATCAGTGAATAGAAGAATGAATAAGTAAATAAAAGAATGAATCAGGGAATAGGAGAATTGATAAGTGAATAGAATGAAAAAGCGAATAGAGGAATGGATAAGTGAAAAGAATATGAATAAGTGAATCTAAAATGAATAAGTGATTAGATGAATAGGAAGGATGATTAGATAGAATGGTTGAAAACGTGATTGGAAATTCAGTGAAGGAAGAAGCAATATAATAATAATGAATAAATGAAAAAAATCTTAAATAAAAGGGTTGAATACGTATATAAGAAAAATGAGTGAAATATTGAATGAATGATTGACTGATTGAATGAACAGAGGGATTCTTAGATTAAATAGCTGAAAATGCAATAGGAAATTCTGTAAATGAAAACGAAAGACAGAAAGAATAAAATAAAGGAACAAGTGAAACACACAAACGAACAAATAGATATATTCAAAAATAAAAAAAAATGTATATATAAATAATAATAATCATTATACAATAGATAAATGTATTCAAAGAAATCATACTGTATCCCATGTCTCTGAATATCTATAATATATCTCAATATCTTAAAGATAAAATTATCAGAAAAAAAAATCACATAAAATGATAATAATTTCCAGACCGTGGGTCGCAGCATGGGTTTGGACACTCGAAGTCCTACAAACCTGTGGAAGGACAAAGCTCTTGTAGAAGTCAACATTGCAGTCCTACATTCGTTCCAGGTCAGTAGGATTTTTCAACTTTGTTGTAATGAAATGAATATCATGATTGTCGTTATTGTCATTGTTAGAAGTTTCGTCATTATTATTCCTCATCATTTTTATTGTTGTTATTTTTTTTTTGTTGGTTGTAGTATTAGTATTGTCTTCATCACCATTATCATTGTTATTATCATCATTATCATTATTGGTAGTAGTAATGATAGTAGTATCATTACCAACAAAATGTTATCATTGTTCTCATTATCATTATCACCATCATCATCGTTATTTTTGCCTATTACATCAGCACTCAGTTTGAATTTCTATTTCCCTCCCTCCCCCCATGCCCTTGTCCGTCCTCCCCCCTTTGTCCGCCCCTCCCCCGTCATCTACCCCTCACCCCCTGTCCGCCCCTCGCCCCTCCCCCCTCATTTACCCCTCCACCTCGTCCGCCCCTCCCCCCTCCCCCTTCATCTACCCCTCGCCCCCTGTCCGCCCCTCCCCCCTCCCCCCTCATCTACCCCTCGCCCCCTGTCCGCCCCCCCTCCCCCTCATCTACCCCTCGCCCCCTGTCCGGCCCTCCCCCCTCCCCCCTCATCTGCCCCTCGCCCCCTGTCCGCCCCTCCCCCCTTCCCCCTCATCTACCCCTCGCCCCCTGTCCGGGGTCCGTCCGCGCGGGGGGGCCCGGGGGGTCCTCCCCGGGTCCGTCCGCTGTCCGGCCGCGTCCGGTGGGCGCGCAGCGCGGGTCCGGGGGCGTCGCGCGCGGGGGTCCTCCGGGCCGCGGGCGGGTCCGCGCGGGTCCGGCGTCCGGGCGGCGGGTCCGTCGCGCGCGTCGGCGTGGGGTCCCGGTCCGCGGGGGTCCGCGGCGGCCCGGGTCCTCCGGGCGGGCCGGGGTTCCGTCCGGCAAGTCCGCCTGTCCGGGGACCGCGGGAGGGCCGCGCCGTGCCCCCCCAGTCCGGCGGGGCGTCCGCGGCGGTCCGGCGGTCCGGCCGGGTCCGGTCAGTCCGTCCCGTTCCCGGCGGTCCCTGCCGGTCCGGCGGCGCCCGGCGCCGGCGTGCGCGGCCTCGGGGGGGGGTCCCGGTCCGTCCGGGTCCGCGGTCCGGCCGGTCAGGTCTCGTCCGGCGTCCGTGCGGCGTCCGGGGGCGGGGCGCGGCTTTAAGGTCCGGGCGTTCGTCGGGTGTCCGGGGGGGCGCGTCCGCGCGCCCGCGCTCGGTCCCCGCGGGTGCCGTCCCGGCCGGCCGGCGGTCTCGGGCGAGGGCCGGGCGGTCCGGGGGCCGCCCTCCCTGGTCCGGGAGGCTGCCGGTCCGCCGCCGGGCCGGGCGGCCGCGGGGGGGCGCCGGGTCCGCGGCCGGGCGGCCCGGTCCCGGGTGGCGTGTCCGGCATGCGGTTCCGGTCCGGCGCGTCCGGTCCGCCGCGGGCGGCCGGCGCGCGCGGTCCGGCGCGGGCCGGCGGCGCGCGGCGGGTCCGGCGGCGGTGCGGTCCCGCGCTCCGCGGTCCCGTCCGGTCCGAGCCGGTCCCGGCTCTTTCCGCGTCGCGGGCCGGGGTCGTCCGGGGCCGTTCCCGGCCCGGTCCCCGTCCCGGTCCGGTCCGTCCGCCGCGTCCACCCGGGCGCGGCTGCGAGCCGCCGCTGGTCCGCCGCGGGCGCGGCGCGCGGGGCGCCGCTTCCTCCCGTCCGGGCGCGTCCGCGTCCGCGCCGCTCCGTCCGCGGTGGGTCCCGTCGGCGGGGGTCCGTCCGGAGTCCGGGCGCGGGAGTCCCCCCGCGGCTCCCCGCGGCCGGCGCCTCCGCGGTCCGAGGTCCCGGGTCCGGTTCCCTCCGCGGGGCGGTCCGTCCAGTCCCCCCGGGCGACGGGGGCGCGTCCGCGCGGGGCCCGGTCCGGGCGGGCGCCCTCTCCGGGGTCCGTCCGTCCGGCCGGTGGCTGTCCGCGGCGCTGTCCCGTCCGTGTCCGCTCGCGGTCCGCTGGCCGCCGCCGGGGTCGTCCGGGGCCCCGGCGGCTCGGGGGGTCCGCGGCAGCGCGCGCGGCCGGGCGCGGGCGGCGCTCCGGCGCGGGCGTCCCGGGGGGTCCCAGCGGGCGCTCCGGCCGGCCGGACGTCCCCGGTCCCGCGCCGGGTCCGGGTCCGTCCCGCCGCCGCCGTCCGCGTCCCGGGCGGGTCCGGCGCGTCTTCCGGGCGGGGTCCGGCCGGCCGCCGCCCGCGCCGTCCGCCGGTCCGGCGCCCGTCCGGGGGTCCGGGTCCGCGGCGGCCGTCCCGTCCGCGTCCCGGGCGGGATCCCGCACGCGGCGGTCCGCCGCGGTCCGGTGCGGAGGGCCGGCCGGTGGGTTCCGCCCGCGCCGGTCCGGGACTCCGCGCCGTCCGTCCGCGTCACGGGGGACGCCGGCGCGCGGGCGGGGACGCGGGGCGTCCCGTCAGGGGCCCGGGGGGCGCAGTTCCGGGCGCGGTGCTTCCGGTCCGCGCGCGCGCGGTCCGGGGTCCGTCCGTCCCCGCCCGCGGCGGGCGGGCGCCGGTCCCCGGCCGGCCGGGTCCGTCGCGCTGTCCGTCCGGCCGGCGGCGTTCCGGGGCGCCGGGCAGGGGGGCCGCCGGGCCGGTCCCGCCGTCCGGCGGCAGACGCCGGTACCGGGGCGGGGCGGGGGTCCGTCCCGGCGCTGGGGGAGGTTCCGCGTCGGGGCCCGGCCGGGGTCCGTCCGGGGGCGCACGTGGCCTGGCCGGGTCCGTCCCGCCGCGGGGCGGGGGGGTCGCGTCCGTCCGCGGGCGTCCGGGGCGGGGCTCCGGCGCTCCTGCGTTCCGGCTGCGGTGGTCCCGCCGGCCGGGCGGCCGCGCCGGGACCGATCCGCGGTTCGCGCGGGCCGCGGGGCCGTACCGGCCCGGTCCGCGGTCTCGGGGTCCGGGGCGCGTCCGTGGTCCGCCGGGTGCATTCCGGCGTCCGGGGGGTTGAGGCGTCCGGGTCCGCGCCGGGCGGGACTGCCGGCGGCGGCCGGCGCCGGCGGCGTCCGCGGCGGGCGGCCGCGCGCTCCGGCTGGGGGCGCAGCCTACCCCACCCCTCCCCTCCCCCCTCATCTACCCCTCGCCCCCTGTCCGCCCCCCTCCCCTTCCCCCTCATCTACCCCTCACCCCTCACCTCTCCTCCTCACCCCCCCACCCCTATCCCGCTCCCCCTCTATCCGCTCCTCCCCCATCCCCCACCCCCCTCATCTGCCTCCCTCGCCCTCGCCCCCTGTCCGCCCCCCTCGCACGCCCCGCGCCCCCTCCCTGTCCGCCCCCCCCCGCCCCCCCCCCTGGTCCGGCCTCCCCTCTCCACTGTCCGCCTCCCCGCACGCCCCCCCCCCCGCCCCTT